>NC_056743.1:779287221-779648327 GCF_019279795.1 Protopterus annectens | reverse complement strand
ATGGTTTTAAGCAGATCACCTCTAAGTAGACTGAGAATAGCTGAAGTTTCTTGAGTCTGTCCTTGAAGGACATGTGCTTAAGGCCTAGGATCCTTTTTGTGTGGTACTTCTGTGGCCTCTCCAGCTGTTGTAAGTGTCTGGTTAGGTACATGCCAAACAGGGCGTTATATTCAATGATTGGTCTAATGAAGGATGAGTAGAGAGGGATGATGACCTCTTTCTTCCTGGATGCAAAACCTTTGGTTATAAGATGTGCCACACATAAGGACTTTCTGACCACAGTGGCAATTTGGTGGTCGAAGGTGAGGTGGGTGTCGACCTGGGTGCCAGATCTCTTATGGCCCCTTCAGTGTTCAGTGGGCTCCCATCAACCTGGTAATTCATGGGAACTGAGTTTTTTCCAAAGGGGATGATAACGCATTTTTTGGCATTAAGCTACAGGCCATGGTTTTGACACTAGTCGTCAGTCTCAGAGAGGCCCTTTTGTAGGATGTCTGCATCACTTGGGGAGTTGATAATGACTCCTAGCTTGCAGTCATCAGTGAACTTGGTCAGCCAAAGTTCTTGTGTGTTGCCTTGGACTTCTGACAAGTAGATGCCAAACAGGAGAGGGCCCAGGACCGAGCCCTGTGCGACTCCACTCGTGACTTGTTGACAGTCTGACTTGGAATCCATAACTTTCAATCTGTGGGTCCTGTCTGTGAGCCAATTTGCAACCCACCTAGTGATTTAAGGATTGATGCCTAGTTTGGTGAGTTTATCAATGATACCCAAGTGGGGAATAGTATCAAAGGCCTTGGCCAGGTCGAGGTAGTCTGTATGCACTGCCTTACCCTCATCCACAGCCTTGGTGACTGCCTTGAAGAAGTCAACCAGGTTCAACAGGCAGGATCTCCCCTTGACAAAGCCAAACTATGTGGGGTCAAGAGTTTGGAGATTGCCTATATCTTTGTTAAGCAGGTCCATGATGATGTGCTCCATAGCTTTGCATACCAGACTTGTCAGGCTAATGGGGTGATATGTCCCAGAGTCTGTAGTTGCTCCCTTCCCCCAAGTTTGCTCACTTAGGCTGCCATAGGGAGGAACACAAGACACTGAAAACCCTATTGATTACCAAGGTGTATGTCTACCATGACTGTCACCTACAATGAATAAATGGGTCAGTATGGTTATAGGAAGGTTGGCAATCAGCCAGTAGTGAGGAACAAACAAAACATAAAGGGCATGTTATAGAGAAAGAACTCCCAAAGATTATTTCTTATGGGTAAGACTGAATACATTTTAATTAGATGTAAAAACATGGACTCCTTGAGGGGGAACTGCCAGTCTGTGCAAAACTGGACTCAGGATATAAAGGCAGCTTTTTCAACATGTGAGAAGTTGTACCAGGCAAAAAAAAATACAAAGGATCCCTCTAAAATTTACATATCTACTGGATATACATACTTTGGAGTGTGTGTCACCTGCTGATGACAGTCTCCATAATGATGTGTGCAGCAGGGTCATATCCAGAGTATGAAAATGCCTCACAACTGATAAGACAGACTGGACATCTTTGCCTTTCTAAAATTTGAAAGAACTTTGCAGTTTAGTTGAATGTGTGAAAACTCCCTGAACAAGAATCCTGCCTTCTTAAAGGAGATTAATGTAGGTTAGAACACATGGAGTTCATCAAGCCAAAGTTGTCCTCAAAGAGGCAGCCATATCTTCACTGGCAGTATGCCATGTGCCCTGATTTGCTAAGGAATGAAACTCTTGGTCTAATCAGGTTCTTTTGAACCTAATGTTGCACACAGCATATATACAGTGGCTGACTAACCAGAACATAAGTGAACATCTTATTAATGGTGGGAACTACCAACTCTGGACTACCAGTATTACATCCCTTAAAGAGCTGGCCAAGCAAAGGAGGCAGGTCTTTTTCTGTCATGTTTATCACATTCCTTTACTCAATCTGTTCATGAGCAGGAGGCTTAATGGGTCAGCTTCAAATGGAAGTGAACCAGGTTGTAGTCTGACCAAGAGAAGAACTTCACCACCAAATTCAAGGTGGCCAAACCAAGTGAATGACATGTATTAGGGGGTCATGGAGGTAATTACCAGAACAAATCCCAGCCCCCTCATAATCAAGAGAGGAAGTGTCTTACCAGAGTTACTGATTTACTTTGACTCAGCTATTGAAATCAGCCAGTCTGGATGTTACAACAGTGACTGTACAGGAAATAAGTGAAGGCCTGAAGATATGCCCTCATATTACCAGGAAGATGGCAAACAATGATCTCCCTGTTGCTGGGAAGCACTTGTTTGAGTTAATATTTCTGATAGGTACCTGTCTCACATTTCAGTGTAGATTAAAAACAAACAGCACCCCATGACCTTGTACTTTACTAGGGTAATGAATGATGGAGAGACTTGGTGGAATTACATCTGATAAGTGTATGCTAAGGTAGGAGTCAGACCAGGGCTCCATCACAAAGGTCAAGTCCACCCTCAAGTAACAAGTCAGGTATTATAGCCAGCTCATGCTTTATGGACATGGCATTTATATAAAGTGACCTATAAGTGGCCATCAGGGAGCATGTCCCTCCAGCAGATTAATAATGTAATGTAAATGGCTTGTGTATCTCAAAATGGGTAGATCCTCTGTCACAGTGAGATTTCACCCAAGTGCCCCAAATAAGCTCTAATAGGAATCAATCTCTCATATCCAGGTGAACTGAGAGTTGGAGCACAATGGTTTTATTTTTTTTTAATTGGATAAGCCTAGTGTGACTAAGTGTTCCCTTTCAGAAGTGGACCTCCACCACTTTCTGGGTAGTTAATTTAGAGTTGCATTGCAGGTAAAATGTGCCAGAGCAAATCAAACCTAAGATGAAACTCCATAACAGTTGATAGCCTTAGTCTTTTATTCGAAATTGTAGAGTGGGCAGCTGCCACCCTTCAAGTCTTCAGTATTCCAGACTTCCTACAGGCCTAGCTGGATGATTTCATATGCCAGTATGAGTAAAGTGACAGAGGATCAACAAGCAGTCCCTTTCAATACAGAAATCTGTAATAATTACTAAAGCAGATATTAGACAGAATTACTGCAGCATGTAATGTAATGAGAAGAACCAAAATGAATTAGTGGTTCGTAAATAGAAGGCATACACACAGTAATCATTAAATATTAATTAATAATAATGAAGAAACAAAGCAGCTGTTCTGAACTAGAAAGTCTCTGAGCAAAGGGATTATCAATGTCAAAGATGTTTATAGAGTCTTTATCTTCACAACCCTTAATGTGAATTAAAGGCAGTAGATGGAAAAGCAGTCATAGAATGCATGACTGAAGAATCACATTACAAAAAGAAATCCATTATACGGTACAGGTGAATCTTAATGATCAGTCAAAAAGACCCAAACACAGTATTTTTCTTTCAATAGCAGTTTTTCAGATTAAGCTGATGTGGCAATTTTTATTAATATAACTAAGAAAAGATACTTCAGCTTAACAGTCAATATAAAAAGCCATGGGGCAAGTACTAATAACCATAGGGGCCAATCACACACACTGCTCTCAAAATGTGCACTGAAAATGTGTACAATAATAATTACAGAAATTATACTTATCAAAAAGTGTGCAACAATACTCGTAAAATCCATATTATAATTTTTGGAACTCCATGATGTCTAATGCAGTCCTCAGCTTTTCATTCACTTATGCTACTATTCCAGTGTCCCACTGGTCATCTTTTCCATACATTTTCTCTTCAAGCATACCAGAGCTGTAGCCTGTTATTAAGGAAATTTAGGTGGTTATGGAATGATTCTTCAAAGCCTAAACTCAACCAAACCCAATAAAACATGTGAAGTGTGCCATTAAAGTCATATAAAGCCCTTCTGCCTCCCCTCCCTCAAAAACAGACAGAAAAGATTGTCTTCCCCACACCTTTCATATTATCTAACATTGAGATTTGTCATTATCATTTAAAGTATGGTGACATTTGAGTTCTCTTTAGATCATTTCAACCAATGAGCTCTAGACTTAATATACCTACTGTGACAAATCCATTTTCAAAGAAGTAGCTCTTAAACAACTTTTATGCTACTATTTCATGGATATTTTAGTCACACATCTAAAGAGGCAGTTGTTTATTAATGATAGCATATTGGTTGCATCAAGGTTTTACTGTATAAAGTCCATAACTTTTTTTTTTCTTTCTGTACTGAGTAAATGTATGCAAAACAAGGTCCAATAATGGTATTTAAAAATAATTATTAATATTAAAAGAATATAAATGAAAGGCATGAATATAGATCACAAATTCATTTAGTGTGTTAGTGAAGCCAGCTATAGGATAACTTTACAATAAAGTGACAGCACCATTGTATACATTCTGTAAAAGAACTACTCAGACAGAAAAGTATATTCCTATGCATGCTGGTTGAAGGATTGGTGTTACTGGGTACCACTGTGACCGAGCAATATATTACTCGCCAAGAAATATGTAGGCTTCTGACATCTCTTCTGTATACAATTTTCAAACATTTAATAAATTAAGTCCATATGTATCACAAAAAGGCGATCAAATGAAACTCTGCTTAAAACCTGCACACAATCAAAAACAGAGTTGCAACATTTTCTTTTCTAATAATGATAATTAGTGAATGAAAGGGTTGAACAAACTTGTAGAATTCTAGACTGTATTATGCAATCAGGAAGACAGGGCTGAAGAACAAAATCCCATTACCACAGTGGTCACTATCACTGTAATTAAAGGAAGAGTTCATTATAAATCCTATAGTGCACTCTGCTACAGACACGTACTATGTCGAAGCCTGGCACTTCTTTTTGCATTCATATATGTTGTCCTCTTTTTTTTTTTGTCTCATTAAATGGATTAGTACTGTTGGGATAAAGAACTGTTTTTCAGGACAGATCTGTGGTGACATTTATAATGATAGTGGGGGTAGAATTTGCCTAGATCACTATGAAATTGCCCTACTATTTCAGGATCTTTTACATCTGAGCTACCACTGAATCAACAAATGACACTTCAGTTTAGCATTGTATCCAAAGGACAACGCTTCAAAAGTGCAGCACCCCCTCTCTCACACAGGCATGTTGCTTTGAAGTATCAGAAATGGGAGAAACTAACCCTCCAATCTTGCTAGCATTAAACAAATGAGATTGTGATATTTCTTACGGACTGGCACATCTTGTGAATTTTGTACATTTTCCTCAAGAGAAGAATGAATGTCAGATTTGCCATGTTCCTGCTGCCTTAACTGCTTTGAAAAAGTTCTTTGAGGCTACCAATATTTTATTACACTGTTTGCTTTCCAGAAGCATTTATAAGAGCTGCACACACTCCATCAATACAATTTTAGGGACAGCAAACTAATTTATAGCTAGTCTCATTTTACCAGAACTTTGTTACACTTGGAGGTCTGCCAAGAAAAATAAACCTCACAATGCAGAACGCAAAACAGGTTAGCATGCACTTTAAATCAAATTGCTGTCAGATCAGGAAGCATTTGTGTAAAACTAAAAAGCCAAAGCATGATTTTTAGTATACATTAGAAGCAAAATGAATTTCTATTAGGTGCTTATACTATATATGTATATATATATATATATATATATATATATATATATATATATATGTATATATATATATATATATATATATCACAAAAGCATGGAAGATGGGATTCAGACTCGTCTCCAGTTTTATAATACTTAAAAACATTAATACTCAGTGGCTTGCTGACAGTGAGGCAGATAACACATCACAGGTGACATGGTTTTGACTTGCAGCTGGGGTTCTTGGGCTTTGCCCTGGGGAAGGAGGGATAAGATCAGACAGCAGCTTGCCAACTTTTCTTAGTTGAAGGAGTTCAAGGGCTGATAGAAGCTAAGGGTTACACCCAATCTAATCAGCAGTATCAAAGGGGCTACACCTTCACACACACATGCATACATGCGCATGCACACACAAATGGACACCAACTCACTTGATGTGTAAAGGAAGGTTCATGCCATAAACATCCAAGGTTTAGAATGACTAAGCATGTAGAAAGGTTTGCTATCAAAATGAAGAATGATGGTTTGGCGAGGATGGGAATTTCGAACGTCAGTTGACTGATTCTTGTTTTGCCGACCTTCAATTCACTGAGTGTCTGTTGCAGTGAAAGCCACTGTGTATTCACTGATGTGTTTGCTGTTACAAACAGAGATCATGGTAAAGTGCAGATCGGGAAATGTATACTTTTATTCTGTAGTACGATCTTGGAGTTGGAATATAGAGTTTGTAGGGGATGTGGGGGTTGCAGGCAGAATTCCCTCATTGTGCAGTACTGAACTGTTTTTGTACTGCTGGAAAGCAAGCAGGTAAGTTGTGGCAGTTAAGTATATCCTGGCTGACATCGGAAACTGCCAAATTTGAAATATTCGGTACTTTGATTCGGCAATGTCATCTAATTAATATGCAGCACATTGAACATGTAAACTGAATTTTTGACCAGTTTATGTTATGATGATCGATGTTTTGATAGTAAACTGTGTAGAAATATACACACACGTACTATGATGGAACTTGGCTGCAAGACTACTGCCTCCATAAGACTGGAACACTGCATAGGAAAATAAACTCCAATGGTAAAGGTGAACACCCCCCCCCCCCCAAGGTGGCATAGGTGCAAGGTGCCAGCATTAGTGAAGAATTAATGAGTCATGGGTGGTCATAAATGGCTACGACTCTGAAGGCAGCAACTTGTACAGAAAAAAACATATGCTGTATTAGTCAGGGCCAAATTCAACAGTTGGCAGTCATGACACCTCAAACTGTTCCAATGGCAGGTGAAGGGGCATAAAAATAAAATAATTTTGCAACATGTTGATTACAGCAGTGCTGGTGCGTTCTACGAAATAACATTTGCAACTTTAATGCAGCTGTTGTGCTTGAAAGTGAAATGAAAAGATAACTGGTGGCAACACCACTCTCCTTTGACTTCAGATGAAGGCATGCCAGAGTAAAGAATTGTGGAGCCAATAAGGAAAATTGCTGAGTTTTGGATTCTCACACTTAGAAAGCAAGCTCTCCAACTCCACTATTACTGTAGAGAATTATATGAGATGGGAAGAAATGCTGCACAAAGTATGGCAGTGTGGAATGGAAGGGTTTGAATCATGAAGTCTGCTTCAAATTACTTGTGTCCTTTCATGAAAATGGGAATTGAGTAGATTATTGGCAGCAGTCTGGTGTAGGAATTGAAGGCATTAGGTCATCAGTGGGTTGGATGCTTAGCAGTAACTCAGGACAGGAAGTGTGAGAGCAGTGATACATATTTTTTTCATCAATTTATATATGAAGCTGTGTAAGAAGCAAGCTTTTATTTTACACTGTAAGCTAAGCACTTGTAGTCCAGGGCTAGAGAAAGTCAGAAAAGGTTTGTAACATACCTTTTAAGTGCCCTTCATCATAAGAAGAAGCCAAAAATTAACTGTACCATGCATTTTAATGCAGATTCTAACAAAATAGATGTTCCTTCAGTCTTTATCTTACATCCATTTCAAGTTACCTCCCAAATATACAATTGCAAAATTGTGGCAAAACATGTACCATATAAACCATGAGTTATTGTTTCATTTTTTTTTTTTTGATAGGCATTTGTTCAGCTCCTGGGCCCTATGGATTCAGTACAATATATGGTATAAAATGTTAGTAATTGTTTTGCATCATTAACTATATATTAAGGATTCTGTCCAAATACCAAAGGACATGTGTGTGTGTGGTGGGTTATACATAATATCACTGAAGTCTGGTGTATAACTTTGACATTTGTTTGTATCTCCTTCTGGCAGTGAAATGAAGAAAATATACACTATTGTTTATTTAAAATGAGATAAGACTAATGTCACAAAGTCTACAAATCTTTGGAAAAAAATTCTTAATAGCAGATCTGGTTTGCACGAAAGGAAAATGTAAGGATATGTTAATTCAAAAGCTGAAGTATTTAATTGCCGAATGTGGCAAACTGGAGTAGCAAAAGGGAAGGAAGGGGGAGGACTGTAATAGCCATTATGCAGTTCCAAAAGTTATAATACAAGTTTTATGAGTATTGTTACACAACGTTTTGATAAAAATAATGTCTAATTATTACAGTATATTTTTCAATGCATTTTTGCAGAATAGAAAGTGAATGCCATTATGTTTTTTGTAATTGCCCATGTGTCTTTTTATATTAACTGTTCAACTAAAGTATCTTTTATTAGTTATATTAATAAAAATTACTTGATTAGCTTAATATGAACATTTGCCACCATCAACAGAATATTGTGTTTGGGTCTTTTTGAATGTTTTTTAAAAAATAGCTGTACCACAGTTGTAATGCATTTCTTTTTAATGTGATCCTTTAGTCACACATTCTTCAAAGCATTAAAATCATTGACTACTTTTTCATCTGCAGTCTCTAATTCATATTAGGGGTTGTGAAGATAAATAATCTATAAACATCTTTGCTACTGATAACCTCATTGTTCAAAGTAGCCTTCTAGTTCAAAACAGCTGTTTCATTTATTTCTTTAATATTCTGAATTAATACTGAACTAACAGTGAGCTTGCATCTTGTTTAGAAAATTACAGTGATGCAAGTTGCACTTATCTATAACAGCAGATGTTCAAATTTCTCACTGCTGCAGTACCCTTTAGGCTATATGGGTTGAATACCAAAGCCTATCTGGGTCTATATTAGATCAGCGAACGCTTAAAAAAGCAAACGCTGATTGATCAAACTTATATAAGTGAAAGCTTGCAATCTCGAACTGTCAGATCAGCGATTTTTTTTTCCCTATGGAAAAAAAATCGTTGATCTAAAACACATACACACAACACAAGTACACCAAACAAACAGCAATCCACACACATACACCTAAAATCTGACACCTAACCCTACACTAAACTATACACACACCACTAACTATCCACTTACCTTAACCCAAACCCTAACCATAAGGTCCGTCACTATCACACACTCACCTCACCTGCTCCCTAACCCTAACTCACCTAACCCGCCCTAACCCTCACGTCCACACAATTGCACACATACCTAACCCGCGCCCTAACCCTAACTCACCTAACCCACCCCACCCTAACACTCACATCCACACAATCGCACACTTACCTGAATCCTACCTGTAACTTTCCACCACAGCACTGAAAATATTGAAGTAACAGAAACGGACAACCAAATTCTTTCCCAGGAAAAAATTATGGTTTCTGTTGCTTCGATATTTTAAACATTCACTTAAATAAGTTAGATAAATCAGCGTTCGCTTTTTTAAGCGTTCGCTGATCTAATTTAGACCCTGAGAATTAATAGGCTGAGCAGTGAATTCAGATTAAATAAAATTGCACAGTTCCATATCTTAAAAAAACTGAATGGATGCACTCCAGACCAGCAGGAACAGTTCCTAAATGCGATAGTAGAAACGGTGATGAAAAACCAGCAAATGATTAAAGATCCACTTTTTATTTTAAGCTCTGTCAGGCTTTTCGTCAGCTACACGCCTTCTTCAGAAAACCGTAAAAACAATTAAAACAACATCCACATGGTTAAATACATCTTTTAAAAGTCACATGGCACCTCACTTTCAATAAACCAAGAGAAAACTTGTATTTGATCCCGCATTAAAGAAATATGTTGTAACTGATCATTAAAATCTTTACCTACGGCAAGAATACTTGCAATAGTATAACCCGTATATACAAAAGGCAACCAATGCAGGGTTTGAGAAACAACTCCATAAGGTGTAATGCACCACTAAAATAAGAAAACACAAATAAATAAATAAACTTGCATTCATGTCGTAAGGTTGCACTGGTGGACTGTCTAGTAAACTCACCCTAATCAGCAATGAAGTTGAGTATACGGCTGGAATATTCAAAAATAAACCATAATGTTTTTAGCCGATACGTCCTATACTTCCATGGTAGGGTTTTGTGAATAAAAACTAGCAAACTCGACTGATGCCAAGCTAAACAGCTTTACAACCACCCTTGAACAAAAGTATTTATCTCCTCTCCTTATTTAAAGACCCAGTCAAGGATGGCTGAAAATAATTATACACAACGATATAAACAACAATAAAACTACCATGAGCTAATACAAAAATGCTAAAAGAATACATTCCACCCGTATCAAGGCAGAAATCCACTATTGGGCCAACGCAGTTGCAATCAATCATAAAGTAATCATATATACATTAAAATACAATCAAACAAATGCTTATAAGTATGGTTTGAAAAAAATCATATTAAAAATACCAACAATAATAGCAAACTAAAAGAAACAATAATGGCATGATGAAAAAAAGACAAAAAAATGGAATTAATTATCTATTAAGGCTCTTCAATTTTAAAAGGTACATAAGTGTCGAAGTGCCATTGATGCCAGGGGTATGGCACGCATCCAATCTAAATTGCCATACCAACTCTCTATATTCCAACAAAAGGGAAGTAGGACCTCCTCTACCATCAGATATAACCTGATCAATAACAAAAAACTGAAAGGTGTGGTTTGGATTTTCCAAAGTATGTTTAGCTAAAGCATTTTCCTTTTTGCCTTTTCTCATTGCATATAACTGTTTGTAAATGCATTCTTATAATTTTCTGTCAGTCTTCCCGACATAGAACGCTGGACAACAAGAACATTGTGCTTAATATACCACTTGAGAGCTTAGGCAATTATATCTTCCCCTGATGTAATATACTACGTCTCTTATTACATATCTTGATGTGACTACAGTACCAGCACATATTGCATTTAAACATGCCAACATGGGTACTGAGAGTGGATGGTTTCTTCTGTAAGATACCCTTAAGATTGGAATTCCTTCTGAAAGCAATTCTTGGACGTTCTATAATTGATTTGCTCAGAGAATCATCTTAAAATATTAAATTCCAATTTTTCAAAATTATGGAAAATAATTATTTGGCGTTCATACTGTACGTCAGTATAAAATTGTTAAGCATTGGTTGCCTTTTGTATATACGGGTTATACTATTACAAGTATTCTTGCCGTAGGTAAAGATTTTAATGATCAGTTACAACATATTTCTTTAATGCGGGATCGAATTCAAGTTTTCTCTTGGTTTATTGAAAGTGAGGTACCATGTGACTTTTAAAAGATGTATTTAACCATGTGGTTGTTTTAATTGTTTTTATGGTTTTCTGAAGAAGTCTGCGTGTAGCTGACGAAAAGCCTGACATTAGAGCTTAAAATAAAAAGTTGATCTTTAATTATTTGCTGGTTTTTCATCACCGTTTCTACTGTTGCATTTAGGAACTGTCCCTGCTGGTCCGGAGTGCATCCATTCTGGTTTTTTAGTTTGTTTTTTAACTCATTTTGGTTTGTGAAAGTTCCATATCTTGTCAGAAACTACCTTAAAGCTTTTGCGTGTGAGGGTACTTGGGAGAACTGTGTGTACATTGTTAACCTATCATGGCCATTAAATGGTACCATACTGTCAAAAATTGCTGATATTTATTCTTTCATTCATTCAGTCATTCATTCATTCATCAATAAACTGTTTAGTCAATTTCCAGGTTAAAGGGGAGCCATAGCCTATCCTGGTATGCACTATGTACAAAGCAGTGAATCCTATCATGTATGTGGTTTCATCTGTTAGCAGAGTGCATACACACACAAACACACACAAACACACACATACACACACTGCATGCATCCATCAATTCACCTATGGCACATCTTTTTAGATATGGGAGGGAAACAGGAGGATACAATGAAAATTCACATGGACACAAGGAGGATATGAAAACTCCATACAGAAGGCACCTCAGCCAAGAAATGATCTGGAAACTAAGCATGGTGAGGCAGCAATGTTAATCAGTGCCTGTAGGAAAATATAGATGCCTCCACCTCCAAAAGCAAACTTGGCATCTACTTCTAAGAGGTCCAGGCAAAGGCAACAAGTTTGCAGATGACTGTAAGTTGTGTGCTATCATTGACTCCCCAGATGATGTTAACATACTGCAAGAAGGTATCACAGCAACTAATGACGTGTGCCAAAGTCATGGCCTCAACTTAAATGCAAAACTATGTATCATCATACCATTCGGCAAAAACACGGCCCCTACTTAATACCACATCAACAGCAACCCCCTATGTATACATCCTGTGGTGAGAGACCTGGGTACTCAGGTTGATAACAATCTCATGTTCGACCTTCATGTAATGACAGTGGTCAGAATAGCATTTTACTTGCTTCATCTCATAAATAAAGGGATTGCATCCAGGAAAATGGAGGTATTACCACTCTATACTCCTCCCTCATTAGACCAGTAATTGAGTATAATGCCTCGTTCGGTATGTACCTCTCCAAACATTTACACCAAGTCGAAAGGCCGCAGAAATACCTCACAAAGAGAATCCATGGCCTACAACACCTGTCCTATGAGGACAGCACTATCACTCTACTTGGTATCATACAGATTGCTCAGGGCTGATCTGTGTCTAACCTACAAGGCAATCTTGGACCTGGCCCTACAAGTAATGCTCCATATCCACAAGTCTAACTCTCGTGCATTACCCACTCGAAAGATCTGAATCTACTATGTAACATCAAAACCTGCTGGAGAAACAGGTTTGTCTCCCAGAGGCTGCCCCGTGTCTGGAATAGACTTCCCATACACATCAAACAGAGTACCTCGCTGACCCTCTTCAAGCACAACCTTGATGAGTGGATGGGAAACCACAAATTTTTCCCAGGGGTTCCACCTGTGCCCCTCATCGATAGGGTCAACAAATGCTGACAGAAGTTTCTTTTTTGGGGATAAACTCTTAGCTAGGCTTGTAAAGGCCCATTCCTACAGGGTTTCAGTGTCATTTGAATGGTCTTCGCATCTTTCAGTTCATAGACACTCTCCTACCATCTTCAGCTGTCAGGCGTGACTGTTGCAGATCTTCTGTCACACACTCCATCTATCTCATGTCTGGACATCATCTCCACTTGCCTTCTTCTTGCTTCTCCCAAATTTCCTTTGCCAAATCATCATCTGCTTTCCTGCACTTGTGGCTAAACCACTATAATCTGTTCTCCTTGGCCTTCTCTGCAATTGGGACTCCTTTGACATCTGCTCTGATGTCTTGATTTCTTCAGCTGTCCCACACTGTACATTCTACTAACTGCCTTAGGCATTTCATCACCATCCCTTCAAGTTTCCACACCTAATTTGCCTTCAATGCCCTGGTTTCTATGCCATATAGAAGCAGCACTGGTCACACCACTTCTTGCACACCTTACTCTGCAGCACCTATGATTCTAGTTTGACTTCTGCATTCAAAATTCCATTCTGTCAACCACACCTTCAAGATACTTGAAGCTGTTAACCTGTTCCACTGTTTTCCCAGGTCTATGATCAGCTACAGAAGTTACAAAAAAAGTGAATTAACAATGAACGGAACAATCAGCAAACTGAAAAATCATGGAAAAAAAATGACATCAAATGGCCACAGCCGGCCAACATCATACACACAACCAACCAAGGTGGGGGGGATGCGGCCCCCAACTATATATACCAACTCCGAGATCGCACTACAGTGGGGAAAAGGGAAAACTGAAAGGGTTTCTCTTCACTTACCTAATGTATCATGTTACTTCCTGGTTGATGGCCAATTATGGCCATTTGATGTAGTTTTTTTGATGCTGCTGTAGTTCGCTGATTGCCCAGTTTGTTCTTTTCCATTTGGTGTTTCACTGTTTGCTATTTTTCAAATTCAGTAGCCGAACATAGATGGTTTTTAGCTTCTTCTGATTTCTGCATTTCCTGCCATGTCCGCTGTCTTTTCTGTACTCGTTTCATTCCACATGCCTTCAATTTTGCATTTCAACTCTTGTTCAGAGTCTGCTTCTTGTGCCACATCAACTGCATACAATAACTTTCATGATCTGTCCTGTATGGCCTAGTTGCTGATTTAGTCCATAACTAGTTTGAACTGTTGCAAAGAAAGGAAAAATATTATTTGTACTGATTCACAAGATCTGAATAAAATAATTAAAATAAAGCATTATCCACTGCCTTTACCTAAAGGAGTGGTTAGACGAATACCAATGTTAGATTGTTTCTGACAAATAATACTGGCTGAAGAAAGCTATACATTCTTTGCATTTCTTTATCTTTTGTTGAATGGGTTAGTTCAACTAGTAGCCTCTTTTCTGGGAAGACTAGAGGTGGTATTTATTATACTAGGGGAAATTTTCCCCAGGGCATCAGTTAACTTCCCCTTTTCTTTTTAATAGGTGCCATGGGATCTTTTACATCCACCTGAGCTACCATCAACTTAGGCAGATGGGACCTTGGTTTATCATCTCATCTGAAGACCTTCCGTACAGTCACAAAGGTACAGATTCCTTAGAGTCTTTCACTCATATTTCATCAGTACCAAAAGTACTTCACAGACTTGTTGCTCACTAGTACAGTGCTTTTATGGTGTTGCATAACAGATTACCTAAAAGAATGGAGCAGAACATACGAAAAGCACAGTAAGTAACTAATAAATGAAGAATAAGTAAAATTTCAAACTAAATAAGAGCAAATGTAGAATAAGAGCAACATGCCTGTGACATGAATCTATACCTAAACATTAGCAAAATGTATTCAGATCTCGTAATGTTGAATAAAAAGTCATTCTTTAAAATCATCGTTTGCATAATAAAACAAGTATTTTTGTACTAGGGCATGACCTTTGCATGCACATCTCTAAATATACAAACTCCAAGACTACATAACATTGGGGTCAGCAGAAACGTCTTTACTCAGTGTGCCATGATTTTGCTCTTTGAAATGGGAGGTTTCAATAAAATGTAGGAATTGATGATTCCTGATTTATCAAAACTTTACTTGAAATGCTATAGACTTTCTGAAATATCTGGGTCATGGTATAATTTTAGAAGGTCTGATAACCTGCACACACACACAAAAAAAAAACAAGCTGTTGTGCAAAGGCCAAAACCAGAAGACAAGCGGGCATTATGCAGGTTTCTAGGACTGGTACAGCAGCTTGTGTAATGGGTACCTCATGTGTCTTTTATTGCTAAGCATCTAAGAAAGCTGTTAGAGGAAGATGTAAATTGGGATGGAGTTGTGAACATAAAAGGGTTTTGAAATGCTCAAAAAGTAGTTACTGATGTTTCAGTATTGCAATATTATAACAAGAATAAGTAGATGACAGTCAGAATAGTATGAGGTGTGATCCTGAAAAAAAAAAAGAAAAACAGATAACCTGCATATCAGTCGAGCATTTACTGATATACAAAAGAGATATACTCCGGTACAAAAGCATCTGTTAAAACAGGGTAAGGATACAAACAATTCTATTGATATGTCTTGAAGAAAGGGACCACAAACCCTTGCAAAGCCTATTCAAAAAGGTCTCTTTACAAGCCACTCCTTTAGATGGTAAGAGATGTTACTTGTACTGCAGAAGTACGGTCTGAAAATGAGATACAGACCAATGAAGGAAATGCACATTATTTATATATATATATATATATATATATATATATATATATATATATATATATATATACACACACACACACACACACACACATGTGTGTGTGTATATATATGGATTCTCTTTATAATCCCAAAATCCTGAAATATCGAATTTCAGAATTTCGAGATCATAAAGCCAAAACCTGACCATCCCGAAACCCAGAGGCACGAATTTTAAAATTGTGAACACTACACTAACCATACACCACACATACAAACAGCTTCCCCCAACACACAAACACTCAAACCTACACTACATACAAGCAGGGGGGCAAGCCGAGATTGCGCTACACTAACAGTACAGAGCAGAACGGAAAGTTTGCCTATTCCTTGCTGTAGCACAATCTTGGAGTTGCTATATTTAAGTAAGGGGTGTGTGGGGGACGCATGGGGGCTTGCCCCCCTGCAGTAATGTCATCTTGTTTTTTCTTTTTTTGTTTTTTTACAATTTGAAAAGATCGATCTTTTGAAATATCGATCATATGGTCTTCGATATTTCAGAAGTTCGATGTTTTCAAATGTAACCATGTTTGTAATATATATATATATATATATATATATATATATATATGTGTGTGTGTGTGTATATATATATATATATATATATATATATATATATATATATATATATATATTTATATACCAGGTTGATAATATTAACCAAAGAAACCTGGGAATTATCAAAACTAGATAATCTTTGAGTAATATCACAGTTATGAACATTAGAAGAAAAAGTGAAAGGATTTTGGAAGTGTACTGATACTGACTTAGAAATGCAAATACTGGAAGATAGTACACTGAAAAGATGGCCCTGATCAAAAATCATAAGAAAAAGAACTTCATCCTGTTTTTCCTTTCAAGGAAGAAATAAGTTGTGTCCAAGGCCTAATATTCAAAGAAATAGCACAAGATTCAAAGTTTTGGCCAGGAACATTAACTCATATTGAACAAGTACCGTAGAGTTATGCCATTTGCAGTGAGTACCAGGCCAAAAATCCAAAGGAAGGGATGATAACATACCTAGAGTCAGATCATCTAAAGAGTACAGTAGGTACAGATTTGTTCCAGTTCACAGAGGCTGTTTATTTCATATGTGTGGATTATTATTCTATGTTTGCGAAAATAATTAAACTGATGGATGCAAGTGTGTGATTAGAACATGAATGGCTATATTCTCCAAACAAGGGATATTTGATGTTCTCATGTCTGACAATACTCCACAATACAGACATCAGAAGTTCAAAAGATGCATTTGAAGATATAATACCCAGTCCACACTATCCTCAGTGTAATGGACAAATGGACAGAACTATCTGTGTAGTGAAGAATCTTATGAAAGAACCACAGCAAAGATTATGAGGATTGCCATCTCACAATTTTAGAACATTGGAACACTCCATTACAGTGACTTAAATCTCTCATCAACTCAGCCATTAACTGGAGAAAGAATGAAAAGCGGATTGCCTGCTTCAGCTATGATACTGATGTCTGCAAATCAGTATAAAATAAAGTAATTCTGGAAAAGTAAAATACCTAAGTTGGAGATAGAAAGGAAGATACTTAACTTTTTTCCAGCGGATGCCCAAAGAGAAAAGCTCACTATACACAAGTTTCTATAGTAAAAGAACATTTTTGAACAATACAAAATAGTAGTAGTACAGTAATTAAGGTTAATACAGAGCATTCGTGGCAATTATTTTAAGTTGCGAATCTCCAAAACGGACAGACCCCCTCACAAACCAGGCACAGTCTAGAAGTAATCCAAAGGAAAACCAAGTATTCCAGCTATAAAATGTTCCACTGTTGTAAAATAAAAAGCACAATCAAGTTGTTAAGCACTTTTCATCTCGCTTATAGCGAGACTTCTTCAGACCACATACAATTACATCACACTGTGGTATAAAACCTGTTCCACTCTCAACTTCCCATCAGTTAATTACACAAGTAAACTGTGCTGCTTGATTAGTAATTGGTAAATGGTATATCATTTAAGCTAGTGCTTCACTGTTACTTAGATTTCAATAAATGAAGCTCCTAAATAATATGCTGTGTGTGTTGCTTACATTAAAATATGTAGGGTCTTGCTGAACTACATGTACTTACATCATACAATAATTACATCAATTTTATAAGTTTGTGTCAAGTGTTATGAATTTATGTTTAAAATAAATACTTGTTTAAAATACATAGTTGAAAAACATAGTTAAAAAGTTATGAATTTATGTTTAGAATAAATACTTGTTTAAAATGCATAGTTAACTATGGATATTTGGATTGTGCTTTTTATTTTACAACAGTGTAACATTTTATAGCTGGAATACTTGGTTTTCCTTTGGATTACTTCTGGACTGTGCCTGGTTTGTGAAGGGGTCTGTCCATTTTGGAGATTCTCATGTATTTACTTGTTGACGTTTTTTCTAAATTATTTGAAGTTAACAAGCATAGGTCATTACATAGATTAATGAAGATGTGGTCCAGTAATGTGGAAAGTGAGGCATAACAGTCTTGGAAAACAGATACACTTTGGAATGCATGTTTATTTCAGAGAAGTTATTCTTTCAAATACTTCCTGTGCTTGTAAATTGACTGTGTGTACCATTTAACTAGGATGATTAAAGTACCAATTACACAACTGCTTAAAATAATTTGTAGGATTCTTTGCAATCCTTTGCAAGTGTGGCAGTATATCATTTACACTAAAAATTATGGTGGTCATAAACTAAGATATTGAGATCCTTGCACAGCACCTCAAGAGAAAGTTGCAGTATTGATCAGTGCCTGAAACACTTGAAAGGCTGAAATTAGTTGGTAAATCAATCGGATATATTTCCAGAGAATAAATACTTTTACATCTTTGTTGACTAGAATTTGATTAACAGTCTGAGGTGCACTTTTTATATTGATGATGGGACTCCAACCCTTTCTCCCTTTTCAGTGACATGCTAGGATAAAGTGAATTGTTGCAGTGTTATTGTATTTTGTGCAACAGCCATGCTGTTTGATATTAGCTCATATGTATTAACATAACCAGTTGTTTCTACACTAGTTTAGAATATTTTTCTTTGGGAGCAATATTAGCAATTACTCTTTAATGAGTGTTATTTTTATTCTTGGCATTTTCAGCATACTAGCTTAATTAAAGTGTGTTTAAAGCTGTGTGGTGTAATTCCTATTGTAAGGAAAAATTTGAATACATGAGCAAAGGGTTTAGCTTGCAAAAGAGCTCTCTCATTTTAGCAATTTTGGTTATGGCAACTTATCAGAGAGTAAGTATCTGCACTGTACATCTTGCACAGTTTGTTCAATTTACTTTCTTTGTATTGCTGTAAAATAGAAGGGGGATAAGTTAATGATTTTTCGAATTGCAGTTGCACAATAACAAAATCATTTCATAGTGCTGATACGAGATCTTTAATCAATTCTAGAACAGTTTAAGAATTTTTGGGGAAAAGAATGTTTTCCTCATATTTTATTTATTTACTTATTTTCTTTACAGGGAAAGTCTGCCTGGACCATGCAGAGCCCCTTTTCAGTGAAGGCCCAGGGAGAAAAGCTCCACAAGGATCATATAAAGATACATGAAATGTTTATTTTATTTATTTGAGTTTGTTTACTGGGATGGTCCACTGGGCCAAACTGAGATCATTTTCATTGGAGGCCTGGGGAGATGAGCTCCACAATAAATGAACAAAAGCATCAAATCAGTTACATAGACATATGATTGCAGTGCACTTATACATCGGTACATATATTGACACCATAAATCATATATACATAGATACACATATGAATGCAGTGCACTTCTACATCAGTACAAATATCAAATGCATACATCATGTTAGTACAGATGATGGAGCATCAGTTTAAACTATGTACAGGAAGTGGTTTCTCATTAAGAGTAAGACAGTAGGGAGTTGTAAGCACTTGAATGAGCTGGATTATAATTGGGGACAATATGAGGTAACTATGTAGAGGAAGGATATTAGTAAGAGTTGATACAGATTGGTATATGGCACTGCTTGGTATAGTCGAGTATATCTTTGATGACTGATTCTAAGAGCATGCTGTGCATTTTTTTGATAGGAGAAATTATAAACTTGCATGAAACAGATCTGAAAAGAAAATCAGAAGAAGTCATAGGATAAAGCTTAGAAAGTCAAAATGATAGAGGACTGGGAAATTATACAGAGAAGTATTTCATGAGGGTGTTAGGTATTGTCAAGTACTGGTAAGTGTAGGTTTGGCACAGCTGCAGTGCCACAGAGAAAATGTTGTTTCAGGGATTGTTTAAAGACAGCTGGATTACTGCTAGTCCTGAGAGAGCATGGAAGGGTATTCCATAGCTTGGAGACAGTGAAGGAATAGAGCATCTGACCGGAAGAAAGACTGGGCTTTTCAACACTCAGGAGCATTTGACTTTTTGACTGAGGTGGTCAATTTGGATGGTATTGAGTGAGTAGGGAAGAAAAGGCAGGACAATTTGATGGTTTGAATATGAGTTTATGTGCAGTTGTTAGCTGTAGAGATGTAAGATGGCGTGGGAGTTCTAGCCAGTTTAGTAGGAGTAGAGGCACACAATGGCGGGATGAATACTTTGTATTGGTCACAAATTTTGCACTTTTATTACAGCATGAGTCAGGTTTAGATTTAAGGGAAGACTGGATATTACTGTAAAGAGGGGCATTGCATAGTAGGGAGGGTAGCAGGCAGGAAGTGGCCAAGGCTAGTTTAGTGTGAAGGTTGACAAAGTATTTGTGCCTGTAGTGTGCGCCAAGTTTTTGGTGAGTTTTTTGGATGTTACTGTGAATATGAAGTCAAAGGTTAGGTTTTCATCTATGATGACTCCTAGTAGTTTTGTGTTTGGAACAACCTCAATGATAGTGTCATTCTGGGAGAAGATAGTGAATATGTCCTCATTCAGAGGGGTGTTTTTTAGGGGTAAATAGCATGAGTTTAGTTTTTTGAGGGTTTAGGGCTAGGTGATTTTTCATCATCCAAGTTTCAGTGGTAATGAGGGCAGATTGGTTGAGTCGTAGTTGTGTAGCAGAGTTAGAGGTACAGATGATGGTTGAGTCATCAGCATATTGGATGACCGCACCTTGACTGAGGGTAGAGTGAAAGTTGTTGATGAAAATACTGAACAACAGGGCCCTATACCTAGTATAGATCCTTGAGGCACGCCTGTGGTTGTATTGAGGAATGGGGAGAAAGAGCACTGCCATTTAGTTGATTGTTCCCAATCTATGAGATAGTTAGAGAACCATTTTAGGACAGAAGGAGCGCTGCCTAAGTTAGACAATTTGGTGAAAAGAAGGGGGTGGAAGATGGTATCACAGGCCTTGGAGAGATCTAAGAAGACAGAAGAGACCATTTTTCCCACATCCTGGGCACAGTTAACTGTGTCCAAGAAGGATAGAAGAGCTGCAGTGGTACTGTGACCAGGCCAAAGCCATGTTGGGTGGATGAGAGGATTTGATTGTTTAACATATGATTTAGAAGTTATGCATGGATGCATTTTTCCAAGATCTTAGAGATGGGTGATAGAATGGCGATAGGACAAAAGCTGGTAATATCTGTATTGTTCTCACCTTTATGGAGAGGAAGAATACATGCTTTTTTCAGATTGTGGTTATATAGGACTCCTGGACTAATCTGTTAAGAATACTTATGGGATGTGTGATAGAGTTGGCTGCTAATTTAAGGTATTCAGGAGGTAGGTTATTGGGGGCGTTAGTGGCAGGTTTGAGTTTTAGAAGTAGTTTTTTAATGGTAGCTGTAGGAATAGGTGAGACAGAGAAACTGGGCAAGGGAGAGCTGTGAGAGTTTAGGTCTAGAGAGTTTGCAGGAGCTAAGCTGGTTTGAGGAAAGTTGGCGGTGAGATTGGTGATGGCATTTATGAAATATGAGTTGAATAGTGTAGCAATTTCAGTAGGTGTCTTATCAGGGGCAGGGCATGGATTACTATTGGAGCCAGGTTTGAGTAAGGAGTTAATTCAGCTCCAGAATTTTGGGGGTTATGATTGTGTTGACTTTGCAGACTAAGGTAGTATTTTTTGTTGTTGATTATTAGCGTTTATATCACGTTATTGAAAGATGAAAATAGCAAATGCTATTTCATCAGCCCCAAAACATCTAAACATGAAAATATCAAACATTCAGAACAGCTAATTTTTTCCCATGGAAAAAATTTGCTGCTTCGAAACACACACACACACACACACACACACACAACACAAGTACATCAAACAAACAGCAACCACACACACTTAAATTCCTACATCTAATGCTACACTAAACTAAACATACACTACTGTCTACCCACTTACCTTAACCCAATCCCTAAGGTCTATCACTATCATGCACTCACCTAACCTGCGCCCTAACCCTAACTCACTTAAACCGCCCCAACCCTAAAGTCTGTCACTATCGCACACATGCCTAACCTGCACCCTAACCCTAACTCACTTAACCCGCCCCTAACCCTAACGTACAATTGCACACTTACCTGAACCCAACCCATAACTTTCCACCGCAGTACTAAGAATAGCAAAGCCACAGAAACGACCAACCAAATTAAGGATAGTTGGACAAAAGTGGGATAGGTCTCGGATTTGTTTGTACTGGTGTTTGCTTAGCATTGGGGTATTTTTACGCATTATAAAGCCAGGTAGGTGTTCACTAATGCTGTTAGGTAGAGACCATAATCCAATCCAGGATACAGGCACTGATGGTGTTTTTATTGGTGACTAATTGAGTAAAAGTTGTATAGGTTTATAGTGGTGGAGGGATTGTGATGTGAAATGTCAAGCCAGTTGATATTCACATTGCCTAGAATGATTGTTTCATTATTTAAGCTATTTGATACACAGACTAGGATTTCTTCTAATATAGGAATGTTATTGTCAGGAGAAATATAAAGGACTACAATATAGAGACTTTTGTTGTCATTTATTTTTAGGAGGGATATAAGTATATTGGCAGTGGCAAACTGAGGGACTGACTTGCTATATGGGACTATATTAAAGTTGTTTGGGTGTGTCAGTGCAACACCCCCCACCTTTTTTACGAGGTCTGTTGGATCTTAAGCAGGCATAGCCTAGGGGTAGAAATTCAGTATGTTTAATATATGGCTTTAATCATGTCTCAGCGGTTATAATACCTATTTGTGTGCTATCCAGGCATGGAAGTTTGTGATTTTATTTCTGATACTTTGAAGGTTGAGGGTGGTGAAGTTAAGTGATTTAATGGGATTAGATTGGTTAGGAGGGGAGGTGGTGGGTTCTGGGTTAAGATGTATGTCTCCACATTGGGGTAGAGTTGAGTGTATATATGGGAGGATAATGGGCTGTAACTTCTTTTTTTGTTATATAATGGCACTGGAAGGGCAGATTAGATTTGGTGCTATTTTGTATGGCTAGGAATTCTATTCTGTAGTGTAGGATGGCATTGTTTTGATATAGGCTAGAAGAATAAGGTAAGAGAAAGTATATGTAAAGAGGTGATAGAAGTAGGTTTTCTATATCTGTGGGGTATGTGAAATTCTGTTAGTGGCAACAGTAGAAACAGAGAGAGGGCAAAAAGTAGTGTGTGGGAGGTAAGTGACATGGTGGAAAATTAATATGATCAGTCAAAAGACTGTGAAAGAATTTTTAATGAGTTGGAAGAGTTTAGGAGAAGGTACTGCTAGATATGATGGCTGGAGGACAGAGTAAAGATGTGTAGGTTAGGTAGTGAATCAAGGGGGTAGGAGGAGTAAATTAAATTGGAACAGATTAACTAGAATGTCTGAAGGAGTGAAGTAGTTGAAGCTAATTAGCTGGAATATTTGGTTGAGTGAAACTGGTAGGAGCAGCTAGTGTAAGGATAGGTTTAGGTGAAATGAGGATGTGTGGGAATGAGAGTAGGGTAGGGGAGCAGAGTGAGACCAAGCAGAGTGCGCTGGCCCTCTTCCTCGGTTATAGCTCAACTACAAAAAACAATCCGCAAGGCAGATTATGACAGATTAGATAATGCTTGCAGATTGTAAGGAAAAAGAAAGGATTATATGGAGGTTGTTTGCAGTGGACTTTCTTTCCTAGGGGGAGGAGGGTGAAAACTGTTGGCAGGACAGACAGAGAAATTAAGGAGGGGATGAGAGAGGAAGCAGTTCCAGAGAAAGGAGGGAGGAAAGGTTAGAGAAATGGTTTACATGACTGAAAGCAGAGGGGACTAGCCACGGTTGTAGAAGGCAAAAGCATATATCTCTAAGTAATAATCTTTTAAAATACTGCATTTGAAATATACTTTTACAATAGAGTAGAATGAATACTCATTTTGGTAGAAGTCTGAATTCCAGATTTTTTGGATTGTGCTACAAATATTCTTCATGTATTTTAAGTATTTTGTAACCGTTCTTTATTCTTTAGTTAATAGTATTTTTCATATGTTTTCTAGGCTTGATCATATTCTTTTAGCTAATATTTTTTTTAATTCCTTGAGTTAATAAAATGTCCTGAAATGCAGTTAAAATGTTAAAAAAAATGATAATGATTTAGGGTTTGTATAAGAGCATTCAGTCCACCAGTCTACAAATGTTAATTCCTCTAATGGGACTGTTTGCATTAATTGTGGTACAAGTCTAAGATATTCTGCAACCATTTGCACTCTTTTTGTTTTATCTGTAGAAGTGGTATTGATTTGTGAGTAACACATTTTTATTTGGGAGTATTCATGAATTATGGAACCTTTTCAATATATTGTAATTATGGGGTCCAGTAAAATGAACTTGACCTGCACTTAGTTTCCTCTGAACTAACTGTGTCAAGCTGCAGGAGCCAATATTCCTTTTATATACTTGCTTTCATTTTCCTTGTCATTTTATGGTTTAATGACATTACATGGGGAGCAGTTACCAGATTATAAATTTAGAAGATAGTGAGGTTTATGAGGATGGGCTGATGGCTGAGCAAATGAGGCCAGTGCCATTGATCAGTTTTCTGCAAACAGAAACAACCTATGAAACACTGAAGTAAGAGACATCTATGCCAATGTTAACAATAAAGCTACAGTCATTTGTAGGTTACAATTCCAAATTATTTTAAATGAAGGGGATCTTTGAACTCTAGTACTTAGAAAGGAGCATTTTTAATAAATTCCACTGGAATTGACTTGGGTGTTTGTAGGAAGTGGAATACCACATTTGCATATTCTTTACTATGCTTTTTCATCTACTACTTTTCTATCATCCCACAAATGTTACGGCTGCCATAACCTCTAAGTTTTTGTATTAGTTAACCATTCTGTGATTACATTAATATTAAAACATAAATATCTGAACAGCAAATATAATCTATTGGCATGCAACTAACATCCTACTTAGAAAAAACAGTTCTGATAGTACAAGCACTGAAGGCAATGTAAACTTGCAATTTTCTGAATTGCAAGTAACTATAAAAGAATATGTGGCTATGTATAATGACTTATTTAATGACTGGTGAACACATTCCTTGGTTGACACACAAAACAGCAACCAAAAGATGTCAATCAATCATTACACAGCTAATACAACGCATAAATCCACAATGCATTGAAAAAGAAAAACAAAGGTCCTTTTCAAATGCTCTAACTAAAACTCCACCACATTCAGCTCACATTTGTCTAAAAAGTGGTAGTATTATTGTGATGATATTAGGTAGTGTCATCTGTGCCAGGGAGAGTAGGGAAGTGCATATGTAACATATGCCAGCATAGTTAGCTGATGTTTTGTAAAGAATTTTTTGTCATTTGACTATTACACTGATTTATACAGATGCTTATGTTAAAATATATTTGTAAACTTGCTTGTGTTAAAAATGCATCAACAGTAGGTCCTGCTGGACAGAAAAGAGATATACATGTATGTCAGTATTATTATAACTGATTAAATATACATGTTTTAAACTAGAATTCTGGATGGGAAGAGGTTAATTTTGAAGCCTAGGTTGAAAATTAAATGGGTTGGTTTAGACCATAAAGATTTTATCTTACAGTTCTGAGTGCAGCCAGAGAGAAAACTATCTGGGAAAATCAGGAGTACGAATCTTACTGTATTGTCCATAGGGGTGAACTAATTTCTACATTGGAAGGGTGGAAGTTTCTGAAATTGTTTTATAGCTTTCAAATGCTGCAATAGATCTTAGCAAAGCGCTGGGTGTGTATTGTACCAGAGTCAGGTGACCAGATATGATGTCATTCTGTAACCAGCACTGAAATGTTTTTTTTTTTTTTAAGATATTAGTTACAGATATGATGAAGGTGGCGGCCACGGTGGTGCAATGGTTAGCATTGTCACCTCACAGCAAGAGGTTCTCCGGTTCGATCCTTGGCTGGGGTGCCTTCTGTGTGGAGTCTGCATGTCTTTCCTGTGGTTGCGTGGGTTTCCTCCAGGTGCTCTGGTTTCCTCCCACATCCCAAAGACATGCAGTAGGTGGATTGGACACTCTAAAGTGGCCCTAAGTGTGAGTGCGTGTGCCTGTGTGCCTTCTGTGGAAGGTTGGGCACCGGGCTGGCAACTCGACACTGTAAAACTCCACTGCCAATCATAAGCGGACAGGTGATCTGCTGTGGCAACCCCTAACCAGGAAAAAGCCAAAAGAAGAAGAAGTTACAGATATGACGGAACTCTCGAAGCAGCACTTTGTTTTTTGTAACCTGACAAAAATCTCTCACAGACAGATATCTCACACAACCACACACCTCATCTTACCTTGCTGTAGTAAGCAACTCAGCACTCATCATTTTGCCTTGCGGTAGTAATTAACTTAACTAGGGAATAGTAATTCTTTAATCAGTCAGAAAAATATAGTGAGATTCATTAAGTATTGTTTTTCTGCATCTGTGTGAATCTATCCAACTGTTATTGTTTTAGATCTCATCTGATTGAAACTCTGGTGTTTATTGTAACTAGATATTCAGTATTCTCATGTTTTCTATGTTATTATTTATTATTAAATATTTCTATACCTTTCATTGTGACTGGTCTTTTAGAGAATACTTTTAAAATCTGAAGAGTTTGTTTTTGTCTTTCGGCTTTTCCCGGTTAGGGGTCGCCACAGCGGAACTCCGGTCTGCTAATAATTAGTGACACTGTGGCCGCTCCTGAAAGCCTTGCTGCATTGGTCAAGCTCTACCCTTTGTATTAATATTAATTTTACTCATAATTGGGTACCATTGTAATAGCCTTAGAGCAGCTGATTGGTGGCAGAGTAATTACCTTATAGTTTGGGCAGAGGGGCACAGCTGGTAAATCTGTGCATGTCTTTTCCAGGTGTGGTGGATATGTGAAAATCAAATCAAGTATGTGTGTAAACTACTGGGAACTGGGGCACAGAGCTCCAAAGTGGTCAGTGTGGAGTCTTGTTTGGGGCCTGGAGAGAGAGAGCCCAGCTCCAGGTCTGGAGTGTGCTCCCTGTGTGCTCTTAAGGGAAATTGTGCTTGGGGCAGAGGAGAGCTTTATCTGAAAATACTGTGCATCCATTTTTTTTCCTAGTGGTCATCCCTCACCAGTGTCAGTGGTGAGAATTGAAGCTCCTTGATTACTGGCCCAGAGTAGACACTGTCACAGTTATGGGAAGTGTTTTTTTTTTAATTTAAGATGCAGGTTAAGGGCAGGGGCAGGGTTAGTGTTAGGACTTAATGATTTTTATTTTATTGTATTTTTTTATTTTGACATTTGTTAACCAGGTATGTCTGACTGAGTGGTAGCCCATTTTCAGCAGAGGCCCGGGGGAAAAGCAGCATACAGACACAAATACAAAAGCAATTACAAATACAGTGGCATAACAGAGAATAATGAGAATCGCATCTGTTTTTTAAATAAATAGAATACACCTAAAAGTCAGATTAAGTACTTGCCTTACTAGATGTCATTAAAGGTATGTACTTTGATATGAGGTGAGTCTCAGTAAGTGGGGAAGATGATTTGAAAAAAGGTAAAAGAGGGTTAATAGATGGACATAAGGTAAAGAAGTAAGGTGTAGAGAAGTAAGAGTTAGTAATCAGAGAATTAGAGGAGTAATTAGAGGAGTTAAGATGAGTAGAGTAGGGAGATGTAGTTAGTAGGAGAAACAGTAGATGGAAGATGTTAAGCTGTGCTTTTGGCAAGAACAGATCCAGGAGTTTAGTAAGGTTTCTTTTAATACCTTTGTGATGATAGGAGATACTGCCAGCCATGCCAAGATAAGTAGGGCAGTGGATGTATGACTTGTGCCAACACAGCCAGCTGGAATTTTGTAAATAATTACATGTCATTTGTATATCAAACTGATATGTACAGATGCTTGTGCTGAAAATGTATTTGTAAGATTTGCTTGTGTTAAAATGTATCAACAGTGCACCCTGCTAGAATTAAAAGAAATGTACATGTATTCTTGTAACTGAATTAAATGTATATGTTTTAATAGAGGACACTGGGACAGCAAAGGCTAACCAGCTAGAAAAATAAGGGAAATGTAAATGAGCTGTTAAATAATTAAAATGGCACTCCAGAGTGCTGAATAGGGCCAGAGACAGTAGGTCTGGAAGAAGCCTTTGTTCATTAGCTCAGTAAAAAGAGGAGAAGCCCCAGGCACTGCCATAAATATTTAAGATGTGTATTATAGCCATCTATGCTAAATCCCTGTCTCAGCTTCAAAGGGGGGTTACTGTGAAAACCTAGAGTCAGGTGACCAGATGAGGTCATTCTGAAACCCAAAGAGTAATCTCGGAGGATGGAGTATTCTGTTTTGGGGAACCTCACTAGAAAGACTGCACACACATTTCATTGTGACTTGCTCTATCAAGTAAGTTATTAGGGAACAGTAATTCTCCTATATTCAGTCAGGAATATAGTGAATCTTAGTTTAGAGATTGTTTTTTTTTAATTTGTATGAGTCTGTCCATCAGTATTATTTTCAATATTTCCTGTGATTTGATCTGTGGTTTACTATGAAGATATATTCAGTATTTTCATGTATTTTTATTATTTATTATTAAATATATTTAAAACCTTTATTGTGGCTGGTCCTTGTAGAAAGTATTTAACCTTTGAGAGTTCTTACATTTATTTGTTGACATTGTGGTTGCACTCCAGAAGGTCTAGCTATCTTGGTCAACTACTAACATTTGTATTAGTATTAACATTACACAGTATAATTGGACACCCTTGGTTAAGGGCCTTAGACTAGCTAATTGTGGAGTGTCCGGTGGCGGTGATAAGTACCTTATACTCTAGGCAGAAGCGGACAATGCAGGTAAATCTGTGCCAACCTTGTGTGTGTGTGTGTGTGTGTGTGTGTGTGTGTGTGTGTGTGTGTGTGTGTGTGTGTGTGTGTGTGTGAAGAATCAAATGTTACAGTGTGTGTGCGTCAGCTACTTGGAGCAGGGACACCAAGCACTGGGCTTACAGAGAGGGTGCTGGAGGTCTAACCCTACAACTGTACCAGTGGGGAGTCTTATTGGGGACCTGGAGGAAGACAGATAGAGAGATCCAGACCTCAGACTGTGTGCGTTCCCTTTGTGTTCTTAAGGGAAATTGTGCTTGATGCAGAGAGGTCTGCATCTGGAAATACTGAGTGTATCCATTTGTTTTCCAAGTGCATGCCCCTCTCCAGTGTCAGTGGTGAGGATTCAGGCTCCTTGATTACTGGCCCAGAGAGGGGTAGTCACATATTGGTTGGCAGTGGTGAAATCCATCACCCGTCACAACCTTCTTGAAGCTATGGGTATGGGGCAGATTTGTAATGTTTAGTGGGAGCTTGTTCCAAGCTAAGGCAACTGAGAAACTGTATAAGTGTTGTCCTGTTGCTCTTTTTGGCTTGTGGATTGCTAAGAGGAACTGATCAGAGCTCTGAAGTTTGCAGGAGGGGGTGTATAGTGATACAAGGGAAGAGATGGCAAGGCAGGAGGAGAGTTTGTTTAGTATGGAGTGAATCAGGGACAATTGGGGGAGTAAGAGTAGATGGGGGAGTTCTAGCCAGTGTAGAGTTTGTAGAGAAAGGCAGTGGTAATAGTTGTAGGGTTGGTTAGTGGCAAACATGGGAACTTTGTTATAGGTTATTTCACAGTTGGCATGAAAAGAGGCTTGTAGGTTGGTCAAGATAAGGGAAGCATAGAGGGTGGGAAGAAGAAAGTCATAGGCAAGAGAAGGTCTTGAGTCATTTGTGAGGTATTTTTTGTTTCTGTAAAGCAGTCTGAGTTTTTTATGTATCCTCTTTATACAGTTTAGTACATGCAGATCAAATTTAAGTTGGTCTATGATTGCATCAAGTAGCTCAGTGTGTATTTCAATGCTTATGATAGTGATCTGATGGTAAATGATGTTTTATGATGAAAAAGAGACTTTGGTTGGAATAGGAGAAGTTTGTTGTTTTTTGAAATTGAGTATAAGCTGATTGTTAGTAAGCCAAATTTCAACAGAGTGAAAGGAGTTTTGGATAAGTGAGCGGAGGTCAGATATATATTGTCAGAGGTAGTGATGATAGTAGAGTCATCAGCAATAGTGTATGAGAGTGGAGTAGGAGCAGGACGTGTGAAGAGAGTTGGTGAAAATGTTGAATAGTAGTGGTCCAAGGATGGATCCTTGTGGAATGACAGTGTAAACTGGAAGAAAGCAGGAGAAGGAAGACAGCCATTTGACAGATTGCTGCCTGTTTAAGAGGTAACTTGAAAACCATGTCAAGGCATGGTTAGAGATATTGAAGTCAGCCGGTTTTGTAAGGAGCAGGGGGTGGGAGATGGTGTCAAAGGCTTTGTTAGAGGTCAAGGGATAAACAGGAGATGAGTTTATTGTTGTCTTTGGCTTGTGCGACAGTTTGAGTGAATGTAATTAGAGTAGTGTTAGTACTGTGGTTGGGGTGAAAGCCATGTTGCGTAAGTGTGAGTAGATTCTCTTGCAGGAGGTAGTCCAGTACTTGCTTATATATACATTTTTCCAGTAATTTTGAGAGGGGGAATAGAATAGCTATAGGGAAGAAGTTAGATGGGTCAGTGGAATGCCCCCCTTGTGGATGGGAATATTATAAAATTGTTTTCAGATAGAGCGGACAGAAGATTCTTGGATAGACTGGTTAATTAGGATGGAAACAGGGTAAGCTAAAGAGCTAGCAATAATTTTTAGGAAGTGGAGGAGTAGGTTGTTAACTAAGGGAAAGCATGTTTTTAGTTTGCTGAGAAGAGATTTTATGTAGGTGGTGGGGATGGGTTTTAATGAGAAGGTGGTAGTTTGAGTTGTGAGAGGGGGGATGGGGTAGGCTAGCGGTGTTGTTATTGTGGGTTAGTTTAGAGATGGAGTCAGTGAAGTAGGAATTAAGAATGAAGGTTGTTTCCAGGGGGGAGTGTTGTTAGGACAGGGGTTAGGAAAACTAGGGCTGTGAGGCTGGAGAATTTTATTTCTACTGCTCCAAAATTTTTCAGGATCTTTCTGGTGGTTTGACAGGGATTTTTGATAGAAAACTTTCTTGTCAGTGATTACATGCTTTTTAGTGAGGTAGCAGAGGTGTTTGCAGTTTTGGAGGAGACTCTGAGTTTTGAATTTTAGCCAGCATTTCCAAGCCTTGTCTCTTTACAGCATTAGAGAGTGAGTACATTTTGATAGCCGTGATGCAGAGTAGGATTTTATTCTAACTTTCCTTGGGGGAGCTAGGGAGCTTAGAGTTTCCAGGAATATAGTGTTGAATTTCTGCATGGCTTCATAAAGAGGTAGGTGGAACAGGAAAGACCAGTTTATAGAGGACAGTATGTTGCTGAATACTCCAGGGTTGAAGTTTGAGAGTTTGTGATGGTCTTTGTATTTGTGAGATTTACCATGTTGTGGTATAAATCTTTGGATATAGATGGGAGAGTGGTCACTTAAGGAATCAAGTAATTATTTTGGATTATGATAAAGGTAAGGATTAGAGACAAGGATCCAGTCTAGGATAGTGTCAGAGTTGGTAGGCTTCCTTTTGTGAGTTGGGATTGTGATACATTGAGAGAAGATGTGAAGATTTATGGTAGAGTCTGGGGAGTCAGGGGTGAGGGTTTGCCAACTGATGTTGACATTGTCTAGGATTATAGTTTCATTAGGTATGGAGTGTGTGTTATCCAGGAGAGTATTTGTTCGAGTAGTGGGATATTATTGCCTGGTGGTATATAAATTGTGGTGAATGTAAGTGTTTTATTAATGTTAAGTTTACAGTTGACTATTAAGAGTTCTGCTGGATGAAGGTTGGGGAGGGGGATGTGACTGGGGAACAGTTAAGTTGGTTGGTATAGAGTATTGCTACTTCACCACCTTTTTTATGGTTCCTATTGACATAGTAGATATTGTACCCAGGGGGAGTGATTTTATTGTCAGTGTTGTGGGGTTTAAGCAATGTTTCAGTCAGAGTTACCATGTCCGGGGAGTGTTGGGCAATCCAAGAGTGGAATTCTGCAACTTTATTGAGAATGCTGTGTATATTTAGGGAGTATAGCATTAAGTGTTTGGAGGGGGAGATGGGGGAGGGAGGAGTGTCTAGAGAGGTACTACTGAGGTGGCCTGAGTTTGGGTGGATGTCTCCTGATAGGAGTAGTCTTTTGGAGTTTAGTCTTCGAGTAGGAATCCTAGAGTATAGGGTTAGGTATTTGGGTCTGTTTTTTAAGGGGTGAGACGGGTGAAGGACTAGTTTGATTTTGAGTATGAACAGATTAGTGTGGTTGAGTAGTGAGGGGTTAATTTCAAAGCAATGAGTTAGAAGGCAAGTCATTTAGGGTAGGTGTGACATTCCTGGGAGTAAGTGTTGTGTGGAAGGAGGTCAAGTGTGAGGGTAGAAGAAGGGCAGTAGAGGTGTAGATATGTAGTATTTTGTTGGTGGAGAATAAGTATATGGGGAAAGAATAATAGAAGAACGAATGGGGGAGAAGGGTAGGTAAGGTGCTAAGAGTAGGTAAACTGTGTAGCGATAGTTGTAGAAAAATGGGAATAGATGATGATAATACCCATATGTTAATCAGGTAGGCCCGCTGGACAAACTACCTCATTTCAAGGGTAACCTGGGAGCAATGTGAACTTAAGGGACTTGCTCAAAGTCACATAGTAGGGCTGAGGGAATCAAACCATATACCACAGAAACTATTTCTCTCCCTTGACTTTCTCTCTAAATATATCATAAATCTGCTTTCTCTCACTTCATATTGCAATTCATGTTTGTACTATACTAACTTACCTTTAATTTCTCTATAAACTGGATACAATTTCTCTAAATATTAAATCACTGTCATATAACTTGTATCTATTCCTGAGCAATGTTTTCATATTATATCTAATTTGTATAATTATTTAAACTGTAGATTTTTTTGTATTATTTTTGAAGATTGTAAAATTATTCTTAAAATTTTGTACTTTGCAGCTTTTGTCCCCCCACCTCTGCTGAAATTGGGTTCTTACCCAGTCGGACTATCCTGGTAATCAAATGTCAAAAAAATAAATCATATAGCTCATAGCCTTAACCTTCTGCAAAAAGTGCCCAGATGTAATCTCAAAATCCAATAAACCCTGTTTGATCTTAAGTACACACCACCCTAGTAATCCTCCTGGAAGTCAATTTAATACTGCTAGTGGTTTTATTACACCTCAAAGCTTGAGAAATCCATCAGTTAGCCTAGCACTGATTGATGGCAATGGATGGGGAACTACCAGAGCACAAACTTTCATAGTCCAGGCAAAAAACATCAGTTATTTGGCTTCTCTCACATAAAGCTTAACAGCAGACTGTTTCACAGTCCCCAGATATCCTGGCCTAAAATCTAGCAATTTGCCAAAAAGTAGCAATTTAAATAATGAAACGGCTCTAAAAAGTTCATATATTCCAGTAGGCAATGAAAATGAATAGTGTCTCACTTTACTGCAAGTCCCACAGAAAATAGTCAGGCAATCTTTGTCCTCACTATCAGTATCAATAACTGAGCTAGAATCATGTCTAGATTTGAATAATCAGCCATTTTAAGAGTCCTTAAAATAAATGGGTTTTTGAGCGTTACTACCCAGATAGGAACTTTTCTTAAACTTAATTTCTATTAATACTAGTTGGGTGTTTGAGTGGGGTATGAGAGGTTACCAGCTTTCCATACACTGTCAGTGGGAGACATCCTAATTATTAAGGTCAGACTTATCAGAATTTTTATATTTCAAGTTTACCCCATTCCCCACAAGTGGTGTGACCCCAAAGAATTTTTATTTTATTTGCTGGTGGTGTGAAGCCTCGAGTAATAGTGACGCATGGGTTTGTACAAAACTCTTAAGATGTAAGAAGGGATGATTTTGATGAGTAAGAGTTTCTGTGATTTTTCCCTCCACAAGTTGTTTGCCATCCCTGACAACTATGTTTGAATCTTATATTGTCCTCCTTGCTACCTGAGATCGACATTTGTTGAATAAATGCCACTGAATTCCATTTGGATGCTTGTAGATATGGCAAGGTACCAGTTTCTTTATTACCCTAGTCAGGAAACTTTGAATAAATGCCACTGAACTCCACTTGGAATGGCAGGTCATGGGTCTTTGCAAAACACTAGGATGTTCTACTTTGAAAAAAGGCAAACTTGATGAATCAGTGTTTTGACACATTTGTCCTTGAAAAGTTGTTAGACGCTCCTGCTGATTTGTTTTTGCATATGTTATTTTCCTCACTATCACCCTAAATAAATACTTCTTGAATAAAATCACCTGAATTCCACTTGGATGTTTGTACAGGGTGAGGGCACCAGTTTTACACATTCTGTCAAATGCTTCTGTATCTGATATTATTTTCCTTATAAACCTATCTAGTTTTTCTTAGTAAACCCTATGGCTGCCACTGGATTGCAAGATCAATATATACTGAAAGAGTACTGGAATGGAGTGTTAGAAGACTAGAGAGACCTGTCAAGATGGAACTTGGTTTCATTTAGAGATACCCAGAAACTTTTCATATTGGCTGCATCCAATTATTCCGTTTATATTGGTTTTCTGAATTATTTTCCATTAGTGTGTGTATTCCATGAGTATCATGGATGGATCAGATTTCAGAGCAGCCTCGCTGATGCTAACAGTCCGGAGGAGGCATTGCAGATCAAGCATGGATACATACTTTATTGATCTTATGTTAGATCTCTTTGAGATCAGACCTATAGATTCCTTCCTCCATACAGGCACTTTTCTTATATTTATTTATTTGTCCTATTTGTTGACCAGGTTAGTCCCACTATAGTAGCCTCTTTTTGGGGGGAGACCCATGATGGTATTTACACTACTATGGGAAATTTGGCCAGGGCATTGGGGAACTTTGCCCTACTCTCTTCGATAGGTGCAGTGGGACCTTTTACATTCAGTTGGGTTACCATCAACTCAAGCAGAGGACTTGATCTGCCACTTGACACTTCAAAATTTTCTGCTGATGACTAGTGTATTCCATTTCTTCCTCAGACATAAAACATTTGGGTTCTTTTGCAGTCTTTTTTATTTTACCTCAGAATGAGTGAATAAAATGCTCTCATGAAATCCTGTAGAACAGAGCATGTGTATGTAACTTTAAGAAGCATTTCCAAGTGTAGGCACGTGCATATAAATAGTGAGTATGTGCAGGGAGCAGTGCCATTTTGAGAGAACAGTCAGTTAAGCATGAGTATGGTAGTCAATCTGTTTATAAGTTTATTTAAGTTTGTTACTAAGCCTCATTCCTGATGTGTTTGTGTATAATAAAACTGCTTGAACTGAACCCACAACTGTTCATCTGTTTATCCTGACCAGATGAGCAACAAGGTGTCAGAACCAGGATTGGGAGTGCAGCTTCTTCAAGCCATGAGATGCAGAGTTGATGGTGAAGGTATACTGAGCAGACTGAGTGATACAGTGCTCAAACGATCAAAAAGGGACAGAAATGAACTTCAGGTAACAAAAAACTTGCACAAGTGATTTATTTTGCAAATGAAATGAAATGGAGCATTTGTATGGCACAAAATGCATCATTAATCAAACGAGTAGCACAAAATGAAAGGCACAAAATGCATTATTAATTAAATGGTGTTCATTATTTGAAAGCGTTTACTGTGTGCAAAGTAGATATTTTGCAAAGTGCAGTCAAAGTACAGCCATTTTGAAAAAGTTTCTTATGCTGTGTACATTTATTCGCAGAGTGCTGCCATTTCAAAGTGTTTCTTACAGTGTACAGTTATTTTGCAAAGTACAGCCATTTTGAAAAGTTCTTGTGCTATATACAGTTTATTTATAAAGTGCATTAATTTCAAAGTATTTCTTACTCTGAGCTTCTTCTGCTGTGTACACTTTGCAAATTCACTCCTTATCAGTGTAAGAAATATCTTGAAATGACTGTACTTTATGAACAAAGTAGTGTTCTGTTGCTATGGGGACTTATTTGGCAAAGTGCAGTTATTTCAAAGAGTTTGTTGTGCTATTGGGCATAATTACAAGTTCTGGGATATATTTTTGTGTGTATGTTTGTACATAATTTCAAGCACTTTCACTACTGTGTGTTGATATGGCAGAGGCATTTCGCAGACCCAATCCACTTGTGTTTGATCATAATATTGCAGAGTATTTGAGCAGGAATATATTTTCATACAAGCAGCTTTCTCTGACAGATACACGTACATTTTGCTTAACTTATCTGGGTCAGAGGCCATTGAAAGAGAGTGTTCATTTATGTATGCACCAGCAGTATATGCAGGAGAGGGGGAAAATTGCCATATTGTTGTACCGGCTGAATCAAGAGAGGACCCTGAGTGTCTGAAATGTAAATTTAGAGAAATGTGCAACCCCCAGACAAATGTTACATTAGAGAGGCACCTATTTTATACAAGAGACCAAAAGCCAGGTGAAACTTTTGCAGCTTATATAACTGACTTGAGAAATAAGGCCAAAATGTGCAGATGTGATGATTTTAAAGATGAGTTAATCAAGGACATGCTTGTGTGTGGTGTTAATATTGCTTCAGTGAGAAAGATTTTGCTTCATGACAGTGATTTAATGTTGAGCAAAGCTATAGAGATTTGTCAAATCCATGAGCTCACAGAAAGGCACACAAGTATGCTTACAAGTGATAAAAGCTTAGTTTCAGCAGCTTCTAAATCAAGGGTAGACAGCATGCAGCATGTGGCAAGCAGAAGAAGGCTCAAACACATGGCAGCTGTAGCCCCTGCAGGTTTTCCAGGGAGGACCCGTAACTTTCTAGCAAGTTCCAAGACTAGCTCAGCAAAACTGACATGCTCATTGCAGTATAAGGGTGAGTCAGCTAAACCCAAGTTAAGTTTTATTGTTAATCGTCGTAACTGTGGTGCCAATTATGAGTCTAAAAGAGAGAAGTGCTTAGCATTTGGTCAACAATGCCACAAGTGTAAAAAATGGAACCACTTTCAAAAGTTTTGTAAATCAAGCAAGCCTCATTCAGTTATTAAGAAAGGTAATTCAAAAAAGCAAGTTGATCATGTGGAAAGCTGCAACTCTACTTTCTATGTATATGGTGCATCAGTGGTCAGTGAAAAGGTTAATACAGATGATTTGTTGGCAAAGAACAAAGTGTTTTGTACTGTCCTGATCAATGGTAAACCTGTGGAGTTCAATGTTGACACTGGTTGAAAGTACCATGTTATGTCAGCAGAAACATTTGCCAGAGTGAGATCTGGTGAGCAACTTAATTTGGCTAATGGTGCGAAGCTTATTGCTTGTGGAGGTGAAGAGATACAAACCAAAGGCTCAGTAGTGCTTTCATGCTATTTGGCTGGGAACAGTTACAGCTTGCAATTTTATGTAGTCAGAAGACCTGTGCAGTCATTACTGTGTCTCAGAGACAGTTTGAGAATGAAACTGCTCTATTTTATCAAAGAAGTACATAATGTAAGCACATATCCCAGTTCCAGCTTCAATGATGCTATTTTCTCAGGGTATGCTGATGTTTTCGATGACAAGTTAGGCGAACGTCCAGTTGTGTACTCCATGAAAGTAGACCCAGAGGTCAATCACATGGTCAGACCCATGAGATGAGTTCCAATAGCTATGCAGAATGTTAAGGTCCAGTTAGACAAAATGGTGCAGCAAGGTGTGATTTGTCCAGTCACAGAACTAACTGAATGGGTGTCCTCCATGGTAGCTTCTCATAAGAAAAGTTCAGATGAAATCAGAATATGCATTGACCCAAGAGACTTTAGCAAGGCATTAAAGAGACCTCATCATCCTATGCATGCAGTAGAGGAGGTTGCTGCCCTCATGCCAAATGCCACTGTTTTTTCTGTCCTAGATGCAGAGAGTTCATTTTGGCAAATGATGCTTGATCACAAATATTCATTACTGACTTCATTCAGCACTCCATTTGGTAGATACAGATTTCCCAGGATGCCTTTTGGAATAAATTCTGCCAGTGAAGTCTTTCAGCATGCAATAGAGCAAATATTTTCAGGTTATCCATGTGGTATAATAGTTGATCATTTACTGGTTGGAGGTAATGGTGAAGTAGAGCATGACAGAAACCTCAGGAAAGTTCTGGACAGAACGTATGAAGTGAACGTGAAGCTCAATTCTCTGAAATGTAAATTCAAGCTACCAGAAATTACTCATGTATGTCATTTATCTACCAGTACAGGCTTATGACCAGACCCTTCCAAGCAAGCAGCAATTCTTGATATGCCAGCTCCAGACAATGTCCAATCCCTACAGCGTTTTCTTGGTATGGTTAACTATTTGGACAAATTTATCCCTGACTTTAGTGAGTTATCAGTGCCTTTCAGAGAGTTGACATGCAAAAATGTTGCCTGGGCATGGTTAGAATGGCACCAGAGAACATTTGATAAACTTAAACAGCAAATTGCCAACCAGCCTACATTGAGCTACTATGATGTACACAAACCAATAGTTCTTTCCTGTGATGCTTCAAAGTTCAGACTTGGTGCAGTTATTCTTCAGGAGGGCAGACCTGTTGCCTATGCATCTAGAACTGTTACCCAAGCTGAGATGCAGTATGCTCAAATGGAGAAGGAACTTATAGCAATTGACTTTGCATGTTCAACATTCCATGGTTATATTTATGGCTGAGCAATCCAAATCAAAACTTATCATCAACCTCTAGTCACTGTTTTAAAGAAGGCTATGCATACCACTCCAGCAAGAGTACAAAGAATGATGCTCAGATTACAAAAGTATCATTTCAAATTGGTCTACACAAAAGGCAAACTTCTTTATCTGGCTGATAGCTTATCTAGATCACCCAGAAATACCACAGAACAGCTTGATGCAAAGAATTTTTGACTGATGTCATGAAAGTGCATAATTTTTCTACCATGAGACTTCATGAGCTAAGAGATCATACAAAGACTGATCCAATTTTGCAGAAGCTCAACCACTTCATCAATGTTGGATGGCTGTCAAAGCAATCTTGTGTACCAGCAGAAGTAGAACCTTATTTTCTATACAGAGATGAGATGCTGATGGAAGATGGTATCATTTTCAAAGGTCCCAAAGTTATTGCTCCTACTTCCTTACAACAGGAATATATTCATATTTTGCATTGTGGCCACCCAGGTTCCAATTCTACCAAAATAAGTGTGAGAGGGCTAGTATTTTGGTCTTCTCTATCAAAAGACATTGATAAAGTGCTTTCTTCTTGTTCTGCATTTGCAAAAAGAGCCACTTCAGCTAAACCAGATTCCTGAACTGCCTTGGTCAACAGTAGCCACTGACATATTTCAGAGGAACAATCTGCATTACTTAGTGTTGGTAGACTTTTATTTGAACTGGTTTGAAATCAATTTGCTACCTAACCTAACATCTAGTGCTGTTATTACTAAGATGAAACATCATTTCTCAGTCCATGACAGTCCACACACAGTTATTTCTGACAATGGTACCCAGTTTACCAGTCAATTGTTTCAGAGATTTGCATAAGCATGGGACTTTATCCACGTTACTAGTAGTCCAGAGTACCACAGGCAAACATCCTTGCTGACCATGCAGTACAGAGTGCAATGCAATTACTACAGAGGTCAAAGCGTGACAATACCAATATCTTTTTGAATTTATTTAATCCCAGAAATATACCCCGTGACAACCTGCTTAGCTTGCCTGCTCACCGACTTCTATCTAGGCAAACCAGAACAACCTTGCCTATCAGTTCTAGTTTGTTAGTGCCTAATGCTAAAAACACCAGAGCAATCAAAGCCCAACTCTTTAAGAAGCGTTCTTTTTAGAAGTCCAGCTATGATAAAATGAGCAGATTTCTTTGTCCGTTGAAAGAAGGAGAAACTGAGAGGATGCAAACGGCGAAAGGCTTTGACTGAATTGGTCAAGTTAGAGGCATATATGCTGAGCCAAGATCCTACTTAGTGAAATCTGAGGCTATAGAATACAGAAGAAACTGCAGGCATCCTCTTCCTGTGTCAGAAATGATATTGCAGCATTGTACCTATGATACAGACTCCAGATCTCAGAGCAACACTGACAGTGTTCATACCAAAGAACATGTCTCAGTATCCATTCCCATTCCCGATGATGTCCCAGTTGTCCCCAAAGTTGAACATTCCTTGAAGACCGTCCCCATTGCTAGATCTAATTCTGATTTTAATGTTACATGATCAGATCGTATTCCTAGACCTAGTGTGAAATACACAGCAACCTGGGCATGTTTGTTTTGTGTGTGTCAAAAGATCATTTCTGTGTAATTGCATGTCATGTAATACTGTCATTTGGTATATGATCTATTTCTCAAAGAGGGAGGATGCAGAACAGTGTGTGTAACTTTAAGAAGCATTTCCAAGTGTAGGCACATGGTGCAGGCAGCAGTGTCATTTTTAGAGAACAGCTAGAGTGTTAACATGTATGAGTGTATTAGTCAGTCTGTTTATAAGTTTATTTAAGTTTGTTACTAAGCCTCATTCCTGATGTGTTTGTGTGTAATAAAGCTGTTTGAACTGAACCCACAACTGTTTGTCTGTTTATCCTGACCGGACGAACGACAAATCCCTTACAGATGTGGCAGATGTTATGACTCTGTTCCTGGTTGTGAAGTCATGTTTTAGACAAATGTCCTCATGTAAACACATTTTTTTTTTTAATTTTCAGACAGCTTGCAGGAACATTTGGATTCTTAACATTCATATGACCGTGTCTTAAACTGTTGGGTGCGGCTATACCAGCTGATATCTGGTTTTCACAGGTGTCATTGTTTGGGCTTTGTTAATCCTATCTAGGAAATGTGTAACAAAATACTAGAAATTACTGCAAATTCCTTGGATAAGCATTTGATGCTGTTAGTGTAACTTTATGGGAGACACTTCTAGTATTCCTCCGAGAGCAAACTGAAGAACAAACTATGATATGGCTCAGACTATCATATAGGTTCATAGGTTGGCACTAGGTTCATAGGTTGGCACTAGGCTATAAGCCCTAGGGCCTATACAAGCCTAGCCATAACAATTCCCTGACTATTTCTTCCCACACTATTTACTTCCCTGGACCCCTGTCTAGCAGGGCGACTAACGTGATCCCCGGGGTGAATTTCCTTTCTTCCATCCAATCGTCAAGGTTCCTTTTGAAGAGGGCCAAAGAGGCACTCTGCTTGACATGTATGGGCAATGTATTCCAAAGCCTGGGGAGTCTCTGGGTCAGGAAACTATCCCTCCAGCATATTTTGTTTATTGTGATGACAAGGTTTCGATCCCTGGAGCGTGTGGCTCTGAGGGATTGGGATTTCTTTAAGTGTAGCATGTCCAACAGCTCTGGGTTTGACATGGCCTTGTATGTTAAGCAGAGATCGCCTCTGAGTAGACGATATGTGACAGAGTATAGCTGGAGTTTTTTAAGGCAGTCAGCATAGGGAAACTGCTTTTGGTCTGTGATTATTTTAGTGAGGTATTTCTGCGGCCTTTCCAGTTGATGTCTTGAGAGGTACATACCAAATGGGGCCTTCTATTCTATAATGGGTCTAATGAGGGATGAGTACAGTGGGACAGTGACCTCCTTTTTTCCTGGATGAAAAGCCTTTAGTGATGAGGTGTGCCACATAGAAGGATTTCCTGACTGTTGTGGTGATGTGGTTATCGAAGGTGAGACCACTGTCCACCTGTGTCCCTAAGTCTCTTATCACACTTTCGGTGTTTAGTGTGCCACCTATATGGTAATTCATGGGTACAAGTTTTTTCCCAAAGGTGATAACTATACATTTCTTGGCAGTGAGCTTGAGCCCATGGCTCTGGCTCCAAGCATCTGTTTCTGTAAGGCCCTTTTGTAGAGTATCCACATCATTTGGGGATTCAATAATGGCTCCCAGTTTGCAGTCATCTGCGAACTTTGTTAGCCAGAGTCCCTTAATGTTGGCCTGTACTTCAGAGAAGTAGATGCCAAACAAAAGCGGCCCCAGGACTGAACCCTGAGGTACTCCACTTGTCACTTGTCTGGAGCTGGATTTGGAGTTGGCTACTTTTACAGTGTGGGTTCTATCAGTAAGCCAATTAGCAACCCACTCGGTGATGTAGGGATTAATGCCCAGCTTAGTAAGTTTATCTATGATTCCAGAGTGGGGGATGGTGTCAAAGGCTTTGGCAAAGTCTAGATAGGCTGTGTGGACCACCTTACCCTTGTCCATGGCTCTGGAGATTGATTTGAAGAAGTCAGTCAGGTTCAGGAGACAAGATTGGCCCTTCACGACCCAAACTGGGTGGGGTCCAGTGTTTGAAGGTTGCCAATGTCTTTGTTTATAAGTTCCATGATAATACGCTCCATGGCCTTGCAGATAAGGCTCATCAGAGTGATGGGATGGTAGTTTTCGGGATCCAAGGTGGATCCCCCCTTGTGGAGTGGGATAACTGTAGCTCTGCGCCACTCAGTGGGTACGAAACCTGAGGTGAGGCTATGATTAAACATGACACTTAGGTGAGGTGCCAGTTCATATTGTAGTTCATGTAGTACACAGCTCGGGATGTCATCTGGTCCCATGGATGCTGTATTCTTAGCTTTGGAGAGTGCGTTTTTTACCTGTGTGGCCATTATTACTGGAATTTGGCAATCTTCCAGCATTGAGATGGGCCATTTAGGGGGTGAGAGGGGTGGTGAAGTTGGCACTGAATCGATCTGCCAGGATATTGGCAATATCCTTGGGATCAGTATATTTAATGCCATTCTGTTTTAGCTCAGAGCAGATCTGAGCATTGCCATTTAGATTCTTGACATAGTTATAGAATGCCTTGTGGTTGTCTTTGGAATCTTTGGCAATTTTATTTTTGTAACTAGCTTTGGAGGATTTTATGAGGGATCTCAGTTTCTTACTGAGGCTGGTAAGGGAGTTTTTTGCATCCTGGGATTTTCCTCTTTTCTGCAACAGTTTCTTCCTTTTGTTGTAAAGTTTGTTTATGGCAGGGGACCACCAGATTGGCTTCCTTTTTTTGGATGAGAGCATCTTGGTTCTATTTGGGATGGCACAATTCATGCATGAGTGAATGTACTCGTACAGTGCCTTAGTGTAGGATTCAGCAGTTGAACTTTCAGTTCCTGCCTGCATGGGTGTCATGAAGTTTGTCACTTCTGACTTGAGTAGCATGAAGTTGGCTTTGGAGAAGTTTTTTATGGAGGTTTCCTTACGGGGGGGGGGGGGGGATGTGGATGTTAAGGGTGATTAGCTTATGGTCAGACCTGATTAACGAGGGAGTGACCATAGATGTGGAGCATCGATTTCCCATGTTGGTAATGACCAGGTCTATGATATTGGAGCCCCTGGTGGGACTATGGATTAGTTGATCCAGGGCATTGGAATTTATAAATTCCAAGAACCGTTGGGCAAAGGTGTTGGTACATGAGTAGTTTTCCCAGTTAATGGCAGGGTAGTTAAAATCACCCAGTATTAGGGTGTTTTGGTCTATCTTAATATTTTCCAGTATGTTTAAAAAGGTGTAGTGAGAATCTTGGGGTATGGTGGGGGATCTGTAGCAAGCTACAATTTGGATTGCAGTCTTACCTAATGTTAGTTGCACCTGCAGAATTTCAGACACATTGTGTTGGGCAACTAGCCTGGTGGTGTGAATATCCTTGGTGAATATTGACACTCCTCCACCTTTAGTGTTTTGGTAAAGGTTTGGTGGCCGAAAAGTGTGGTAAGAGTTGTAGCCTGGTATTGCAAGGGTGCTCTCTGGAGCCTTGAACCTGGTTTCAGTTACTGCACAGATATCGATGTTCTCCATTTTTAGGAGTGCCAAATGTTCTTATTTTCAAAACAGAGTTTTGAGAATAAATCAGTAATATATGTGCCAAAAAGTATTGAGGTGTCCTGCAGAGGCTGTCTGGACATGAAGGTGGCAACAAACAACAGAATTTTTCATTTAGTAAATGTATTACCATAGCAACGGATATTGAGGCACTACAAAGACACTTCATTTTGAATTCCAACACATTCCCCAATTTATTCTGAAGAAATTAATGAGCTTTGCACATTATTGTGTGTGTTAGATAATGTGACCTTCCCTACAAACTATTACATCCTGTCATTTCCATATGTTGGAGTAACTCAGTTATGCAGCTGGGGGATTCATAGCCTCCTGGATACACTTGCGCAAGGCATTCTTCACTCAAGAGATTGTGCTGAAAGTTAAGTAAAGGATACTTTACAGCCTAAGTGTAAATGCCACACCTGAAAGAGAGTAAACTTCAGTGAGTCTCACTTAGGTGGCAGGTTACTTAAAGTTCATAAGTTCACAGAACAGTGCATCTACTGTTTCAAGTTCCAGTATACATTGCTCTCAGGCAGAGGCATGCAAAGAATATGGAAGGCCATGAATTCACTGAAACAGATCTGCAAGGAAACGTATCTTAAACAACAGCTGCTGCTCTGTTTCCTGTGTCCATTTACGAGATATTCTATGAGTCGGAAAATGAAGCTGGCACTCTGTTAAAGTGTTTGGGGCTAGCATAAAATGAGATCTTCCAGACTGAAATAGGTAGCTGAGGGAAATAAAAACTGTAATACCCAGTTCAGTTTTTGGATAGTGATACTGTATCAGTGCTATTCAAATAGAATTTTTGTAGAATTAGGACAGTGTAGCTATAATAAATGATTGTGCAGTGAAAAGTAACACTGCTAGCGTTTATCATTCAAAGAAAAATTTGATCTTTTTCCCATAAATTCCATGTAGCCATTGAAGTCCGAATGCAAAAATAAAAGTTACATAACTATTCATGTTCAAAACTGTTTTTATAGACGCCTCATGTATGTACGTCTAAAAGATCTGTCTGTTTACCTTTCCTATCTTATTTTTGTACCCTGCTGTTTGCTGATATGAACAGCTCAGCCATATGCTTTCAGCCTCAGGAAATCATCTGCAATAGTAAGTAATGTCTTTGGGCTTTTCCAATCTAGACTGGAAAATAGAGATTTACTGCTGTACTGATATGTATTCATTCATTTCATTTCATTCATCTCCAATGCTACTAAAATATTTTAGAGATTTTTCTCTGCATTCCATGACACTGATGTTATGACAACTGTGGCTTTAGAACATGATAGATTTAGATACCTCTACAGCAGTTCACGTGTGTGTGTGTGTGTGTGTGTGTGTGTGTGTGTGTGTGTGTGTGTGCGCACGCGTGCATATTTCTGAACTTCCAATATTATATAGTGGCAGTAATTTATACTACTGTGTAGCCAGTCCACTAAAGTTGGCATCCATAAATTAATTAGACATTTCACTTTATCGTAACTGAATATGTTAATTTTTAACACAGGAAATAGAAATATCTTTGTAGTATAAGTATAGGAAATGTTTTTGCAATTCAGGTACCACTTTTCCTAATCCTACAGTACAAGATCATTTCATACATCACATAGGCCGTGAAACTATTCACATGTAGTTCACATACTCTTTTTTTTTCAATTTGTATATTTTTTAATGTTGGAAGTGTTACTCGTTTAATTCATTGGACTATGTTAAATTGTTTGAGTTTCTATCAGATGGAGTATTGGGTAGTCTGCATATATGCATGTGAATGGAACATCTTATGAACGGCTTTGAAATTTAGTTCTAAATCAGATTTTAACTCTTGTAACAGTATACTTTATTATTTTATTTCAGGACTTTAATGAAGGTTAGGTTGGGATTTGTTAGTTTTATAGTTTAGTTAACTTTTTATTCTGTTTATATTTATTTTAGATAGTTAGAAGGATGTCAGTGCATATTTCTGAACTTCCAATATTATATAGTGGCAGTAATTTATACTACTGTGTAGCCAGTCCACTAAAGTTGGCATCCATAAATTAATTAGACATTTCACTTTATCGTAACTGAATATGTTAATTTTTAACACAGGAAATAGAAATATCTTTGTAGTATAAGTATAGGAAATATCTTTGTAGTATAAGTATAGGAAATGTTTTTGCAATTCAGGTACCACTTTTCCTAATCCTACAGTACAAGATAATTTCATACATCACATAGGCCTTGAAACTATTCACATGTAGTTCACATACTCTTTTTTTTTCAATTTGTATATTTTTTAATGTTGGAAGTGTTACTCGTTTAATTCATTGGACTATGTTAAATTGTTTGAGTTTCTATCAAATGGAGTATTGGGTAGTCTGCATATATGCATGTGAATGGAACATCTTATGAATGGCTTTGAAATTTAGTTCTAAATCAGATTTTAACTCTTGTAACAGTATACTTTATTATTTTATTTCAGGACTTTAATGAAGGTTAGGTTGGGATTTGTTAGTTTTATAGTTTAGTTAACTTTTTTTTATTCTGTTTATATTTATTTTAGATAGTTAGAAGGATGTCAGTTTTGCTGGTAATTCAGTTTTCCAAGAGGCTAATTAGCTTAATATTTAGTTTTATTCATTTGTCATTCTAGTAATAAATAATTTATTTCATGCATGTTGATTTACAATGGCAATTTTCCTTTTTTGAAAATTCTGTATGTGGTGGTCAAAGTTACTTCAGCTTACACTGTAGACTGGTTAAGTCGAGGCGCTAAAGAATAAATACTTTGGATCCTGTTTCCTGCCTGTGTGGTATTTCTATTTTTGTGTCTTGCTACTTGGTGGTTTTGCATATGTAAATGGGATATATGGCATAGGTTTTAGTTTAGTTTACTTTATTTAGCACTGTTAAATTAAACTGAGGCCACTATTCATAGTCATAGCAGTATTCATGACATTGTATATTACACATGACTGAGCTAAAAGTGATAATAGACATTATACCATGACCCCCCCAAAACGTGCACGCTGATTGGCCAGTGTGCACATTGTAAATCGAGTTATACTAATGGAAAAAGGTCCGGTTGCCCGGACTTTTTTTCATTAGTATAACTTTACTTTTAAAACACTGTCTCGCTATGTTAAATGGGTTTAACATAGCGAGACAGCTTTAAAATAAGCAACGGAGATCTCCGTTACTTATTTTAAAGCTGTCTCACTATGCTAAACCCATTTAACATAGCGAGACAGGTTTAAAAAAAAAGCAACGGAGAAAGCAAGATCTCCGTTGCTTTTTTTACTGCTTCGCTATGTTAAATGGGTTTAACATAGCGTGACAGTTTTAAAATAAGCAACGGACATCTCCGTTACTTATTTTAAAGCTGTCTCGCTATGTTAAACCCATTTAACATAGCGAAACAGTAAAAAAAAAAGCAACGGAGATCTTGCTTTCTCCGTTGCTTTTGCCCACAGCTCTGATGTACTGCCGCGGATGCCAGACATCTGCGGAAGGGCAGTAAAGAGGCATTATACTATGCCATTATTTAAGAAAAGTAATAGTTTCTTTTCTTAAATAATGTCATGGTATAATAGCAATAGCCCACTTCTGGGTGTGGGTAATGCTGTATTTACCCACGGTTGGCTTTGTTTGGTCCCGCGGGACCAAACCACGCCAACCGTGGGTAAATCCAGCATTACCCACACCCAGGCGTGGGTTATTGCTATAATAATGCATGCAACCAGCTAGCATTAAAGGGCAATGAGGTACATAGCACAGAAAAAGGAGTATGTAAATGAGCATATAACTGTGTGAAAATGAATTTGAATTGCAGTCTAATGAATGTGAAATATGATGCAAATGAGAATCACTGAAAATAGGTGTAAAGGCAGGTAGTAACAGCTTCTAAAAGTGTAGTTGTGCCCATAAATGGATTGTAGGCTCAGAAATAATTTGAGTAAGATTAAAAGGGGAAATGGCGTTGACAAGTTTATTTTCATGGGTGAGCTAATTTAGGCTAAAATCACATACAAGTTGTTGTTTGAACAGTCTTAAAACATGTCAAGTAACTTTTCTTGGAATAGGTTTAATTGGGGGAAGGTAAGCATGATCATAAAACAGTATATATAGTGTGACCTCCCATTTGGGTGACTCTTTAATGATGGAGTTTTTTTTTTTTTTTTTTTTGCCATTCTGTTATATCCTGGGAGAGAGCCCTTCTCCTGGCTTTCTTTTATGGGAAGATCTGAAAACTATATAAAATGTAAGTAACAGATTTTTTTTTTGAGCCACGCCAATACTCTTGCACTGCTCAATAGTTGTTTATATTATTTAGATTCAGAAAAAAAACATCTTTAGATCCTTGGAACTTTATACTTTGATTGGTTTGGGATCATCTCAGTGGATTGTCAATGTTCTAAATTTACCTGGTCTAGATTGAAGGCAAGGAGGTTGGGTTGTGACATGGGGGCCTGAGATGATATTAACATCACCTACCCTGGAAATTGGTAAGGCAGACACACACACACACACACACACACACACACACACACACACACACACACACACACACACACATTATATATATATAGATATATGTGTGTTTAGGAGAATTACATTTTCTTTACTTTTTTGCTTGTGTTAGTATCTTTGCAGTATGATATACATCTAATATACTTGTCTCAGGTAATGCTACTATTCCTCAGAGGAGGTACAGAGGTTATTCCACTCATCTTTGACACTGCTGGTAAAGAGGTGATTCAGGTTAACCTGTAAACCACTGGACCATGCTGATATCCTGTTTTATTCTATCTGAAGGTGGCTGTTTATTAAGTAAGCATATAGCAAGAGTAACTCTGATTCTGCCAATGTGAGACTAGTAGTCTGAGTAACTACAGAGTGCCATATGATACACCTAGATTATCAAGTGGGCTTTTTTTCATAACATGCAGCCTTGTAATTATGTTATATACACCTAATAACAGGATAGCTCTCTGCTATATAATTCCCTGCCAGTCATTGCCATGTCCTTCACTGGAATTACTAATGTTTTTGTATTTCTCTCTCAAAGCTCTGTACCCAAGTCATGGTGCAGTTTCCCCAGTAAGCATCTACTGCTCAGGTGCTTCTAATCCTAAGGTTGTGTGTGTGTTTGTGTACTACCAGGTATTAAGTTATGTTGCCTTCTGAGTGATACTCTTCTTTTCTACCCTTAGGTGAGATAATTCCCTGTAGTTTCATAGATTTTTTTTTGGTGGGGGGAGCAGTGTGTGTATGTGTGTGTGTATGTAGGTGTATATGTCAGGTGGTTTCATCTAAGGATTGCTGTTGGGAATGAAAACTGTTTGTGAGACATCATCCTCATCATACTTTCAGTGTTCGTTCAAATCATAGCATGATAGTTCAAGTGACAGATACCTGCTCTTTTGAAGAGTTTTCAGGAGTCACTGTGACACCAGGGAAATACTGCCAGCCCAGCTATCTGGAATTTTATAAATAAGCATATGTCATTTGTGAAGATTAATGTGATTCATATGCTTGTCTTACAAATGTAAGGGAACTATATGTTATGTGTATGTTAAACTACTGGTGCAGACGTGTGTGTTGAACTGTATGGTATGTGCTGAGCTTCAAGAATGTAAGCACAGTGTACCCTACTGGAAAAGAACAGAATGCTTTATGATTGTGTTTATCTCTCAGTTTCACTGAAGGAGGCAGGATGTCTAGGGCTAGAAGTTTCTTTCTATTGTCTTGAAGCAGAAATAATTACTAGGTTTAAAATGTGAAGTGTTTTTATTGCTCTTTGACTTCCTAGCAGCTGCACTTCTGAGAGAGAAGTATTTTTGACACAGAGGTGCTAAATTCTAAGTATCTGTTTAGACTGGGAACTGAAGGCAGGTGACAGAGTGATGTCATCCAGCTGACCCAGCAGTAATGTTTTGATATTAATTTGGGAACTGTCTCAGAGACTGTGCAGTTTATATTTGCCTTTGGACCTGGAAACATCCTTTTATGAGCACTTGTTCTAATGGTAAGTAGCTAGGGTACATTAATCTCTCTCAGATATAGATAGGAATATAGTAAAGATTGGTTTAGATGTTTTTTGTATTTATTTGAGACTGTCCTGCAATGTTGTTTTAAAATATTTCCTATGATTCTGAACTCTGGAGTCACTGTGCTGAGTTATTGAGTATTGTCTGGTGCTTTTATTATTTATTATTAAATATATTTAAACCTTTTAATTGTGGCTGGTTTGTTTAGTGATATTTAAGCTCTTACAGTACTTGTATATGTATTTGGTGACACTGTATAGGCCACTCCAATAGCCTTGAAAGTCTTGGTCACACTTACCATCTGGATAATAGTAACATCACACAGTAGAATTGGTCACCCTTTGGGAAGGGCCTTATAGTAGTTGATAAAGAGCTGGTTGGTGGCAGTGATAACTACATTTTAGTCTGGGCAGAAGGGGCATAGCTAGTAAACCTGTGCCAGCCTTTCCCAGGAGTGAGTGTGTGTGTGTGTGTTTGTATATAAATCAAATCTGTGTGTGTGTCAGCTACTTGGGCAGGAACACAAAGCACTGGTTGTTCAGAGTGGGTGCTGGAGGTTTTGGCTTGACTGCTCGGCTGAGATCTTAACCCTATGAGCCAGTGGGAAGTTTTATTGGGGATCTGGAGAAATAGGGAGAAACCAGCCCCAGACTGACTGTGATCTCTGTGTGTTCTTAAGGGAAATTGTACTTTTATTGTGTGTGTGCTTGTCATCCTCCCAATGTGCATATCACTCACTGGTGCTAGTGGTGAGGATTGGGGCTCCTTGATTACTGGACCAGTGCAGAGGCATCACACTCACCACTGCTGCTGAAATGTCCTGCACCTTTGAGATGCTCTCAGTCTAAAGTTTAACTCTTATTTGCATATAATGTTTCCACTTCAACAGAGTTTGATCTTTTGTCACATCAGTTTAAATTTCCAAGCCATTGTTTCTTACCATTCCAAAAATGGAAAACCAAGTTTTATACAGTCATTGTTCATAATAAAAACCACCAAAGAAAAAGATGAAAACAATATATAAAACAACCACGAACTTAAAGCAATTTATTAACAAACTTAGCACCTCGGCCAAAAGCCTTCAAAGAGTAAAAAACACTTCACAGATATTAACTTAAATACTCCATATAAAACAATTAAATAATTAACATACAATTACTTAATCATATATTTCCAATTACATTCCTTGTTTAAGCCTAATGGTTCTAAAGTGTTGTACTTTAAAATAAACCTTTCTTTATACAATAACTTGTCTTTGGTATCAACACATTTCCCTACAATCAAACTAACTTTTTCCAATATATGTCCCTTTAAACAGTCCGATTAGCTCCATGAAACTGTTTAAAATGTGCACCCAGACGACTTTCTAATCTTTTATTTTTAATATCTCTAATGTGTTCCTGCAAATGTGTTTTAAAAGATCTGTAAGTCTCACTGATATAAAATAACTTACAAGTACACTTTAATATGTATACTATTCCTTTGGTATTACACGTATAAACTCCATTTGGATAAAATTTGAGTCCATTAATAAAAGAAAACTTTATTCACAGAATGCTTACAAATGTAACATTTATTACCACCATGTGTGCCAGATTTCTTCCTCTTTTATATGATATATGTAAATTATTATGAGGTAAATTCACCAAACTTTTATCCCAAAACAACATAGGTCAATGATTTTTCACTTCTTTAACTATTTGTTCAGTCAAAACATTATATATTGTGACAAAATAAATCTCTCTTCCTTTTTATTGCTATTTTTCCATAAATTCCTTAGAAAACCTCTTTCACAAGGGATGTCATGGTTATCCCTACTTAAAGAATTCGCACCATAGTGTTTATTCAGAACTTTTAACCTAGAATTTTCTACTTCCTTATTCTGTCTCCTCTTAATAAACATATACACCATATTTTGTATTTCTTTTTCAAAAATACTATTTGTAAAAAGTCATTATATGGTAACATATTAAATGTGGGGGATAACAACTAGTACCATATAAAAAGAGATAGTCATTTTTAAATTTTTTATTTCCCAATAAATCTGTATCTAAAAAAACTATCTGTCTACCTATTTGTACCCCATCAAATTCTAGGCCAAAGTTATTCACTTGTATATACTGAATAAGTCACTGAACTTCATTTATACTGCCATCACACAAAAAAAATCAAGTCATCAGTGTAGCTAAAATATTTGACTACATGTGACTTGAAAAAAAGTGTGGCTGTATATATTATCTATCTCAAACTTGGCCATAACAATATTGGCATACACAAGGGCAAAAGCAGCCCCCATGGCTGTACCTTGTAATTGATGGAAAACTTCTCCATTAAATGTAAAATAATTTTGAAGGCAAAGGAGACTAATTCCACAATATAATGTGACAAAGCCATGTCTCCCAAAAATAAAATAAAGCCTGAATCCCTATAGCATGTCTAATGTTAGTATATATGCTTTTTACATCTAAACTTAGCCAATACATATTTTCCTTCCATATTATATCTTTAATCTTATCCACAAAATCTAGAGTATCCCTCTTATATGATGGAATTTTCAATAAAAATGGCTTTAAACATTCATGTAAGAAGACACCTATATTTTTCAAAAAATATTTTTCAGCAGAAACAATGGGTCAACCACTGATATTATCAGTACCCATGTGTATTTTTGGCAAACAAAATTATGTTATACATGTGCTCTTAGGTATGTACTAGTCTAAGCATCATTACCAAACTTTTTATCCAGGTCTAGTTTGATAAAATGCCCCAAACGTAAATCCTTATTTAACAAAATAAGATACTCATCCATTGCCTTATGGTAACTTCGCACATCACATTTTTCATATATATGTATGTATTTTTTAAATGTGCTTAACATATTTCAGCATATTGTACACGATTCATAATTCCAATTGTATTTCCTTTATCTGCTGGTTTCACCACCACCCTCAGATCTTCACACAACTTTTTAAAGGCAGACCATTGTTCTTTACTCAAATTATACTGAAAAACCTGCTTATTTTTCAAAAATGCATAAAATAAATTTTCCACACAATAATTTAAAACTGTTATAGCACTCTGAATATTTTCATTTGTATATGTTGGTATAAACATTGTATCACTTTTAATCTTACTTTTGTCTAAAGCACTATAAGCATTATTTGGTGCATTTACAAAATGTTCTTCATCAGAGACACAAGAAAAAGAAATGACATATCAGCACTACTATCAGCATCAAATAACAGATTATCATTTTGTTTTTCAAAAAAGTCCGCCAGGTGCAATTTCCTACCGGGTCGGAAAAGTTCACACTTTAAAATGTGTAAACGAGGTAATACTGGGGGTATGAACTTTAAACCCAAATTTAAAACTGAGACCGCTGTTTCTGAAACATCTGTAGAAGATTTAACACCAACAACTCAAGTGGAGACACTGTCTCCATACAAACATTAGTACCATTTTGTTTTTTTTTTATTTTTTCCTACCAAATGAATGTCTGTAAGTGTTTTTATTTTTGTTTTGTCCCTAGTCATTTCTGTCTCTCTTCTTACCCTGGTATTGATGTCCTGAAGGAGCTTCACTCCAAAACCGATCAGCATATTCTGTTGGATTTTGTGCTGCTGGTAATGGTGGATATCCATCTGTTTCACTTTCTCCCTCCATAGCAGCCTCCATTTTATCAGATGTAGCAAAGGAGATGGAAGGTGCTTTATAACTTCCCCTTCTAATATGCAATGATGTCACTGCACTAGATTTGCATTTCCATAGAAATGCCTTATCCAAATTATAGTCTTTTAAGTATCTGCTAATTTTATTCTTCTTTCAATCTATTAGTTCTTTATCATAATCGTTCAACTTGTTATTGATCTCCACCAATAACCCATCCATATGAGTTACATTTAGTTGTTTATTCAATTCTGCACTAACCAACAGCACCTCCTCCTCAATTTTTTTCTGTTTGAGTAAGTCTCTCTTAATTATGATCCATACACATTCCATTGAGCACTGCTGCTACCCACCAATTTTTAAAGATTTTATCTTCCTCACTCTGTGGGTCAAAAGGAGTAGTGGGGCTTTTGAATGCTTTCATCCCCCATGGAGTAATATTTAATTCCAAATATCTCCTTGAGCACAAAATATTGAAGTGAACATTTGTTTCTTTAAATAACAAATTCTCTAATGTATGATTCAATTCTTGGAGTTCAGCAGAAACCATTACAGTACCTGTAGAGCCCACAGTTGCAAAAGGATTGTCAAATCTCTGATTTCTTTCAGATATATGTTTGTCCCAAAAATTTATCAAAACATCCGTTTTTCTAGAATCAAGAAAGACTCATCTGGAATACATATTGCTCCATAGTGCGTTGTGTGCCATCTGAATTATCTCCCCAAAATATACTGGAATATTATTCATACAATCCATGTCTATAAAAACAAAAATAAAAACCACCAAAGAAAAAGAGAAAACAATATATATAAAACAAAAACCACAAACTTAAAAGCAATTTATTAACAGGGCCTTGGACAAAAGCCTTCAAAGAGTAAAAAAACACCTCACACACATTAACTTAACAATTACTTAGTCATATATTAAAGTGTACTTGTAAGTTACTTTATATTGGTGAGACTTATAGAACTTTTTAAACACTTTTGTAGGAACACATTAGAGATATTAAAAATAAAAGATTAGAAAGTCCTCTGGGTGCACATTTTGTTTCATGGAGCTAATCTGGACTGTTTAAAGAGATGTATATTGGAAAATGTTAGTTTGAATGTAGGGGAATGTGTTGATATCAAAGACAAGTTATTGTATAAAGAAATATTGTTTATTTTAAAGTGCAACACTTTAGAGCCATTAAGTTGGAAATATATGATTAAGTAATTGTATGTTATTTATTTAATTGTTTTATATGGAGTATTTAAGTTAATGTCTGTGAGGTGTTTTTTTTTTTCACTCTTTGAAGGCTTTTGGCTGAGGTGCTAAGTCTTCTATTAAATTGCTTTCGTTTTAAGTTTGTGGTTATTGTTTTACATACAGTCATTGTTGGTTGCCATGCCTATTAGTTCATAACATTCATTATGGATGTCTTGTTTCTTCTGCCACATACATCAGGATGCTGCACTCCTGCTTATGGTCACTCCATCTCTACATACTAACAGATGGTCACAAGCCTTGATGCTGGAAAAAACGTTCCCTTCTCAATCTTGAAAGACCGCCTTTTATGTTGTTCCTCATATAAATATTATGTTTTTTCTTTCTCACATCATGGATAGGCTATAGTATAGTAATACAAACACTCTGTACAAGGCCATCATTCTGATATACACTCACCATACAAGGCCATCATTCTGATATGCACACACTCTACAAAGGCCATCATTCTAATATACACTTGGATGCCTGTTTTTATGTCAGGTACACTAGTCTTATATATACATTACTTTTTGAGGTACTTCTTTCTTGGAACCTACCCACATAATATTCAGGAATTTCATTTCTTTGAGAGGCTCTTGCACTCTCTTTATTACCATGTTTCCAATATTCTTGTTCATATAATTCATCAGGGAAGAATTTTCCCCACAATTTGTTTACTCCTGTTCGGCACATTACTGCATGTAGTACATACCAGGCAAGGATTCTCAAACAACTTGTTTGTTTTAATTAGCATGTAACAGAACAAAATTACCTTCCAGTGGAAAATTATGTTAGGCCAATCTCCAGCTACCAGTCCAAGATATATAATCACCCTTGAAATGTGTATTACTTGTTATTCCATATCAGAAATAAAATGATCTTGAGAATCTGGACAGATGTGTATTGAAAAAGAAGGCAGCTTCTACCTGAATAAAACTGCAGCACAAACAATCACTACCAAAAAACTGAAAGTCCAAACTGCCAACAATAAAATCAAAAGTAAGTGTTGCTCCCACTACTCCCTACTCCAAATAAACTTAGAACAAATCACCTTGGAAGAAAGGGAAAACTTTTTTTTTTTACTTTGAAAGTTCCATGATCTCAAAAGCAGTACAACAATACAGTAATATATTAGATTTGACTAAAGTCATGTGATCAGAGTCACCCCCGAAGACCTGACTGATTCGATTACAGACCACACCAGAAAACTAATAAGGCTTAATGCAGGCCTCAAATCTCACACTTATAGAATATAACGTTGTTGCTTTCTTTATATCTTCCAGGTTACCTGCACTGTTTTAATGCCTGTAAGGTGCATTTTAATACAACTCATCTTGCATAACCCCTTAGTATTAGGGTGTCATCCCTTAACTTATTGTGTCAAATGTACAGGTGCACAATCTGTTTTTACAGTTTTGTCCAATAGAATGTCAATAAAAATATGTATCCTGGTGTATCTACAGTGAGAACCACAACTTTAAACATTGCTTTTCTGTCTGATAACAAGTTTCAGATTGTTTCAAATGTAAATTTGCCTCATTTTGTCTATATTTCCAGGTAACTGAATATCTATACCCATCATGTACACAGGTGCATTTTATTGAGCACTGTTACTCTAAATGCAGAGCACCTTCTATTATGTACAAATGGATCACCCCCAAAATGCTGGAATTTGCAATGAAGAGCTCCATTTCAGGCCCAGTGTTCTATCTGTTGATTATTCCTCTTTGCTTAACAGATTGTGTGTGTGGGATACATAAACACTCACAGGCCTAGGATTTGATATCCTTCCAGCCTTAGGATACCTGCCATCTCTACACAGAAAAGGATGTACTATGAAGAATCATGCTGTCATTCACTTAATCAACTCAGTCAACCCCATACCATCTACAACCTTGGTAGGTCACAACTCAAAGCAATGACACTCCCAAGGTTGTGAGACACACACAGACTTTTATTTCCCCCTCTTGGGGAAGCAGGCTCATCACCATATATTAACTCCCTGAAACTTCACAAACTTTGAGAAGAGGAAGAAAAATGAAACAAAGCGTAGCACTCACTTTTTTCTGCTCTTCTTCAAGTTTCATTGACCTGGTGACCTTCCAGTTCCATTCTCAGTATCACTTAACTATATGTCAACAGTCAGACAGTAGGGATACCCATACAAAATGTGTGCATTTTTTTCCTTCTGTGGCAAATTAAGACACATGAATTCAATGCCTAAGTAGGCCTTTTAATAGGAAATTCTGATTTTTTTCTAGTTTCTACTTTTCAAAGAAAACACAAAGACTTTCTATAGAACCTTTGCTTTTAACAGCAATAAGCAATCAGCAGCTTCCTGCAAAACATTTTTATCTGTTTCATTTGTCTGGCGTCAAAATATTTTGTTATCATAGTAAATTTTACTTTGTATCATATTCTGGACATTTATCTGTTTCATTACTTGTATCTACCTCTTGGATCCTTACCTGCCTCTCACCCAACTGCAGTTACTCACATGGCTGATATGTTTTAACACATTTGACTTTTTTGTCTCACACCCAGCAGTCTCAAAGTACAAGTATTACATTCATTTCCTATACAGTCTTTCATGTCACAACAGACTGTATCAGCCCTTGACACAAACTTAACTTCTGTAAAATCTTGCGGAAGTAAATTCATTGATGCTGCAGAAGGGAAACATTATTGTACAGAAGTTTAGTTTGTGTCTTTCGGCTTTTCCCGGTTAGGGGTCGCCATAGTGGAACTCCGGTCCGCTAATGATTGATAGTTGATTTTTACACGCCGTGTTACCAGCCCTGACGCACAACCTTCAATGAAGGTACGCCCATTCACACGTCTCTATGCAGAAGATGCTCTAGCTGAGAATCGAACCGGACAGCGTCTTACTGTGAGGTGACAACGCTACGGCAGCACCATTTAATTTTAGTAAGGAAAGATTTGCAAGAAGTTTAAGATATGCAATGAAGTAAGTTACAAAATCAGGTGGGAAGGGAAATTTTAGTATTGTATATGTTTGTAAAGAGTTCAAGAGATATATTAAAGTAAGTTATAAAATGATGTAGGAGGGGATGGAGGATATTAGTATTGTATGGGAGGACAGTGGCAGTAGCATATGACTGACAGAGCACGGTATAGGATTGTTTCTGTTTAGGCTGCCTGTACTAAATGGCTGTATCTAGAAGGTTTATAACTTAGTTATACAGGAGATGCATGAGAGGGGTAGAGCAGTGGATGGGGCAGTTAGAAAAAGAGCAAGATAATAAGTGGTTGAGTGTTTATTAGGGGCAGTGAAAACGGATGTATTAATTCAAGTTCAAGAGGGAAAGATGTTAAGGGTGTAGTGATTTAAGAAGAGGAGGTCAAGAAGTTTATGATAAGCAATGAGAAGTTTGCACTTTTACTAGAGTTCTCAACCCAGTGATGAACATGAACATGACCAGGGCTGAGTACGGTATTGTTTGAGTAGGATATTATAGCTTGGAAGTTTGTTAATCAATTTTATTTATGTAGGGATAGTGTTCCAGAGTTTGAGGGTATGAAAGGAGTATAGTGTGTCCCTCGAAGAATTGGTTGCTTTAGTAGTACTTGGTAGAAATTTATCACCAGAGCATAGGTCACTTGTGGGGGTGTAGGGCAATATGTTTTTTAATGTAGGGCATTGTTCAGGAAACTAGATCAGTTGGAATGCCATAACTAGCTGAGCGTATGCAATGTAGTCTTAGGTTTTTAAGTATAGATGAGGCATGTAAGAGGACTGGAAGCAAATAGGATGAAGCCAGAGGTTTTTCTTACTGGGTCTGTAAGCTACTGATTTGCCCTGTAAAGGAAGTCAAGTTGCTGGTGTGTGTTTTTAACTGTTTGAAGAATATGTTGATTAAATTTAAGACTGTCCTCTTGTTAAAATGCCCAGTAATTTACTCTGTGGTACTGCCTCAATTTTTATATTTGCTGCTGTAACCAAGAAAGTTTGTTTTTGATGGAGATAATGTTTTGGGATGAAGAGCATCTGTTTTGTGTTATTGGGATTAAGGAGCAGGTTTGTATTTTTAAGCCAGGTTTTGATTGAAGAGAGGGAAATTTAGGTGATTTCTTGCAATCTTGATATTGTGGGAGATTAACATATTAAAGTCAAATCATCTGTGTATTATATTGTATTTGCTTGGTGCATGGTAGCATGCATGAAGCTTGTTTATAAAAGTATTAAAAAGAAGGGGTCCTAGTATAGAGCCCTGAGGGACACCTATGTTAACTAGAAGAGAGGTTCTGTTGCCATTTGACTGCTTGTTGTCTTCCAGATGGATATCTAAGGAACCATTTAAGGGAGACTAAAGAGAGCCCCATAGACATGAGTTCAGCATGTAAATGTTGGTGTGATACAGTGTTAAAAGCTTTGGATAAGTCTAGCAACGCAGTTGGCAATAGGTTACCATTTTTCCTATGTTGGTTTATAGTGTTGGAGAAGTGAAGGAAGGCAGTGGTTGTGTTATGGTGGGGTCTGAAACCATGTTGTGTTTCCAAAAGCAGATTATTTCAATTTAGGTGATGCAGAAGCTATGTATGAACACATTTTCAAGTATTTTGATAGGAGACAGAGGATTGCAACAGGCCTGTATTTATTAAATTTTGTAGATGTGCCACCTTTGTGTAAAGGTATAATAATGTTTTTTTTCCAGATATAGATATTCATCAGTACAGAGATTGGAAAAGCAGTTGCATCTGCAGACATTTTTCAGTAGACTGAAGTGAGCTGATAAGCAGCTAGGGTGGTTGGTTTTAGCTTATGTAGGGGATTTTTAATGTTGGAGGTAGATACTTGGCTGAAGTCAAATAGTTGAGGATATTTAGCAGAGGCTGCAGGTACTGAGAGGACAGTGAGGTATTAATGTTGGTGAGGGCTGATATAATCTGTATATAGCTGTTAAATTGTGTGGGAATTGAATCATTATTATTGTTGGATGAAGGGGTGGAGTTGGTAGTTTGTCCTGGATGTAAAAGTTTGTTTATGGATGTTCAGAGGAGTTTTTGGTTATTTTGAGGGAAGTTATAATATGTTTGCTTGTCATGTTTTATTTGGTATTTTGTGCTATTCCTAAGTTGCCTGAAAAGTTGAAATGCATTTTGTGTTCTATTTTTGAGCCACTCTTTTCAGGCTTTGTCATGCTGTAGCATTAATTTCTTAGTTTCTTTTGTTAGCCATGGTACAAGATTGGATTTGACCCTTTTAGTGTGTACTGAGGCAAGATTATTAAGAATATTTAAGAATGTCTCATTGAAGTGTGAGACATCAGAGTCTAAGCATATATTTTAATATTTTCTAGTTATATTCTCTTAAGGATTTGCTAAGTGTGTTTGTCAAAGTTTTTGAGTTATGAACTCAGTTCTAAATTATGTGTTTATCTTGGATATTCTAACTTTTTTAATTTCTCTAAGTCCTTTGGGTTTCTAATACCATGACAGGAATGGACCCCATTCCTAAGTCAAAGTATGATTAAAGTTCATGAAATGAATTCTATTTCAATCTTTGATATTAGCCAAAAGTGCTCTTCGCAGCACCCGCAATGTGCCCAGTAATAATGGCTCCTGCAATTCGTATGGAGTTACATGTATTGGTAACGTATCCAAGTATGATTATAAATTCTTTTTGATAAGACCTGTTGCCCCTACTACTACTGGAAATGTCTGGGTATCCTTCTTCTACATTGCCCTCATTTCCACCTGCAAATCCTGGTATTTTATGACTTTGTGTCTTTCTGTAAGCAAGACAGTGTAGTCACTGGGTGCATTTTCAATAATCAATGCTACTTTTGTCTACTTTTCATGGACTACTATATCTGGTTTTCTCGCATTTGTGTTTTGAACTGTTGGTAGTGGGTGATGCCATGTGATATAAGCTTCATAAATTTCTGTGATGCTTTGTGGTTCATGTTTCCAATGTTTTTCATTCACTTCAGTACCATAATAACATAATAACATAACAATAAAAAGACGGATGCCAAAAATGCCTTGTGGAGACATTTACAAGATAGTCCTAGTTGCAAAATGTTTTATTTTGCCATACTAGATATAGCTATAGCAAACCCCAGAGGAGGAAACATTAGGAAAAAACTGGGGGAGATGGAAACTAGATGACAAATAAAACTAAATGCATCCACTCCACCAGGTTTAAATGACCACATATCAGTAAAACCTATTTTGGTCAATGATGAATAGACTGGCACTGAATATAATACATCACAATAGTACATTTTTTTGAAGCAGTGTAAGGATTTTAGCAACACAAACTAAGGGCAAGTTAAATGTGGAAGGCACCAGCAATTTCTCCAACTAGTAACATTCCTACTGTATTAGTCATTATAGACATCAAGTTTTACACATAGTGGAAGTGTAAAGCTTCCCCCTAAACAGGTACTTGCATTTATAGTAATGATTTTATTAGAATGGAATATTACAGTGTTTATGTATATGCACATATATATTTATTAATTTCTTGCAGATATTATATTCATATTAGTGTAGTGAACAAAATGCATTTGAATATTTATAAATTATAAGTTAGGAAATGTAATGTATTATGTTTAGTATATGTGACTATTTTTATAGTATGAGACCATTTTAAACTGGAGTATGTATTTTTAACTATTTTAAATTATTTAAAACCATTGTTAACATTGTCACCAAGATTTTTTATTGCACTTGCACTTTAAATGATGTGAGATTTAATTAGTTAATTACTTAAGTACACACCCTATATATTGTAAGCCTAAAGGCAGTCATTTGTTCATTTGTTCTGAGGAAATCTAGTTACTGTTAGATGAAAGCGCTCAACAAAGTATAATAAAGTTATTCGTGCAAACGTTAATATAGATTTTTGATACTCTGTTTTACAAAACCCGCATTTGTCTGTTTCTTCCACATGTTCAGTGTACGTTGTAAACCGACATGTACATAGTCCACTATCTTAGGCCGCCAATATTAACCTTTCATCTTTTGTTTTAACTTCACATCTCCTCAACCATTCCTACATTCAATCCTGATCAACATAAGGTTGTTCCAAGAATTTCTTGCACTATATTTATGCATTTTCCACATTTCTTGCCATCTCATCTGATCCTACACCTTATATTCTTAGTTTGTTTTTTTGCACATTCAGTTGCTGCCTGATTTTAATCTACTTCTGGTTTGAATTCCATTCCTGCTTGACACTGATATGCTTCTGCTAAACTAACCAGGGAAGTCATATTATACTTTTTCCTCATGTTTAAGAATTTTCATTACATTTGGGTCTTCTGAAGTCAACATATATGTGTGCAGTCCCACAATTGCTGATCTATACATGTAATCAGTTTCAAGGAGGCCCATACCTCCTTCAGAGTGTGGGATATATAATCTTGGTATGCACTAATTTCTATAAATCGTTTGATGAGCATGAGGCATCCTTCTTGTTTTCCTGTCTAACCTGTCCAACATGTTTTGGGGCCAATCAATCACTCCAAATCTGTAAGTTAAGACAGAAAGAGCAAATTGGTTTATAGATTGGACTTTGTCCCTAGATGTCAATCCTGTTTTTAGTATTAATTTAAGCCTTCTAAAATATTCCTTACTGAGTTTTATTCACATTTGTTCATGTTCTTTTGTTGATCCTTCATCAATTCCCAAATATTTATACACTCCCTCTTGCTCAAGTTCTTTTATATCACATTCTTGTCCCTCTTGGTGCTGCACCTTTCCTGCTTTAAAGGTTCCTTTTGCACATTTATCAAAGCCAATGAGATTCTTATATTATGTGAAAAAATTTTAACCACTTGCAGTTGTGCTTTCAGTTCCTCATCTGATGAATTATATAGTTTTAAATCATCTACAAAAAGAAGATGAGAAGTCTTTATACTTTGTTTTCAGGAGCCAAATTATAGCCATGGCCTAATCTGTTAAGTTGGACCCTTAATGGGTTAAGGGCAAGACAGAATACCAGCGGTGACAGGAAGTCACCCTGGAATATCCCCCTTTGAATTTTTATCCCTGGAATAATAATTTGTCCTTTATCATGGCTTAATTGCAAAGAGATCTGCCACTGTTTCATGGTCACTGTAATGCAGTCAATCAGTGTAGGGTGTATCTTACATTTTTAAGCACTCTTTTATCCATGAATGTGGGATACTGTCAAAAGCATTTTTGTAGTCTGTCCATGCCATACTTAGATTCTTCCTCTTTTTACAGTTCTCTATTATGACTTTATTTAGCAACAAGTGATCCTTTGTTCATATGAAGTTATTTTATTATCCTTTTGTTCTATTGCCATGTTTGAGTTTTCTTCTAAATAACTATAAACTCTGTCGGCATCAATTCCAGTGTATAGCTTATATGTCGTTAGAAGGCAAGTTAATGGTCTATAATTTTTAGGATAACTTGCAAGATCGCTGTTAAGTACAAAAGCATTGTTTTTCCTGTTGTTAACCAGGCTGATGTCTGTTCTGGGTGTACACGTCAATAGTTCTTATTCATGACTAAATCTTCATACAAAGATGTTAATACTTTTAGACAAAAGTTAGGTACTGCATCTGGGCCTGGGGTTTTCCAATTGGAGGCTTTTCTTAACTTTATTTCCATCTCCCTGGCTGTTACTTCATCCCATTTCATATCCTGTACACTTGAACTTCTTATTCCTTCTTTTACTACTTCTATCCATTTAGCATCTTTCCACAGAATCTTCATAGATATTTCTCCAAAATGTATCTATTTCTTCTTTTTTGGATGGTCTTTCAATTTCTTTTACCTTGTTTCCCAATTCTCAATAGAACCTTTTGGGGTTATCAATAAATTGCTTATTTTGTACTTTTCCTTTATATTTATCTGCACATCTTCTAAGTTTATCCACCTGTACTGAGATTTTTAGTTTGCTATTTGCAATAGTGCAAATTAGAACTTGATCTGTTCTTGTACTGTGCATTGTTTTTATCACATCTGAGTATTTTTGTTGATCTGTTCCCCTCTTCTATACTCTTCTAACAGTGACACTTCTTATTTGCTTTATAGTTTTCTCTGTTCGATACCTCCATGATGATATTCAATTTCTCCCCTTCCTTTCCCTTACTACCCTGTGTTCTTGTGGTAGAACTTTATCTGTTATTAATTTTGCTGCACAGTAATATAGTCTGTTGACTTCTGTTATATCACATGGAGCTCTATGGTCAGTCCTAATTACTGTGTTCATTTCATTTATCAAACTTCTAACTTTTTGGGTTTTGTTGACCTTCTGCAGTCTATTTCTTTCATTTATCTTAATATGTCTGTCTATCTCTATTAAATCAAGCAACTTTTCTCTTAACTCATTTTCTAATAAAGTGAGGACAGATTTTTTGTTCTCCATTTCCTGTGGGCACTCTATGGTAAGTTCCATAGTATCTTCCTGTGGCACCTTCGCTTCAATTTCATTCTGTCTTATCCATTGCTCTGTAATATGGGAACTCACTGACCTATATTTCCTCAACATTGATTGTGTCAGAGTTGCCACAGTTCCCTGTTCTTTTCCTTTCTGTCCAGCTCCAACTGAAAGTTTATACTGATTTCCTGTGAAAGTCTACAAAATATCTTCATATGACAACTGATCAGTAGCTTCCCATTCCGCTGGTTACTCCATAATTTGGATATCCATTACTTTACCCTGCTGTGGTGTTTTCTGAGTTAGATTTTCTACACAAAATCCTTCTCTTCACAGGTACTCCATAACCTCAGTTTCTATTTGTTTAACTTCTCCATTACTAATCTTAATTTCTACTTTTTCTCTTTGTCTTCTTGTTTTTTGTATTGTAAAGTTTTCCATGTCCAGATTTCTTTGCTTATATTTCTATTTGAATATCTTTGGTGCTGCTCTGTTTGTATTGATTAGTTTTGCTTTCTCTTTTGTATAAATATTACACCATATTAAATCTCTCTTTCTTTCTCATGTTCACATTTCTTCTTCAGATGTCTCCTGATCTTCCTGTTTCTCCTTATTTTGGGGACTCGTTCCATCATGCTGTGATGTAACCTGTGTTAGACCTTCTACACCAAATCCTTCACTTCGCATGCATTCCATAACTTCAACTTCTATTTTTTTAACTTTTACTTTACTAATCTTCTTTTCTACCTTCCCTCCTTGTGATATTATTTTTATTGTAAAATTTTCCATATCTGGATGTCTTTGCCTGCATTTCTCTCTGAATATTCTTGGAGCTACCTTTTTTTGTACTGATTAATTTGGCTTTCAACTTTGCATAAATATTGCACCATGTCAAAGCTCTCTTTCTTTCCCTTGTCCATATTTCTTTTTTCTAACTTCTGAGTAAATAGGTTAATGGTCATTTAGGCTGTCTAGAAGGCTACTAGCTGCCCTAATTTTGCTGGGTCTGTTAGTAAAAATTTGGTCTAAGGCTGATTTGCCAACCATTACTTTTGTGGACTCTAGTAATGAATGGAATTAACTGTGCAAAGCAATGCAGATTTATGGAATCAGATGGGGAGTTGCTATTAATCTGACAGTCTATATTTAGGTCTCCTAGTATTACTGTTTCATGTGGTATATGGTAGGATATACAGTTTAGGATATTTTCCACAGTAGTAATGTTTTTACCTGGTGGGATACATATGGCTGCTAATCAAAGCATTTTCCTATTATTGATTTTAAGATGTTATACAAGGAGTTCCACATTATTAAACTGTGGTATCTCCTGTGCATATGCAGTTATAGTTACATAATTATTGCAGATAATGGCTATGTCACCAGACTATTTATTTTTCCTGTCAAGCCTAATTATACTGAAACCAGGTGGAGTAATTTCATTATCATTTGTCTTTTCTCAGCCATGTTTCCATAGCTATGATTACATCTGGGGAATATGTGGCAATACAAGCATGTATGCCATGGATTTTATTGCATATGCCTGTAGGATTTATATTTAGGAAGAGATGGCTGGAATTGGGGGAATGGGAATGAAATGAGAATGGTTCATTTAATACTGAGCTGTTAGTGTGGGGGTTTTGCTACTGTGTGCAGTCAAGGTTTGGGTGAATGTCTCCACTCATTTTTTGGGTGGAAGTTTGAAGAAGGAAAGTATGTACCCAAATGCATTTGTGCTTTAGTTTTATTAGATTTTTATATGGTAGCATACTTAGATTTGAGATACCTTTACCTGAAAAAAATCTCAGAAGGTTTGCTGGTAGAGTATGGGTGCTGTGGTTATTGATAGCTTCACCAACAGCTACCAAGTCTATTAGGGGTTTACAGGACTATTAACTACATTTATTTGGGAGGTATGGTAAAAGGTGATAATATGCTGTGAAGGCACACTAATAGGGTTTGAGTCATAGCCATTTTTATAATACAGAAGTTAGATTTTGCTGAAGATAGCTTGCTGGGCAAGAGTAGCTCTACTTACAGCAGTATAACTTCTAAAAGGATAAGCTGGGTACAGCACTTTAAGTAAACGAGTCAGAGATGCTAATTGTAGGGCAACTATAAATGGGTTATGTTCTGACTGTTGAGATGCAGAGATAGGTTGGATGAATTATAAAAATGGAGTTGGATATTTCAAATGTAGAGTAAGTCAGGGTGGGTGGGAATTGGGGTAGGTAAGTTGAAGGAAGTGAGCCTGGGCATAGTGAGGGTGAATGCAGCAGGGCCCAACCACTAAATCAGTAAAGTAAGAGTGTTCAGATAAACAATCAGTAAGCTTTGGCTATGGCAAAAGGTAAGAAGGCTTCCAGAGATAGATAATTGTATGAGTAGAACAGGTAAAATAGAAGCTGAGAGGGCAGCAAGAAGAGTTATAGGGAGCAGTAGACAAGCCCAGAAAGAGTAAGCAGTGATTTCTATTTATAGTTAAGTATTTAGAGAATTAGCTGCAAGATACTGTAGTAAAGTTAGAAAAGGAGGAGGGAGTTGCCTGAAAAAGCAGATCACATAGTTTGCCCTGTTTCATTGGGGTTGAGGTTGAGGGTTATGACAAGCTATGTATTAGTAGTTATTTGTACTACACAAAAACCTACTAAACTGATTGCCAATTATTATGGGCTTTAGTATATACCAGTGGTATAGGTGGTGTTGGGGGGCTATGGAGCTAAGTTCTATAGTAGAGTATGCACCAATACAGCTACCTACTTCAGGTGTATGCATATGGTCACTCAGCTGTCCCTATAGTCTGATTCTACAAGCTGTAAGTCTTAGCTTATGTTAACCTTACTGTATTACACATACATAACTGTATTAGCTGGGGTTGGTTTGGTCAGGGTCAGCAAAGGAGGAGAACAAATGAATAACTGCATGCTCTCAATCCTTTCAAGGATGGACATCAGGCTTGGGTGATGGTTCCTATGCAGCCTGTGCAGTGTTTTATCTGGGACTGGTTTGGTCAGAGTTGGCAGAGGAGGAGTAGGGATGGTGATTTGCTCAGATGAGAGGCCAGGGACTCCAAAAAAAGAAATCCTGCTAATCTGCGAAACATCCCCACCTGTAATTAACCCTGTTTAACTTTTTATTTCAGTCTGAACTCCTTTAAAGAGGCTTGCACTGTCATGGGTATCACCCCATCCCAAAGAGTGAGAGTGCAACCTGCTGATCCAACCATTTTGTTTATACATAGGTGCCAGTGATTTGTCTTAGACCATATATGCATGTGAATTGTCTCACCCTTTTTTTCTTTCTGGTCTTTCTTACCTCAAATTAAGGCATTTTGTCTCTCAATAAAAATGCCTCCCTGGTTCTACCAAGGTAGCAATAAAATGTATAATATATGTATTACTGTTCTAAAATCACAAAAAGCTTGATGCTGAAAACATTTATGAAATAAGATAGGGATACAGTGTTCAAACTTAAAATGTTTATCAAAGATCAGAACAATGTAGTAAAAACTACAGAGTTTATTTACTTCAAGAATGTTAAATATAAAACACCTTGAAATGATACTAAAACAATTAAGTGGACTGCTTAGCTAGTACGGTCCTACACTTCTGTCAGCAGATAGCAGGGTTATTCTTCATAACTCTACAGCAGTAGCATCAGGAAAAAAAGAATACATGCATAGAGTTAGGTTACTGGAAAATCTCTATGAGGCAAATCTCCAAAGACTGGATATGTCTCCCTTGTATGCAACCTCATGCTGAAAACAGTGAGGTGGCAATCTATAGGTTGCAGGAATGTATACAGAAAAATGATGTATCATTTTATCTAGGTGTTTTTAAAGCCAAGGAAAGCAACATCAAAAACCAGAAAAGAGTGCTAAGGTTGCATTTGGTGTGCCTGGGAGCAGGTACAAGTGCAGGGATGGAAAACAGAATATCCAGATGTTTAAAAAATACAATGTTCGGGTATGCCCTGCAAAAAGGATGACATTGACACATATTTGTAAACTCATTGCAGTCATAAAACTGAACAGTAGCACAACCCTTTTCTATTCAAATTGTTTGGTGGCTACAAGTATTTTTCGAACTACTTGTATCATATGACAAAAATATAGCTTCATGGTATAAGGGATTATTTTGTAGGGAGGAAAATATACTCTTGGATGAGGAAACATTTGTGGTGTGGTTGCCCTTTAATCAGAGTTCATTTCCTCAAGTTCACCCTCATTCTGAAGGATGTTGGAGCTGTAACTGTGACTGTTCGAAGAAAACCATTTTGGAAACATTGCCCACTATGTGTCTTCATGTATCATCTTATAAAATACTATTTTGGACTATTTTTAATAAACTCAAATGCACTTTTAGGGACATTTCAGCTGAAAAATGTGTAGCTGATGGTTTCATTATAGTATGATATATCATTTTTAAAGATGGTTGTGGTAAATTTGAAATATGGTGCAAGACGACAGATGGAAATATGTCATAACTGTCTTGTACGTATGAAGATTCAGCAGAAGTATCTGCAAGTCACTTTAAAAATTACTGATACTTTTCTTCGAAGGAAGTGTGGGTAACAACAGTCAGCACATGACAGCTTACTTCATCAAGCATACTTCACAACTGTACAGATTTATGAAGAATGTCCAGATTTTTGCCTCATACATTTGAGCTGTTTTTCATATAATTGTGGTTTTCTAGCAAATTAGTGGCAAATCATTAAAGACTGAAGTTAGAAAATGACAGACATTTGAGTTTCAGACTTTATACCCTTCAGAAAATTCAGGCTAATGCAAAACCTGTTATTCTGTCAACTTTCTAAGTTTGTAAGAACAATATTTAAAAAGTGTCCATATTTCTGGGGCTTTGTCCCTCTTTTATTTATGGCTTTGTCCAGATTTCTTGCTCTAAGAAGTTGGGAGGTATGTTAATCAGCTAAACGTTGAAATGATGTCCTAGTGCTGCATTGATCCTTGACACCTTGACCAAGCAGTTTAGAACTCCCATGGAGGTAGGAGTGTGATTGTGGCACATTCAGTACAGCTGAGTCCATACAGGATCTCTTGTTCAGTCCTGGCCTTTGACTGCTATCTACAGAGAATGGGAATGTTATTTCACATACGTGCTCATTTCCAGTGTGCACTCCAAGTTTTTTCTCAAAATATCCTATTTGTTTGACTATCCAGAAATAAAAATAGTTCCTAGGCTTGTATTTTCCATGGGTTCTCTGGGAGACTATGCATACAGTACTATAAAAAGTAACTCTTGTTAAGTATAACGAAAAAAATGTCAGTGACTCTGACAGTAAGGAGGCTGTGTTTGACAGAGGAGATATTGTTTTGCAAGTTTTATGGTTTTCTATTTGTTTAGAAGAAATCTTGTCAGAGTCTATGATTATGGCTGCATACAAAATATACACTGATATGCTGCATTGCTATAGAGGTAGTTATTATTGTTAGACACAAAATCTTATGTGAATGAGGAAAAATTCACTGCAGCATGCATATGAATACCTACAGCTGATGTATTCCAGTAATAGCTTGAACAAATACTTGCATTGCAGGGCATAGGTCAGAAAATGTTGAAATATACAGAAATACATTCCCTGAGTTAAGCATTTACTCAATCATCTTTGGACTTTTAATGAAAATAATTGTAGCCTGCATCAGAAAAATGTAGCTATTAAGATTCCTAATGCACTTTAAATAGATTACCTCTGCTGTAGGTTGTAACACAAAATACACAAATACAGCATTTACAAGCAGCTGTTTTATAAATGTAATGCAAACTTGTATTCAGATCAGTAATAATAATAATACCCATTTATTTACCAGGTAGGCCTACTGGACACAAACTGCCTTTTTCAGGGGTAACCCATGAGTAATGTCTAGTTAAGTGACTTGCTTGAGGTAACATACTGGGCAAATGAGGCCTGAGAGACTCCAACACTGTACCTCAGGAAGTACAGCTTACAGCCTTAACCTTCTGCACAAACTGTGATCAGTAAAATATCCTGCCCAAGGGGCATTACTGGATTAATACACAGACAGACTACTTTGTGCCAGACTAGGAACAGTTATGTGAATATGCCCATGTGCAAATTCCTGCATTATGCACAGAAAAGTTTATTGCTACCATACAAATACTATGTTTAAGATTTTCCGTTTTTAAAATGTACAGTTCTGCAATATGTAGCGCTACTTATCATTTGTTCCTCTGCTTGTAGGAATGTCAGAGTAGTGGTAACACATATACTTACTTCTGAAAATGTTTTTATGCTATTACAGTGCAGCAGTTAACTGAGTTAGTAAAACAAATTTCGTGGCTTTATATTCATAGGTAGGTACTAGGCTATTGGCCCTAGGGCCTATATACTCCTAGCGAAATGGTACCCTAGCTTTTGCCACCCAAGAAAATTATTCTCCTGTGCCCCTGTCGAGCAGAGCCACAGAAGTGATCCCCGGGGTGAATTTCCCATCCAATCATCAAGATTTTTCTTGAAGAATGCTAATGAGGAGCTCTGTTTGACATAGATAGGTAGTTTGTTCCAGAGTATGGGAAGTCGCTGGGACAGGAATCTATCCCTTCAACATGTTCTGTTTATTGTGGTGACAAGGTTTAGGTCCCTAGAGTGTGTAGCTCAGAGGGATTGGAATTTCTTTAAGTGGAGCATGTCCAACAGCTCTGGGTTTGACATAGCTTTGTATGTTAGGCAGAGATCACCTCTAAGTAGGCGATATGCCACGGAGTAAAGCTGGAGTTTTTTGTGACGGTCTGCATAGGGGATCTGTTTGAGGCCGGTAATCCTCTTTGTGAGGTATTTCTGCAGCCTTTCCAGTTGTTGTAGATGTCTTGCGAGGTACATACCAAAAGGGGCATTGTAATCTATAATGGGTCTAATGAGTAATGAGTAGAGGGGAAGAATGACCTCTTTTTTTCCTGGATGAGAAACCTTTTGTGATGAGGTGTGCCACGCAGAAGGATTTCCTGACTACTGTGGTGATTTGATTATCAAAGGAGAAACTACTGTCCACCTGTGTCCTGAGGTCTCTTATCACACTTTCGGTGTTAAATAGACTACCACCTATGTGGTAGTTCATGGGTACAGAGTTTTTACCAAAAGGGATGACAATGCACTTTTTGGCATTGAGCTTGAGGACATGGCTTTGACACCAGTCTCAGTGAGGCCCTTTTGTAGGATATCCACATCGTTAGGAGTTTTGATCTTTTATTTTAGAGTTTTTATTCTCATGGTCACAAGCTTTAAATTGGTGGAGTTGATATTCTATGAAAATATGTCACATATATGCATTTATCTAAAGCTAGTGTGTAGAAAAGCCATACTCTAAGTGGAACTTATCGTCTACTATTTAACCATGTTTCCACAAGTATAGCTGCACTTTTATCTGTGATTCAAATACCAGGCCCTTTTATTACCATATTTACTCATCTTTTTTACAGTGATGATCATTCCATATTTTAATTTGGAAGTAGAAGACTTAAGTACAGTTAGTGTGGGTAGCACTTTTATATTATGTGTGAGTCAGAAAGAATAGAGGGAGCAGAAAACAAGGCTGCTATGTTAAAGATCTAAAATGGTCCCCTTAAACAAATGGGCATTGAAAAAAGACACTGAGAAAAGAATTCAGACAGTAATTGTGTGCTTTATGTATAGATGCTCAAATGTAAATCATGTGCACACTTTTTTTTTTAATTTGTTCAAACTTGCAGTTTTAGAGAACTGTAATGTTACATTGTATTTGTCATTTTAAGGTGCTGTCCCTTAAAAGTGATAGGTTAGCCACATGCCAAAGTCAAGGAGTGTATCAGCAGATGTCAGATTTTCTTACCACACATACATAGACTACATTATATTACATCAGTACTTAAAATTTAACTATGGTCATCTTAAATGTATATCAAAGGTGCGAGAGCGCACGCACGCACATGCACATACACACACACACACACACACACACACACACGAACATGCACACACACACACACACACACACACACACACACACACACACACACACACACACACACACACACACACACACACACACTTCTTTCTTTTACTGCCCATAATAATGGGAAATTATTACAGAGGAGGCTTGAGGCTCAGGGAAGATAATTTTCCTGTGCAAGGTAAACACGTGAAAGGTGAACTATATTAACACAGATTCATTAAGTTAGTCAATCTTTGGGGTGACACATTGACTTCTATAGATTACAGCAAATAATAAACTATAGCATTCAGTATGTGTCAGAAAATAAATGAGTTAAGGGATAAACGTAAAACAATCAAGTTACACTACTTCGCATGGCTAACCAATTTCTAATTTCTGCTTTCTAGAAGAATACATGTTGCAGCTTGTCAGACTAACTGGGTAAGGTTCGTAGAGTTTATTCTTCTTTGTCACTAGTGAGCAAGAGTTAACATCTAGCACTGTAGCTTTCACTGTACTGATTCATAAATAATGCTTTTGACTCGAGTAAAGCATACAGTCTTGCCAAAAAAGGCAATTGTACACCTGTGAAGAGTAGGTTAAGTGGCAACTCAGTAAAAATATTTTATCAAAATGTAAGACCGTTGTATGTATGTGGGAAGTTTGCTAACTATCCAGCAATTTAATAAGTAAATTAGAGATGGGGTTAACATGTTAATAGCAAAAGACTGGGAGAAGCTTACCCATATAAAATTTAGGGTTATAGCTAGCAACTTTCTTCATCCTAAAACCCCTACATTTAATTTCTTCAGTTTCCATTATGTGCAACACTGAGTAATTCACTTAAAAAGGTGAGTGTTCTTAGTCAACCTCAAAAAAAAAAAAGTAGACATGGTCAGCTATATACACATAGACACACACACAAAGATATATAGATATATATATAGATATATATATATATATATATATATATATATATATATATATATATATATATTTTTTTTTTTTTTTTTTTTTAATGAAAATATGTAAAAAGTTTTGTCTGAGACATTGCCATGGCAGAAAAAATAGCTGAACTCATGCAGCATGCAGATCATACTGGTAATGTGCGCTGTTCCTTGTGCACTTAAAAAGAAAAAAGTCCACTATTTAGAATACAGTGATTGTGTCTTTTTTTACCTAAAACTTTTATGGTTTTAATGAGATTAAAGTGGCACCTTTATGGGACCATTTGGGCTGCCAGAAGAAACAGCCATTCTTAAAATGATAATTATATTTGGGTATGTTACATGACTATTGCCTGACATAGTTACAGCGGGATGGAACTGGAAGTGAAACTGACTATGTCAGGTGGTGCACATGTGCCTGAATTAAGATATCAGGCAATCACTGATGCTGTTAAAGGTTAGTCATCCTAGTTAAATATTTGCTTTTTTTTTAACTTCTCAGTATAAATCAGAGTGCAAAGCAGAATATAGCAAGTTAAAATGAATAACCCCTATGATGTTGACAAATTGGTACCATTTTAAAACTGCTATAGTTTGAATTTGGCACTTATTTCATTACCGCCATCTCATTTATAAAAATGAATTGCATACTGACTAACAGAAAACACTGGGTATTTCTGGCCCAAACACAGAGATGCAGTGATATGGACATATTACACACACACACACGCACACACACGCACCTATTCAAACTGGAAGCTGCTGATCATATTTCTTTCTCTTTATGTAAGATAGCACCACCACCATTTTAATGCTTGTATGAGTTCTGGTTTGTAAATAATGTCACTTACTAGAAAGGATAAAATGTTTTGAATTTTCCCATAATCCCTGTGCGTTGCATGGTAAACTCTTTTTGTCCCTTTTCTGTGATGTTACCAGTCTGGCAACCCTATGTCCACATCAGTTCTACCAGCCAATCTCCTTACCCCCCAGATTTAGTCTGTTATGCTGGGGCTAGTTGTGGATCCTGGGGCTCATCCATATGTGCTTCCATCTAGGAAGAGTTTCTTGTATGATCTACCCACTTTTCCCTGTGAGGAGTGGGCATGCAGTGGGGACATTGCAGTGTATCTCTCCATCTCTGCAGTAGCTCAGCCAGGTCCACCACTGCCTCCTCTTTGGACCACACCTCCTCTCAACAATGTCCCCAATCTCCACCAGGGATCATTGCAGAAGACCATATCTCCGCCCATCCCAGGATAGGCACACCCATCCTCCCTTCACACGCTGCCAGTTACCCAAGCCACTAATCAAATGCAGGTCACCTTGGTCATAGGCAGGACTTTATCCCTGTACACTACCACAGCAGCTGGGCAATGCATGGTAAATTTGAGTATTTATCTGCACTGTAATCTTGCACTTTGAGTATATGCATAGATAGACAATAAGAAATAACTAAATAAGTAAGAATCAGTATAATAAAAAAGCGGATTTCTTTACTTTCACCAGATGCAACTGTACCATTTTACAATATTTGTTTTAGCACTTTTATTGGTAAATCTTTTTTTTTTTTTTTTGCATATAAAACTATAAAGACTATTCTGTCTGCCTATGTATGAATTTTCTTCTTCTTTTGGCTTTTAGGGTTAGGGGTCGCCACAACGGATCACCTGTCCGCTCATGATTGGCAGTGGAGTTTTACAGTGTCGAGTTGCCAGCCCAGCACCCAACCTTCCACAGAAGGCACACACATGCACACACTCGCACCTAGGGCCAATTTAGAGAGTACATAGTGTTCATATATCCTCTATTCTTTTATTAAATATAGGATATAACAATCTGAAAATTATTCTTTAGAAACCTGCAGACAGTATAATGGGTGATTTTGTGTTAATGTTTCATCCTTTTATCTGCATGCTAATGTTACATGTTGAAGTACTTCAGTCATGGTTGACATCACAGGGCAAACTGATCACCCCTGTTTTTTTATAAGTGCTAAAACACCCTCTTCCACAAGGATGCGGATGTATTGTAAAATCTGTATGTCATTCCTTTTTTCATGTGATTTTTATCAGATGGTCTGTTTTGCTTTGCTTTTCCTCCTAGATCCAAAAAAACATGCCTTATCTAAATTTGCAATTTTCCAAATAGCCAGTACATGTAAGGTGGGTAAACATGCTGTGAACTGGAGTCCTCTGCAGGATTAGTTGATCATTCTGTATTTTATTTCTGCTCACAGGGGCAGTGCATTGATGAATAATTACCAATGTCAGACTCAGCCTAGGTGCAATAAAAAAAAAAAATCACAAACAAAAAATGCAGAAATGTAAGCAATAACAGGGTAGTTCAGGTTAGTTACCTAGAAAACTTTATATATGCATTCAAGTAATCAGAGTGGAATATACAATATATGCATTAGTTTCTAAATTGGGTCAACCTTCAGTAATTTTATAAGAGGAGAAGAGATGTCAATTTTGTTGAGTTTGGTTCCATATTTTCTTTATCCCACTATCGTTTCTGTGTTTGAATAAGTGATCAAAACGAATATGCTGATTTGCATAATATGAAATAACATGAGAAACAGCAGAATAAGAAATTAAAAAGTATAAGTCCTTGTTTTTGCTGTGAAGATATAATATGAAATTCAAAATGATTTCTTTTGCCTTTGCCAAGATGTGTAGCCCTCTTCCAAAAGGTTTTTTTTTTCTTTATTGGGAGAGAACAAATACTGCCTGTGAAGATATGTGAAGGCTGCCAGCCTAGCTAAATAGAATTTTGTAGATAATTCGGTACTTTTCCTTTATCGGGGCAACAGTTTAAATGCGGTCACACAGCTCCGAATGTAGTGTCTTTTCATGTATTTCTTTGATAATATAAATAGGTAATTGTAAAAAATAACAGTTACTTATTTCATACACAGAAATAAAAAATGTACAAATACACATACAGTGCACATACAGTCATTGAGCCATAAAGACAGCTCCAAAGATGCAATCGTCATCCTAGAAACAGCTGTAAGGTAGTACATGTTTTTTTTTTTTTTTTTTTGTAAGTGTCATCTACTGCTTGAAAAAGTATTCCTTGACATTGGGAACAACCGTTGTATATAACTTCAGGTATGTTTTTATTTTACAAAGTTAGAAAACATTTATTTGAAAGTCTGAGCCCATTCACAAATGTGTTTTCTAACCACTTCAGAAAAAAGAAAAACATGTACATAGCAATTTTCAAGTGACATGAACAACACTCTGCTAGCCCCTTACAGAACAGAAATCCATTGGAATCAAGAAAGTATGATAGCTTTAAGTTGCCATTCATTTAACTACTTTGTGATTTTTAGAGGCAGATGTCTTTGAAACCAATAATTAATAATTACCACATTCAGTCTGAACAGATTTTCTTATGTATTAGTCTCAGTGTAAGTTATCAGGAGAACAGTTTCAGTGCGATCGCTCAGCTATAATCTAGTTCTTTCACATATTTGTTAACCAGATATAAATAAAGTGAATACAGTTAACACAGTTACTGTCTTTATTTTAAAATGTATTATTTAAACAGATTAACAGAATATCTGGTAATAGATATGTTAAAGAACTGGATTACAGCTGAACGATCGTCTTGACACTGTTGCCCCGATAACGGAAAAGTACCAATAATTCTATGTCTTTGCAAATATTAATAAAAGCCATAGGCTTGTTCTCTTAAATGTGAGAAGACTGTATTGGATGTTGAACTGCAAAAATGTAACAACAGTGCACTCTGCTGTAAGAAAACTGATAAGTCAAGCATTTTATGACTGTTTGATTTCAGGGCTGGGAGCCGTGGTGTCTGAGCCAACAGATTCTTTCTATTGTTTTGAGACCAGAGTTAATTGCTAGATTTTACATATATAATGTATTTAATTGCTGTTGTTTCCTGACCAGGTGCAAGCTTACTAAGAAATGTAAATGCAAAGTTTCTGCTAGCCTGGAAAACCAGAGAATTGTTAAGAATGATGTAATCTAAAATGAGTCAGCAGGATGTATTATCAATTAAAAGGACTTTCTCAAAGACAGAGAGAGAGCATTTTTGGATTTTGTCTAATGCTGGGACACGAAGCACTGGTTGGACAGAGAGGGTGCTGGAGGTTTTAGCTTGACCACTAGGCTGAGATCTGGACCCTATAAATGTACCAGTGGGGAGTCTTATTGGGGATATGGAGAGAAAGGAAGAAACCAGCGCCAGACTCACTGTGATCTCTGTGTGCACTTAAGGGAAATTGTACTTTACTGTGTGTATATTTGTTATCCTTCTCAATGTGGACACCCCTCACTGGTGTTAGTGGTGAGGATTGAGGCTCCTTGATTACTGGGCCAGTGCACGGGTATCACATATAAATTGTTTTTAAGTGGTGGGATACCCACACCACATATTAATTGGTTGGCAATTGGTTTGTAGTGGTGTGGATAGTGAATTCCTGTAGTTTGTGTACAGTGATCACTGAAGGTGTTTTTGTACTCTAAATCAGCCACACAGTAAATATTCAGAGTTCAGATCACAATTGTTTTACTTTTTTTGTTAGCTTACTTAGTCAGGGAGGACAGGCAAGCATGTCAGCAGAGGAGTATGGCAAGCTGTCAAGGAGCCAGTAGACTGAGATGTGCCAGGCTAAGGGACTGGTGCATGGAAACCTGACTAAAGCAGACATGATTCCAGCTTTGGTCACAGCTGCATCAGAAAACAGCAATCAGGAAGATGATCAGACTGGCCGTGGAGATGTACAACACTCAGAGAATGGACAGCTCAACCTTTCTGCAGAGGACTTAAAAATCCATCTGGAGCTAAAGAGACTTGATTGGAGGCCAGGCATTTGGAAACAGAAGCAGCAGAGATACTGAGATGTCTACAGGCTGAGTAGAATGGGAAACTGCTACACCTGGAAGCTGAAGAGAAGGAAAGGCAGAGGCAGCATGAACAGGAGATGCTGAGTCTTCACCAGAGTCATGGGGATAATGAGGAAGGGAGTAACCAAACCCCAAAAGCACAAAAGGTCAGTAAATTTCTTCTGTAGTTTACAGAGGGGGATAGTTTCATTCACATGTTTGGCAGGGTATGTAAACAGTATGATGCTGACCAAAGGCTCTGGGTATGGTTCTTGACCACCTTACTTCATGGGAAAGATGTAACTGTGTTGTCTAAATTTTCTGATCAGGAATTTTTTTGATTATACTGCTGTTAAGAATTGTCTGTTAGATTTTTTTATGCTAACACCTGAAACTTGTAGGAAAAAGTTTTGTGAGCACAGACCCAAGACAGATGAAAATGTATGTGAATATGTTGCTGAACTGAGCACTTATTTTCATAGGTGGATGAGTTGATGTCAGGTCACCACTTCTGAAGGGCTGGCAGACCTTTTGGTGAGTGAACAACCCTTAGCACTTTGCCTGAGGACATGAGGATCTGGTTAGCTGATAGACGATGTGCTACTTCAGTTGAGTTGGGGAAAAAGGGAGAGAGACCTATATCTAGCAAGCAGGCTATCCCTGCACAGGAAAGGTACCCCCAGTTCTGGTCATGGGTTAAAAGGAACCCATGGTGGGCAGCCCAGAGTGCTGCAACAGAATCTGCCAGTAGCAGGGGAAGCCACTAGTCCAAGTACACGTCCAGGACCTAGGGTTAAATGTTTTGAATGCAACCAGTGGGGTCATGTGGCATGCAGATGTCAATGGAGGCAAAGTGGGGAACAAAAGGTGAGAAAGCCAGTAAGTGGGAAAGATAAAATGCCAATAGTAGGTTGTCTTGAGACAACAGGGGTACAGATCTACCATCCTGCAGATGTCCTGATACGGAAGGATTTTGAAGAGGCAGCACCATGTGTTTATGCAGTTACACGCAGTCAGGCTTCAAGACAAGCATGTCGGTCTGGTAGCCTGGGGGAGACCCAGACAGACCACATACTTGCAGCAAGGACTGGTGATGTGGTTACTTCAAGGAGTGAGCTACTCTGTAGCAGTGAGACTGAAGGTGAGCTACAGCTGCTTGTGAGTACTGATGTTCCCTTGGACAGAGTGACTGCAAAGGTAGAGGTGAGTAGTAGTACCCAGGCTGACAGTGAGGCACTGTTGTCAGAGGATACCAGGCTTCCTGTGGAAGGAGAGCTGGGAAGGGGTACAAAGAGAGAGTTGAGACAGGCTCAGCTTTCAGACCCTACATTGCAAGGCCTGAGGCAGGTAGCTAGGGAGACACCTGATTCTCAAGGGAAGGGGGAATCTGTATACTGGGACAAAGGGTTACTGTATAGAGAGTGGACCCCTGAGGGAAAGCTAGAAGGTGAGAGGATACAGCAGTTGATAGTGCCTAGAGCCTATCATCTGGCGCTTCTAGCCATAGCCGATGATATTCCCTTTGCAGGTCATATGGGCATAAAACATACAAATAGATGTATTATGCAGAACTTCTATTGGCCTGGAATTTGCAGAGATGTAATCGGGTACTGCAGGACCTGTGAGCAGTGCCAAAAGGTAGGCAAGGCAGGAGAAAAGGTGAGAGCTCCTTTGATGCCTTTGCCTGTGATTGAGGAGCCATTTCAGAGGGTAGCTATGAATATTGTGGGGCCTCTGAGTACCCCAAGTTCCACAGGAGAAAAAGTATATCCTAGTGGTAGTAGATTTTGCTACAAGATACCCTGAGGCAGTGGCTTTGTCCCCCACTGAGGCAGAAAAGGTGGCAAATGCTTTGTTAGATATTTTCAGCAGGATAGTGTTAGAAAAATCTATACATGCTGCTTAGAAAATATATTTACATACATGCTGCTTAGAAAATATATTTACATACATGCTGCCTAGAAAAATATATTTACAATGTGTGCTACTTAGGAAGATGTGTATTTAATCATTCAAACATATATAAGTTGTGTGATCAAATATATAGAGAAATGTGTGCTTTAGTTAGGAATAAATGTACTTAAACCCATAATAGAGAACAAAGTTTGAAAAATAGTATCTAATGCATTTAATTCTGTCTCACTAGAATAATAATAGAAATGAACCTGCATATTATTGCTTGAAGCACAAGCTGCAGTATAATCAGAAATTTGACCTTGGCAGCTTGCAAGCACAGCCTGGCTCATGTCTTTCAAGTAAAGATTATTTTGCAAAGTTAGAAAATAATAAATCTGTTCGCATGTGTGTCCTCTTTCCTGCCTCCACCAGGAGAATAGCCTTGTGCGCACTATCTCTGATAGTGCGCAGCTGGGAACGAGAAAGACAAAGGGAGACATTAAGGAAGACATACATCTATTGTATTTGAACCTATCAGAGAACCTTGAATTGGCTACATCCTCAGGAGGTCATCGTGACTGACCAGCTGCTTGCAAGGCTGTAACATTCTCATGGGAAAAAGACTTTTTGAAAAACACAAATTCAGCACTTTTTATGAATTACTATGATGTAAAGACCCTGTCACTGACCACACCAGTGAGGTGGGCAAAACTGATAATGACATGTATATAACAGATGTACTTTGTGAATAAAATCAGTCAAAATTCTATACAAACCTTGTGTATGGTTTTTTGCCTCCTAATGTACATTAGAGCTTTAAGATATCTGAGATCTCCTGCATTATTGTTTGTTATTAATTGACATTGTGTTTGAATAACTCAATGATTTTTACAGTCTGACTCTAACGAATTTATTTAACATCTTGGTCCTTCGGACCGGAATTCCCTTGGTAAGCTACAGGTCAGAATATATAGGTGGTACTGAAGTCTGCGCAGAAGAAGGAAAGACCTCCGACTGAATTGTCGTGCCCAAAGAGGCTGTCCACTTGTCTGATCTGTGGCCGAAAAGCGGAAAACTGGGTCCTAAAAAGCCTATCAAACATAAGCAGGAGGCTCGGGTAAGCAGAATTCCTCTCTTTGTTTTTGTTTTAGATCGGGGACCAGGTTACACTGTGCTATTGCTAAGGTTTGTGATAGCAGGGAGAGAGGTAGTCGAAGTATTGTATCTTGAGTCATAGATCAGGAAATAAAACAAAACAAAGTAAACAGTCATTCTAGACACTACTGTGAATACGGGGAATAAGATACCACGTGGTACAAGAGAAAGGGTTACGTAACAGTTCTGTTGTTGTTTTTTTTTCTCTCTCTCTCTCTCTTCTTTTTTTTCTCTTTCAGAGACATGGGAAATGAATGCACTAAAGGGTCACGTGACCCGCCTCTAACAGAAGATGCAAAATATATGCAATTACAGAGAGCAGATAATGTGAGATATTTTGCAAAATGGGTTAACAAGTATGACTTTGATGGTAAATTGGATAAAATGTCATTAGTAAAACTTTTGAGACAGTTAAAATCTGACGCAGAAGGTCAGGCAAAAAAACAACGACAGTTGGGTGTTCCTCAAGCACATAGGTGGATTGAGGAAGCGAACCGAAGGGAACAGAAAAATAAAAATGCAAGGGCATTATTTTTAGACAAAGAGGATAATAACATAATAGTAGCATCGGTCCCTCCCCTACCACGTCCACCGATGCCTTACTCAGAATATGAAGCGGGAGGGCGGGCTGAACCCCCCCCACGTTACCCAGAGACAACAGGGATATTAAGACAACCATTTGTAAGAGAACCTATCGGGACTAGATCCCGAACACGTCAAACGCTTACAGATGTTCAACCAAGCGGAAGTTTATTAGATGAGAGTGAGGAAATCTGTCCATTAATAGAGGTACCAAACCCACAGGCAGGACAGGAGGGCCAGGCCTCAACTCTCTTAGTGTATAGACCATGGACACCGGAAGACATCCGAAAAGCTACAGAAGGAATTCCCCATCCAAAAATTAACTTTGAGAAATTTCTACAGGATTTACAGGGTATGAGATTGAGTTACCACTTAAATGGGGAAGAGGTAGAAAGAGTAGTTAGACAAATTTTAGGTCCGGACTGGCACATGATTTGTGGCGCCTGGAATGCCCGTGGACGCAACACAGGCCACTCCCACATAGTGACGCAGAACTAGATACTAGATTGAAGGGTCTTACAGACCGCATTACTGAAAAATGGAAACCTAGGGCAGACTGGACTTGCATTAACCAGTGTGTACAACAAGATAATGAAACTGTGGATGCATACTATGGTAGATTATTAGAATGTTTTAATAACCATAGTGGCATGCCTGTTCCTGAAAATCAAAAGAATGATAGTTCATATGAACAACAATTGAAGAATGCATTTTGAAAGGTTGTATTGCCCTATCAATAGCTTCATCACGAAGCACATGATAGATCACCGAACAAGTAGGCTTCAAGCCTTGTTAGAGTATGCTAGACATGCCGAAAAACATTTTAACAGTAAAAGAAAAGAAAACGCAGGTCTTCACAGCTGAAGGCGGTGCGGAAGTTTTGTAGTACAAGCAGCCAAAAGGGTAAGCAAAATACTCAGGGTAACAAACGCTCTGACAAAAACTCAGAAATTTATGAGAGTAGAAAGAAAAAAGGTGAGTGCTTCAATTGCGGTAAGAAGGGACATTTGGCAAGGGATTGCAGGAGCAAGGCACCTGCGGAAAAAAGGATAAGGAAGATGAGGATTGACTATATGACAGTTATGCTGCTCAGCAGTCACCAGGAGAGACTAATGAGCAGGGGAATGATGTAAATACCTTAGAAGAAACAAATGACATGCAACTGGATGTAGAAGTTGGGGAAAGTGAAGTTTTAGATCTGGCATTACTGAGCTTAGAGCTCTATTTAGCAGACACGAAACCGGAAGTTACACTTCTGGTAGAAGGGAGAGAAGTCAAATTTTTGTGTGATTCAGGAGCATCACGAACTTTGATACATCCTTCAAAGTTACCGGAACATTCTGAGTCACCTGATTACATATTAGTGAAAGCAGCAAACGGACAGTTGTACAGGGAACCACTTTCCCATGATATAGCAATAACTGACCCGTCTCGGCATGACCCAAAGAAGTAAAATAGTACTTTCTGCCAAATGCCCCATGAACTTATTAGGAAGAGATCTTATGCAACTTTTTGGCATAGCAGTAGTCCCTACCATGAACGGTATGGAGGCACAGAGACAAACTGATACCTTTGTAGTGCGGTCGGAGGGTGAGGCTTATTATTGGTACAGCCAGGATCTGGTTACAACCGGTCCAGGGCAGTGACCAAGGAACTGATGAATGTAGCCACCAGCAAGGTGCCTCCCCTCGATACTGACCAGCAACATTTATTACATTGTACCCTATATTATTGTAACACACCAGGACCTGATAAAGAATACGAACAAAAGTTGTTCAGGAATCCTGCAAATAGACTGATATTACGGACCCTATACTGGGACACTGAGGGCAACAGTGTAGTGAGTTGTTCGTTACCTCAGGAGTTTTTGGAATTGTACAAATCCAATAAACTACCACACGTTAGCCTAACCAAAAACAAGAATGTTAGGTGGGTAGACTTGGGTGACAAAGTGACAGGATGGGAGAGACTAACTGACTCAGAATTATCGGACTTAGGAGTACAGAAACAGAAACTGAATTGGTTAACGCAAACGCCAGCTGTACACTTACAACAGAGTGAAGACAGCTGATTGGTGTTCTTGATAGAAGAAGAAGAAAAGGCTTTGAGTGAAATACCAAATGTTCTTTGGTCAACAGGAAAATCAGATGTAGGACTTATTCGTACAGCAGGGCCAGTAGTTATTACACCAAAATCAGCCTTTAGACCAAGAAAAAGACAATATCCTTTGAGCAAGGATGCAGAACAGGGAATCAAGCCTATCATAATGGCATTACTTAAGAAAGGGATACTGGTGGAATCTTTAGATTCACCATGTAATACTCCTCTATTTCCTGTGAAAAAAGCAAACGGGGAATGGCGGATGGTACAAGATTTACAAGCTGTAAATGATGCGGTAATACCAAGAGCACCTACGGTGCCAGACCCACATACCTTATTAAATGATTTGAAGCCATAACAAAATATTTCACCGTGGTAGATATTAGCAATGCATTTTTTTCAATACCTATCCACCCTGACAGCCAGCATTGGTTTGCATTTACATTTCAGGGCAAAAGATATAATGCATTACCCGACTACCACAGGGATATAGTGAAAGTCCAACGATATTCGCACAAGAGATGGCTAGCAACCTGGCAGGGTTTTCTCCACCAGGGGGCAGCCAAGTACTACTTTATGTAGATGACATCTTGCTTGCAGCCCCTACCCAGCAACAGTGTAGGGAAGATACAATAGCATTATTAAAATTCTTAGCTGAGCAAGGGCATAAAGTGAATAAACATAAATTGCAACTTTGGAAAGAACAGGTTAAATACCTGGGATATGTGATATCCAAAGAAGGCAGAACATTAGATGAAGATCGAAAAAAAACTATTTTACAAGCACCTAGACCAACTACCAAGAAGGAAATGATGTCCTTCTTGGGAGCGATAATTTCTGTCGGTTGGATACCAATTATGCTTTAGAAACGGCTCCATTGGCTGATTTAATATTTAAAACACCAATGGCAGCACAAGAAACACTACACTGGACTCCGGAAGCAGAGGCAGCCTTTTGCAGACTAAAAAAACTGATAGTTTCATCATTAGTTTTAGGGCTTCCGAATTACCATAAGAGATTTTTCCAAACTGTAGATTGTAGGCGGGGATATATGACGTCAGTACTGACGCAACAACATGGCGGCAAGCAACCCCATAGCTTACTATTCATCACAGTTAGATCCGGTGGCGCGATCATTGCCACCCTGTGTACAAGCGGTAGTCGCAGCAGCTATGGCAGTGCAAGCTTCAGCCTCAGTGGTATTGTTTCATCCTCTCACGTTGAGAGTACCTCATGCAGTTGCGATAATTTTACTACAAGAGAAAATAGCATTTTTATCCCCTGCCAGACATCTTTCTTGCATGACCATACTATTGAGTCAACCCCATATGACAATTGAACGATGCACGACATTAAATCCATCGACATTACTTCCGGTTCCTGTGGATGGCATACCACACAGCTGCCTACAGGAAATGGAACAAATAACCACACCCAGACAAGACCTTACTGATGTACCCTTAGCTGACGCAGAGGTGACATTTTTTGTGGATGGGTCCTGTAGACGAGGTCCTACAGGGAAAAACCTAGTGGGTTATGCAGTAGTAACTGATGATGAAATCATAGAAGCACAACCCCTGCAACATAACCTGTCAGCCCAAGCAGCAGAATTGATAGCTTTGATTGCGTGCTTGCACTCTAGCGAAAGGCAAATGTGTTAACATATATACTGACAGTCAGTATGCTTTCTCTACAGTGCATGTCTTTGCACAACAATGGAAAAACAGGGGAATGATAACATCCACTGGCAAGCCGATTAATCATGCACAATTGATTTTGAACCTGTTAGATTCTATTCAGTTACCCACTAGAATAGCTATCTGTAAGTGTGCAGCCCATACAAAACAACAAGATAGAATTTCAAAAGGAAATGCTCGGGCTGATGCAGCTGCAAGCTGCCTCAGACCCAGAAACTGTGCTCTTAAATGAAGAACTACAACCTTCTGAGACTCTAGATTTAGAAATGTTAAAAACAATGCAAACATTAGCTTCAAAAGCAGAGAAGCAAAAGTGGATAAAACGAGGAGCAATCCTTGAAGAGGGACTGTACATCTCCAAAGAGAAAAAGCCCATATTGCCATCTAATTTATTTAGATATGCAGCTTTGTTGAGTCATGGGCAGAGCCATGTCTCACCAGGGGGGATGGTACAGTTAGTTAACAAAACATTCCAAACATATGGATTTACAATTATACACAAAAATTTTGTGCAACATGTCATATTTGTAGCAAACATCATGCACAGGGAGCATTTAAACCAAAGCGAGGGAGCTTTCCAACACCACCCTATCCGTTCCATACTATTTGTATGGATTTCATAGAACTGAACAAATGTGAAGGGAAAAAATACTGTTTAGTAATCATAGATATGTTTTCAAAATGGGTAGAAGCTTTTCCAACTAGAAATCCGGATGCAGCAACAGTGGCAAAGGCCCTAGTGAAAGAAATCATTCCTAGATTTGGCATACCGGAAAGAATTTATAGTGACAATGGGACACATTTCGTAAACCAGACAATACAACAGCTTGGGAGATTTTTTGGGATTTCTTTGAAAAACCATTGTGCTTATCACCCTCAGTCAGCAGGACTGGTGGAGAGGTACAATGGAATCTTGAAAAATAAGTTGAGAAAATTAATGAGTGAGACTCAAAAGACTTGGATTTGCTGTCTGCCTTTAGCACTGCTGAGCATGAGAACTGTTCCAAATGTAAAGGGCTTGACCCCTTTTGAGATAGTGTTTGGAAGGGCATATTGTGTGCCACAATGGAAGGCCCTCATGCTTGCAGAGCTGGAGGCCGATGGCTCATTAGCTAGTTATATGAAAAAGTTATTAACAAATAAGACTGTTTTGCAGTTGAACTCTTTTTCAGATAAACAAGAAACAAAACCAGAAGCCATGCTGACCCCGGGGTCCTGGATTTGGCTGAAAATCATAAAGAGAAAGAACTGGGCGAGTCCAAGGTGGGAAGGTCCGTACCAGGTACTATTGGCAACACCCACTGCAGTGAAAATTGCTGAGAGACCATCTTGGGTTCATTTAACCCATTGCAAACCTGTTAAGAAATTCAGTTTGGACATACCACAGGAACAGGATGGCCAGAGGCAGAATGAATAAAAATGTGAAACAACCCCAGAGACACTGGTTCACTGGCCTACTGATCATACACTTAATAACTATGTTTGTAGTAACCTTTTTGTTGTTATGGTTTTTCTTGCATATAACTACAGAAGTGAAATTAATAAAACGTGATGAAGGACTGGCTATAGACTGGCACCCAAACTTTAACACATACCTGGCTATGAAACGAGTTTATGTAGAGACTATGAACGTTTCAAATTGCTGGGTTTGTACTGCAATACCCACAGCATATGGAGGACTTTTGATGTCTGCTGTCCCTTTGGGGATAAATGAAACTTGGGAAAACTTATTGTTTGATACAGGCACTGTGAGATCACAAGACAAAGTGGCATTATATTTGCCTGTTACTCAGAAAGGAATTGTTTGTTTTGTTAAAAATGATACACTCCAGGTTGGTTGGAGTAACTGTAACATAACTGTGTCTTACAAATGTTATATAAAACCCATAGACCAAGGTACTAGTTGTAGCACAAATTATGATTCATATTTAAGCTTGATGAAAACAACATTGAGAAATGTGCAAAAATCTCCTGAAATATATAGACAATTCTCTGTTATAGATAAGAAAATGTTTCATTCAGGGTTAACCCAAGATCAGTACAAAAGTAGAAAACTGTTACTTTGTTTCTGGGGAAAATCCCTTTAAATCGTTACCTGACAATTGGTCCGGCTGTTGGTTTTTCGGTTATCTGGTTCCAGCCATAAGACATACTGCAGAATTGCCCTGGGTAAAATCGTAATGTGAGAGGCGTAGCTCAGCAAGCGAAAATACAGTCAGAAAACCTACTAATCCAGTGGGTAAGATTGAAGCAAGCTGGAAGGATCATTCCTGTGAAGGACAAAGAAAAATCGACTCATATGGACTTGAGTGACAGTGTTATATCCTGGGCTGGAATATTCCCAACCTATGGAGCAGTCAAATCGATTTGGGAACTGAGGAAATTGTCAAAACTCCTCAAGTAATGAGCAATGCGACTTTTTCCGCTCTTGAACTTGTGACTGATGAGATGAATGCAATGAGGACAGTTGTACTACAGAACCGAATGGCTCTCGACTTCCCCGTAGCGGGGAGAGCTGGTACGTGTGCGCTCATCAAAGAAGAATGCTGTGCGTACATTCCAGACAACCAGCATGAAATTAATGATCACCTGGAGGTAATACAGCAGGTGTCAGCAATGGCAGAACCAGGCCCAAACCCACTGACGAACTTTTTCCAGAATCTGTTTGGGGGGTGGGGGTCGGTCCTTATGAACATTCTGATTGCAATTTGTGTGGTACTGCTCATAATTGGAGCATGTGTCTGCTGTGGAATACCCTGTGCGAAAAAATTAGTTAAAGACTTAGTTGATGTATCAGTGACTGAAACCATGTACCAAGATATGGAATTGAATTTGTTGATACCAAGTGAAAGTCTATCTGAAATATAAAACAAATGACTTACTTAGCTGAAAGTCCTTGAAAGGAAAAGGCTAAGAAATGAACTAATACTGTTTATGTTTCAAATAGCATTAAATGCATTAAGAGGAGGGAGAATGTTAGAAAAATCTATACATGCTGCTTAGAAAATATATTTACATACATGCTGCTTAGAAAATATATTTACATACATGCTGCCTAGAAAAATATATTTACAATGTGTGCTACTTAGGAAGATGTGTATTTAATCATTCAAACATATATAAGTTGTGTGATCAAATATATAGAGAAATGTGTGCTTTAGTTAGGAATAAATGTACTTAAACCCATAATAGAGAACAAAGTTTGAAAAATAGTATCTAATGCATTTAATTCTGTCTCACTAGAATAATAATAGAAATGAACCTGCATATTATTGCTTGAAGCACAAGCTGCAGTATAATCAGAAATTTGACCTTGGCAGCTTGCAAGCACAGCCTGGCTCATGTCTTTCAAGTAAAGATTATTTTGCAAAGTTAGAAAATAATAAATCTGTTCGCATGTGTGTCCTCTTTCCTGCCTCCACCAGGAGAATAGCCTTGTGCGCACTATCTCTGATAGTGCGCAGCTGGGAACGAGAAAGACAAAGGGAGGCATTAAGGAAGACATACATCTATTGTATTTGAACCTATCAGAGAACCTTGAATTGGCTACATCCTCAGGAGGTCATCGTGACTGACCAGCTGCTTGCAAGGCTGTAACATTCTCATGGGAAAAAGACTTTTGAAAACACAAATTCAGCACTTTTTATGAATTACTATGATGTAAAGACCCTGTCACTGACCACACCAGTGAGGTGGGCAAAACTGATAATGACATGTATATAACAGATGTACTTTGTGAATAAAATCAGTCAAAATTCTATACAAACCTTGTGTATGTTTTTTTGCCTCCTAATGTACATTAGAGCTTTAAGATATCTGAGATCTCCTGCATTATTGTTTGTTATTAATTGACATTGTGTTTGAATAACTCAATGATTTTTACAGTCTGACTCTAACGAATTTATTTAACAGATAGGTTTCCCAAAAGAAATACTGACTGATAGAGGTGCCAATTTCATGTCAGACCTGCTGGCTTGTCTGTGGAAGTACTGTGGGGTGAAGCACCTGAATACCTCCCCCTACCATCCCCAGACTAATGCTGAGAGGTTAAGCTCTACAATCAAGTCCTTGCATTTGCAGACCAGTTTAAGAGGGAGTGGACAAATATTTACCTCATCTGTTGTTTGCTTACAAAGAGGTTCCCCAGGAATCCACATGTTTTTCACCCTTTGAGTTGCTGTATGGGCATAGGGTGAGGGGGCCTTTAGATTTGATTTGTGATGAGTGGGATAGTGAGTGTGAATCCCACAAGGAGTCTGTTGTGGCATATGTCCTAAGCCTCAAGACAAGGCTTAGGGAACACATGGGCTTGGCCCAGGAAAACCTGGCAGAAACCCAACAGCAGAAGAAGGTCTGGTATGACAGGAATGTTTGAGCTAGAGAGTATACTGTAGGGCAGCAGGTAATGGTTCTCATTCCTGTCAGATGCAACAAGTTGCAAGCAGCTTGGGAGGGACCCTACAAGGTAGTAAGAAAGGTAAGTGATGTCAACTACATAGTGGAACTGGTAGGCAGGAGCACAAATTGTACCATGTTAACATGATGAAACCTTACCATAATAGGGAGGTTCTTGTGCTGAGTATTTGCACTGGATTGCAGGAGTCTGAGGGAGATCTGGTGACTGATCTCTTCAGTGAGGCTCAGAATGACACCTCAGGGGTAGGAATAGCAATGTCCCAGCAGCTATCTTATACCCAGGTTTGAGAAATCCGAGCAGTGTTACAGGAGTTTAGGGACATGTTCACTGGGAAACTAGGGTGAACCCTATAGGACCCCAAAGGCCTATTAGGCAAGCCCTTTATAGTGTCCCTGAGAGAGTCAAACAGACTCTGAGGGGGGAGATACAGGGACATTGGAACTAGGGGTAATTCAAGAGTCCAATACTCCCTGGCCTCCCCAGTGGTGCTGGTGCCAAAGAAAGATGGCAGCACCAGGATCTGTGTGGACTACAGGAAATTAAATAGTCACGCAGAGTCAGATGCCTACCCCATGCCTAGGACAGATGAGGCCCTAGAACAGCCGGGTGGGGATAAGCATCTTACCACCATTGATCTTGCCAAGAGTTACTGGCAGGTGCCCTTGACTCCCAATACTAGATAGAGGTCAGCCTTTGTGACTCCTTTTGGCTTGCATGAGTTCACAAAGATACCCCTTTGGTATGAAAAATGCCCCAGCAACTTTCCAGAGGCTAATAGATCATATCCTAGTAGGGGCAGGAGGTTTGCCCTTGCTTACCTAGATAATATTGCCATCTACAGCCATTCCTGGCAAGAGCACATTCAACATGTCATGGAGGAGCTAGGCAGACTACAGAGGACAGGGTTAACCATTAAGCCTAGCAAATGTCAGGTGGGTATGGCAGAGGTCTCCTACCTGGGACATAGAGTATGGAGTGGTAAGATCAGGCAAGAATCTGCCAAAGTGGAAGCTATTCAGGCATGGCCTGCACCTGTTATCAAAAAGCAGGAGAGGACATTCGTAGGGACAGCAGGTTACTACAGAAAGTTCATCCCCAGTTATAGTATCCTAGCTGCTCCCCTCACAGACCTGACAAGGAAGAACAGGCCAGATAAGGAAGTGTGGACCACAGCATGTGAGCAGGCATTTCAGAAGCTTAAATAAGCTTTAGGAGTTCCCCCTGTGTTAGTCAGTCCAGATTACAGCAAATAATTTGTTGTGCAGGTGGATGCTTTGAACCATAGGGTGGGGGCTCTACTTAGCCAGATTTGTTCAGAGGGAGAAATGCACCCAGTGGTTTATCTCAGTTGTAGGCTCCAACCCAGGGAGGAATGTTATGCAGCTGTAGGAAAAGAATGTCTAGCCATAGTGTGGGCACTGCAGAAACTTCAACCTTATCTGCATGGAAGAAAATTCACTGTAGTGACAGATCACAATCCCATAACATGGTTAAACAGAGCCAGCCATCAAAATACCAAGTTGCTAAGATGGAGCCTATGGTTGCAAGCATATGATACATCAGTGCAGCACTACAGTGGGAGTAGCAATGCCAGTGCAGAATGGGTCTCAAGACAGGGAATGGGGTAAGGTATACTCAGAAAGGCCTAACCCTCTCAAGCAACGTTTCTCAAGGGACACTTGAAAAACTAGCTTGAGTTCTCAGGGAGAGGTGAGAAATGTGAAGATATGTGAAGGCTGCCAGCCTAGCTACATAGAATTTTGTAGATAACTCTATGTCTTTGTAAAGATTAATAAAAGCCATAGGCTTGTTCTCTTAAATGTGAGAAGACTGTATTGGATGTTGAACTGCAAAAATGTAACAACAGTGCACTCTGCTGTAAAAAAGCAGATAAGTCAAGCATTTTATGACTGTTTGATCTCAGGGCTCGGAGCCATGGTGTCTGAACCAGCAGATGCTTTCTGTTGCTTTGAGACCAGAGTTAATTGCCAGATTTTACATATATAATGTCTTTAATTGCTATTGTTTCCTGACCAGGTGCAAGCTTACTAAGAAATGTAAATGCAGAGTTTCTGTTAGCCTGGAAAACCAGAGAATTGTTAAGAATGATGTATTCTAAAATGAGTCTGCAGGATGTATTATCAATTAAAAGGACTTTCTCAGAGACAGAGAGAGCTCATTTTTGGATTTTGTCTAAAGCTGACAACAACTCACCAGTACTCAGCTTTTGCTGTATATGTGAGTTTATTTAGAACTGTGATTGCTTGTAGGAAGAGATAGAAAATACTAAGTTTAGTCTAGCTGTTTTCTATATTGATGTCAGAACTATTCCACTGTATTATTTTAAGCATTTTCCTGTGATCTCTGAACTCTTGACTAGCACTGTGTAGTAAGAAGTATTGTCTTGTGTTTGTATTATTTATTATTAAATATTTTTAAACCTTTCAACTGTGGCTGTTTTGTGTAGAAATAATTTAAGTTCTAGAGTACATTGCATGTATATAGTGATACTGTCCAAGCCACTCTTATAGCTTTAGCCCTGGGTCACACTTACTATTTGGATAATAATATTGCACAGTAATAATTGGGCACCCTTTGGTAAGAGCCTTTATAGTAGCTGATATTAGTGGTTGGTGGCAGCTGGTACTACCTTATAGATTGGCAGGAAGGGACATAGCTGGAGAACCTGTGCCAGCCTTCCCCAGGAGTGTCTGTGCATTTTTATATAACTCATATCTTAAACTGTGTGTGTGTCAGCTACTTGGGCAGGAACACAAAGCACTTGTTGGACAGAGAGGGTGCTGAGGGTTTTAGCTTGACCACTAGACAGAGATCTATAACTGTGCCAATGGGGAGTCTTATTGGGGATCTGGAGAGATAGGGAGAAACCAGCCCCAGACTGACTGTGATCTCTGTGTGCTCTTAAGGGAAATTGTACTTTACTGTGTGTGTACTTATCCTTCCCAGTGTGGACACCCCTTTATTTTGTTATTGGTGAGGATTGAGGCTCCTTGATTACTGTGCCAGTGCATGGGTGTCACACTGACTTGTTAATATATTGTGCTTTTAAGTGCTACAAGATGATCCAGGTGCTTTGTAAAATGATTAATTCCAATCTACTAGGCAGAATGCATCAATACAAATATTTTTTGTTTGTATAGTGTATAAATGCCAGTTAGTTTTACCAATAAAGTAACATTCACCTCTCAGTCATTTAAATACGCATTACTAACAGCATTGTCAGTTATAATACTTATTCATTCCACTAGTTCTATTTATATGAGTTAACAAAACCATCAGACCTTCTCATATAAACCAACAATAATGAACAGAACCTATACATATAGGTGCCTTTAGTCCAGCAGACATAGAAGGGAAATTGACCGTATTTGCCAACAACATTTTCATATCATCTGGCCTTTAAAATAATGTGAGGACACCCCATAAATCATAGAGTTCACTGTGTGCTTGTAAAATTCTCCATCTCTTTTTAATGATACTTATCATACCACCACTGTCTATTGTCTAAGATAAGCAAATAGCCACGTTACGCAGGTTTTAATTTACATAATCACTTTCTCCCATATTAAGGTTGTTAGCCATGTATACACATTTAGAATTAATATTATGCACTTACAATTCTAATTTATATTTATTAAGCAATGACAACAGCAGGAATTTATTAAATGACTGTCTTTTAACATAAAAATAGTGTACTGCCTGTTCAAATTGTAAGTTTAATAAGAATAGTAAAGAAGCTAGTGGGGCAAAAGCTTCAGAGCAGCAGACGTATATAGTGGTGACTTGAATCCAAATTAATTTAATAGATGGATGATCATAGTAGTAGAGCAAGCCCCCCCCCAAGAGCAGTTTGTGTGTGCGTGTGTACGTCCATTAATGTCAACCATCAAGCCACATGAAATCAAACACAAACATCAGCACTAATGAATATAAAAAATCCTGAAGCTACTATAAAAAAATAAAAGCAAATGCCTTTCATTTCCAGTCATTGCAAAAAACCCTAAAACCTAACAGCACCTACATTGAATGTTGTTAATGTTAGGGAAATAAGTTTTCTTAATATACTGTGTAGGGTTGGGGGTAGGGGTGGTGGTAGGGTGACAGCATGCATGAGTAAGATGGATGTAGAGCTGGAAGCATCATTCTGTCATTGTGAGCCAGTCAGTCACCTATGGAAGGGGGCAGGAGGGAAAAGGTGAGGACCTTCATAGGACTAGAACACTGATCTGCTCCCTAACACCTGACTCTGACCACTACAGGAATAAATAGGCTGATTAGCCCCCACCCCTCAAAAAAAAATTGAATGAATGGGCTGGATGACCCTTTCCTATTTCAGTGGTCCCTATCTCTCACCACTGGAGGAATGAATAAGCCAAAATGAGGTGTTGGTGGGGGCAGCCATTGGGTTAGGTGAATTAAAAGACAAAGATGGCTGATAAGACCAGCTAGAATACTGCATTTAATTACAGACACTACAGCTTTAAAGGACATTCACTGAAGGCTGTTCAGAAGCCAACATACTACAAAAACATTTTCCTATTATTATAAAGTTAAAGTTGCATTTATACGAGAAACAAATATAACCAAAGAAGATTCACTATGGCCCAGTATAAAACATTAATTGGATCTTATTATAAACTCAAATGATAAAGTACATTAATAGGGCAGAATATTTCCCAGGACGGTTGTAGAATACCAAACTAGAATATATACACTACCAAATGCTTATTGGATACCTGGTCCAGGGACTAAATATGCACGAAAACAGCTGAGCATTTTACTGGTATATGAAAGGAGGTATAATTTTGGTAGGAGATTTTAATTGTCTACTAAGTGAGGATGACAAGTGTGCAATTAAATACCCTACAATCTTTGCTACAGCTGAGGTTTTAAGTATTGGATAGACTGGACTAAACAGATCTGAACAGAAGAAAACAAGGAAGGTCTTTAAAATTCATTCATTGTTAAAATATATTTGGTACTCACAGACTAAGATACTATCTTTATAACAATGAACTTAAATCAGAACATTAGTAACTCTAGAATAATAACATGTCCCATATCAGATCATAAAACATTAACACTAAAAAATGCTAAGCTACCAGTGTGGTGCAGAATACCAGAATATATCACTAAAATGTAAACCTTTAAACAATGGTCGTACGAAGAAATATATATAGATCTTTAATTTAATGACAATGAGGTTATTAGTAGAAATACACTCTGGAATACTTTAACAAGTTATATGTATGGGAAAGTTACACATTTTATATGAAACAAATAAAGTAAATGGGACAATGAGGTGACAAACATACAACAGTCTGACAAGCTTGATCTGCAAGGCCATGGAATGTATTATCTTGGAACTTATAAACAAAGACATTGGCAACCTTCAAACACTGGACCCCACCCAGTTTGGGTTCGTGAAGGGCTGATCTTGTCTCCTGAACCTGATTGACTTCTTTGAATCAGTCTCCAGAGCTGTGGACGAGGGTAAGGCGGTCCACACAGCCTATCTGGACCTCGCCAAGGCCTTCAACACCATCCCCCACTCTGGAATCATAGATAAACTTAATAAGCTGGGCATTAATCCCTAAGTCACTTGATGGGTTGACAACTGGCTTACTGACAGAACCCACACTGTAAAAGTAGCTGACTCCAAATCCAGCTCCAGACAAGTGACGTGGAGTACTACAGGGTTCAGTCCTGGGACCGCTCTTGTTTGGCATCATCATCTCTGAAGTGCAGGCCAACACTAAGTCACTCTGGATAGCAAAGTTTGCAGATGACTGCAAACTAGGAGCCATTATTGAATCCCCAAATGATGTGGATATTCTACAAAAGGGTCTTACAGAAACAGATGCTTGGTGCCATAGCCATGGGCTCAAGCTCAATGCCAAGAAATGTATAGTTATCCCCTTTGGGAAAAAACATGTACCCATGAATTACCATATAGGTGGCAGTATACTAAACACCAAAAGTGTGATGAGACTTGGAGACACAGGTGGACAGTGGTCTCACCTTTGATAACCACATCGCCACAACAGTCAGGAAATCTTTCTATGTGGCAGACCTCATCACCAAGGGCTTTTCATCCAGAAAAAAGGAGGTCATTGTCTCACTGTACTCATCCTTCATTAGACCCATTATAGAGTACAAAGCCCCGTTTGGTATGTACCTCTCAAGGCATCTGCAACAACTGGAAAGGCCGCAGAAATACCTCACTAAAAGAATTACAGGCCTAAAGCAGATGCCCTATGCTGACCATCTAAAAAAAACTCCCAACTATACTCTGTCGCATATCGTCTACTCAGAGGCGATCTCTGTTTAACATAAAAGGCCATGTCAAACCCAGTGCTGTTGGACATGCTACACTTAAAGAAATCCCAATCTCTCAGAGCCACACACTCCAGGGATCTAAACCTTGTCATCACAATGAACAAAACATGCTGGAGGGATAGGTTCCTGACCCAGAGACTCCCCAGACTCCTAATAGACTGCCCATGCATGTCAAGCCGAGCACCTCTTTGACCCTCTTCAAAAGGAATGTTGATAATTGGATGGGAGATAGGAAATTCACCCCGGGGATCACGTCAGTCACCCTGCTAGACAGGGGTCCAGGGAAGTAAATATTGTGGGAAGAAATAGCCAGGGAATTGTTATGGCTAGGCTTGTATAGGCTCTAGGGCCGACAGCCTAGTAACAACCTATGAACAAAAAAATAGATATTGTTGAAAAAGTGCACAAAGGAGAAAATATTTTTAGAACTAGTGCTTTTATTTCTTATTTACAGCTTTCACTATTTTGCTGACATTTTCAGTACTGTTTTTAATGGACACAAACAGCTTGGGGAGAGGCATGTATGGGCTGGTGCTTGGACTGTGTGGGTTTTCCTTACAGTGACAGGCACTATAACAACCCACATCTGGGTGTGAGTAATGCTGAATTTACCCACGGTTGGTGTGGTTTGGTCATGAGGGTGAAGCCCGAGTGACCAAACAAAGACAACCGTGGGTAAATCCAGCATTGCCCACACCCAGACATGGGTTATTGCTTTTATACAATGACATTATTTAAGAAAAAAAAATACTTACTTTTCTTAAATAATGCCTTTGTATAAGGGTGATGTGCTATTCTTCCACCACTGGACATTTCCTTGAGCCTTATCTGATGTACTGCACATGCATTTGGAACTTGCATTCCCAGTACATCAGTGCTCGGGAAAGTAAACAACGGTGAAAAGAAGATCTCCGTTGGCCTGTTTTTCTTTCTTTTTTTTTCTTTTAATTAAAAAAATACTTTAGGGCAGTTTAGGGGTAGGAGAGAGACAGCATGGACAAAATATAAGGGATATCAGGTACATGTGTTTAACGTACCTGATTTCCCTGTTATTTTGTCCATGCTTGCTCTCTTTTATGTCAGGAGCCTGGACTACAGATTTTATTTTTATTTTTTAAGAAATAAAAATAAAATTTAAAGAATATATCAACGGAAAAAAGTCTGGACGACCAGACCTTTTTCCATTAGTATATGCTCGGATTTTCAACGGGCATGCTGGTTGGGCTGGCCAATCAGTGTGCAAGTTTTGGAATGTTAATGGCCAGTCATTGTTTAATAAGATTGTTCTTATTCCTAATAATGTTATCAATGGTAAGCTATGATCAAGTATTGGGGGATAACCCCTCCCCCTTTTATTTGTGTATCTGAAACCCATTTAATCCAAGCCAGTCCAAAACAAAAAAGTGCTCAGTGAGGTGAACCAGGTCATTCTGCTAACAGTGCAACTGTAGGAAATGTGATGAGAAGGGTCACTTCTGTTTTGATTGCAACAGTATGAATGATTTACCTAACAATGTTAAACCCACTATAGCTTTCCCATCTGTGACTTATAGTATTTTATATGGTGATGTTGAGCATGATACTGAATCTATGTGTACTGATATTAAATAGCCTTGTGAAGTGTTAGAGCCCAAGGAAATGCACAATAGGGAGGAAGATGAACACAGTACTGAGGAAAATGAAAAAGACGATAATAAAGACCTTGATAGCAATGTATCTATTTGTAAAAGACTGTGTGTGTGTTTCAGAGAAAAATTAACTTAAAACAGAAAAAAAGATTCTAAAAAAATGGCAAAGAATAATTGTATCCCTTAATGTTAATATTTTTACTGACTGATGTGTGTTAATGCTTCAGTGGTGCAAAAAGTAGATACGGATATTATAATGTTATTTGGGTGCTAACAATTCGACATTTAGCACATCTATAATGTCTGCAAGCAAAACCTTTATGTCTCATTCCATCTTATGGAGTTTGAGAAGAATGTGTGTTCAGATATAGCTATATTGTTACACAATAGTAATATCGTTATTCTAGAGCTAGTTGTTTTCTTTCCTGACTCATGTCTTGTTCTTGATATATGTCTCCTGTGGCAGACTTCTAGATTGATATGTCTTTGTATTTACTAATATACAAGAAAGGAGGTGCATTTTGAACAACTTATGCCATATGCGTTAGTCAGTACGAATATAATTATTACTGGAGATTTTTACTGTAGTCTACATAAACTTTAGGGATGATAAGGTCTGCTATGCATGCTTACAGGACAATTGTGTACTATGGCAGATTATTTTAAGAAAAAACAAGCCTTATAAAGGAAAAATTGTTTGCACTGATATTGATTGATTTTTTTACTGAAGATTTTCAATGTTTTACAGTTTAGACTCTGACTCTTAGTTTAGGCCTTCAAAGAGTCCACTCCCTTTATATCTAGGGTCGGATACCATATCCCCAACCAAGCATCTAGATCCTTTTAAAAACACCAAGGAATTCAAGCTTCTTAAAAGCAGTGATGGAGAATTCCACTGCCTTCCATCTCTAATATGAAAAGTCATAGCAAGGAAGTTAGAATTCAGTCATAAAACCACTACTAATTTGTTTGGATTTCTGCAGTTTATGTATGGAGAGGAAAAAAATCACCATCTTAGCTCCATGAATGTCATTGTGATTACTTTTATAAATAAAAATTAAATCCCCTCCTACAAGTCTATAGATGATTATGAAGAGAAATAGATTTTTTAATCTTCCTCTGTAAATTACATGTTTACAGAGTAAATCTGCCTTGCAAAACACCTCTGAATTCTTTACAATCCATTTATAGCTTTGTTATAAATACAAACAGCCATCTATATTCCAAATAGGTCTTATAAAGCTCGCTGATCCTTAGTATAGTTTTTATTTTATAGTAGCACTTTTTATGACATAATTTGTCTAGAAATCAAATGAAAATGTCTCATCCAAAATCTATCTCAGTCTCTACCTCTTCTAAAATATGACCACCCATTGCATAAAGATAATTATTTGATTTACCAAAGAGAATTCTTTTTTTGGGGTGGGGCATTAAATTCCATATTGCTAAATTGAGTCACATGTACAAGATAGTCTAACATATTCCCTAGTTTAGATTGATCATTTGCAGAGTTTACTTTAGCTCCTATTCTCATGACATATACAAACTTAATGGTAGTGATGTCCTTTACTGGTGGACAGACAGAAGTAAAAATAATTAGTGGGACCATGCACAAGACTCTTGGGTGAATCCTGACCTAATTTTCTAACTATCTAAATAACTATTACCTATTCCTATTGTGCTACTCCTGCTCTCAAGCCCATTAGCTCTCCAAATCTTTATAAATCTGTTCACCTTGTGTTTGTACAAAAGGCACACAATTCTACTATGAGGGAGGGTGTCAAAAACCTTAGCTTCCCAAATATATCGGTAGAACTTCAATAAGTCTATGAAACATGATCTGCCTCCTGTAATAGCATGTTGAGAAATGAATTTGCACATGGTAACTTTATTACCTAACAACTCTATCACCATTCTTTCAAAGCACTTACTCAAATTGCAGGTTACGAGTCTATAATTATCCAGGGAATTAAACATCTCCCCCTTTGGACTAGGCACAACAGTTGCCTCTGTTCATAGTTCAGGGACATAACAGCATTTTAAGGTTTCCTGAAATATCTTCAATATTTACCAAAAAAGTCATTTAGTCCATTTGGTCCTAATGAAGTTGCAGTTTTTCTTATCCCTAATGCTTTTTTAAGATTAATAAGGTAATTACAGAACATATATCATCATCTTCATATGGAACTGCTTCATCGCAGATACTGGCTAATGACTGACTGGCAACAAATTTCTCTCCAAAAGGTTCTAGTCTCTGTTACTAAGCAGTTATTCTCAACAATGTCCAAGCTTCTGTTATTTTCTTTATACAGATTTATTTACTTGAAAATGTCTTTTTCTTGTCTATGGTATGTGTTCAAGATCTTTCTCATACCTACAAAACATTTTCTTAAGACATATTTTCTAAATTCTTTAAAACAACACAAACTTCAACTGATAAACCCAAAGAATGAGACTGAAAAGTAAAATCCACACACGATTTAATGTTAGTGCTTTCGTACATGCATCAAATGTCTTTTAAAATTGAAAGCATTAGATAGATAACATATAGGGTTTAATAAATTTGCATATTTAATCTGTTACATGAGTTTTAGGAATATACTTTTATGTTTTTTTTTTATGAAATGGGGCTTATTTAATTTAATTTAATGTAATATTTGATTTAATCAATTATTGAATTAATTAATTTGGTATGTGAACTATAAAACAGTTGATTTTTGGGAAATGTAATGTCTGAAGAAGTGCATATTATTGGTGTGTACGAAAGCGCTAACATTAGATCATGTGTGGATTTTCTAAATTTTACTGTGTTCTTATGATATTTATTCAAATTATTCTCTGTTGGATGGGACTTAACATTTTCGCCACAATATTTTTTTTCCATTTTTTTTCTCAGTTTCTCTAACTGCAAGTCCAGCATATCAAACCCATTTTCCTTTCCTTTAGTTATACCTTTGGTACATACCTATCCACATTTCTATTTATGACATTTAAAAAAAATCCAGGAAACTGCAATATCTAGTTACCTCATGATATCTCCCCATGTCCATTATCTCAGATTATTTCTAGAATGAAAATCAGTTCTATAATAAACGTTTATTCTCTGTTTTTCACAACTTTCACATTCTGCAAGTAGCCACTTATTACCTAGTTTATACAGAAATAGTCTGAACTACAAAGTTCAACTGAAATGGAGAAGGAAGAGATCATGATTTTCTCCTTCACACAAGTCACATCCAAAATTCTATTCTTTTTTGGTGTATTAACAGTTTGAAAAAGACATAAACAAAACATCTACAACTACAATGTCACTTAAAGGACAACCATAAGAGGACAAGTCTTTCATATAAATGTTTGGTTTATTCAGGTCTCCAGCCATGATATCAACATTTTCAAATATAAATCTAACAGTGCTCTTGCAAATTCCCTCACTTCAGCTTCTGGTTTATTTGGGCAGGGCAGGGGGGATAGAATAAACCTATTTTCATAGATGAATGGTCTTATCTTAATGCGCACTAGCTCAAAACCAGTCTCCTTTATAATAAATGAGGATGCAGTGATTTTTAAATGATTGAAATTCTACTGCAATTCCTATTACTTATATAATTATGAAAGTCAGTTTGTTAATCAATAAGAAAGTATTTGGGTTTGAGAGCCAAGTTTCTGTTATAAGGGCTACATCAGAGTCTTCACCATTAGCTCTTCCAAGAAGGGGAACATATTGTTTAAACTCCTAATATTCTTTTTCATCCCAATCAACTATCTCTACATTCTTTATAAGAAAAAATCTCTTTAGTTTACCCAACATGATCTGGTTCTCAGTGTGGCTCAGAGGTTTATCTTTGTAAAAACAGCATACATTCCCATATCTTCCCAAACTGTTATTTCTTTGTTACAGGCTCTTAAGCAGTTTGTTCTTATTAAGTTGGTAAATGCATGGGTCACATTCTTCAGTCTTGTTAAATCTGAATGGGGAGATTATGTCTATCATTACAAGTGAAACGCCTTTTTTCTTACTTAACTGAATAACCTCTAACTTTGCTCAAAAAATCAAACTCATTTCTCCTTCCAGTATCATTTGTACCACAGACAGTTATTAACTGCCCATAGCTGCTGTTGTTCCTGAATACTCTGTGCAAATCTGTACTGATGTCCTTCATCCTACCTCCTGGTAGTGAACTAACAATGGTTAACTCCCTACTTATTTTTGTCAGTATATTTTTATACCATTAAACATGGAGTCCCCAAGGCTAGTGTCTGTTTACTTACAATATGGGGTAGTGTGAAGACAACATCAGAATTCTCATTAAGTATAACTTCAGAGTTTCCATTAACATTTGCAGTACTTGAACCAGCTAATGTTCTTCTGTTTTTTTTTTGTTTGTTTTTTAACTTTAAAGACTTTGTGGTCAACCCTCTCAGGTTCATCTTCACCAAGTCCTACCTTACTACTATTAGACTTTTTGTTTGGTCCAGCTATAGTAGAAGGACAGTGTATTATGTTGATTGGGTTCCCTATGTCAATACGACCCTTCATATCACCACTAGTAACAGAAATCATTACTTTATAGTGTTGACACAATTTTCTTCAAGAATGTTCTTACATATACAATTATTTTCTGTTTTATCACTATTTGCAACTGATGAGTATTGTTTTATGTATGTAGAACCTAATGTTTATACTTCTATGTACTATTTGAAAATTTTGTTTACTACTACTTACTCAACTGCTTTTGTTAATTTTCAGGCAAATTCAGTGTTTACTTTTTGTGTACTCATGTTGCTAACTTGATTGAGAGCAAAATAAGTTGAACATAGATAACATCTTGCACTCTTTGCATAAAATGAAATAAGCCCTAGATAGTAGATCTTCAAAACAAAGCTTATCCATATAATAAATAGAAAGAAAAATATATTTATGATCTTTAGAGTCTCACTTTTTTCATCCCTAACTTTGAAGGGCAAAGATACCGTATCATTTCTGACATGTTTTTTTCCTAATCATTTAGCAATTTGTTCAAGAATTAAGAACAACAAGGGATATATCTATATGGGAAAGGGTATTAAAAAGTTGAAAAGCGATGTGTATCCTAATAACCACGTTAAAGGTACAGTAACTTCATTATTACAAAGACAGAAATATCTCTGATATGGAAGGAAAGAAGAGGCATCTATTTTTCAGAAAAATTGATTAAATGAGAAAATTAGAATGAGCCATATTGGGAATGTTGACGAGTTGTTGTATTATTGGTCAAGGATTGCAAACTTTCTAGAAAAGTGTATTCATGATATGTAGTCTGTCTGTCCTCGGTAGCCATCTATTGCATGGAATGTTAGAAAAGGTTTAGGACCTCTAGAGCAGGAAATGTGGTAAAACCTACTGATGGTAAACAGAAATGGTATTACATTCAGTTAAAATAATAGTAATCCAAGTATAGATGGAATCGGCTATGAGCATTATAAGTCTTTTGACACTAAACAGAGGGATATATTTCAAAAAGTGTTAAATGAATAGTTAGCTGTTGTATTATAGAGAAAACAATTTGCCCTAGAGTGCTATGGTTTCCTCAAAAAAAGCATGCCAAAACAATTTTAATAACTGGAAATGGCTGATTCCTACCAATACTAATTATAACATTTTCATAAAAATATTACAAGATAGGATTGATATTGTATTATATGAAGTTTTACATGCAGAAGTATGGAAAGCCATGAACTGTGGGAAATAAGCGTTTCATCAAAAGAGAAGAAAAAAGTTTTCATTTCAATTCTGCTTAAATATTTTCAATTCCAAGTATCATGACCCATGTGGTTATACTGTTGCTATTATTTTTGTACTTTTCTGCAATTGTCTATGTTTTACTCAAAAAAGGTTCTATGTTTACATTTTAGTTTGTTTTGGGACCTTAGTCTTGTAACTTCATTTGCAGTTTTGGGAGAGTAATGAATTACCGCAAGATCAGAGCATCATTTATACATTGTACTGCACTTCTGTCTCCATAAGTAGAATTCTTTAAAAAGCTAGCTGTTTGTATCTTCAACTCAGTCTGAGGCCTTAGTCATATATGTTCATTTGCAGTTGTAGAAGAGCTGTATTGCATTTTTTCAAAAACAGTGTTACTGATAAATTTTTGCCTAGTATGTGCCTTAGACTGTAGCAGAATTGAAATAGTGGCATTATTGTAATTTTTGCTGCAGGATTTGTGCTTCTATGTTTCTAAAGCTGCTTACATTCCAGTTTGCTGCTAGACTCATATTCTGCTTATCCTTTTCCTAATTAAAAATGCATTCCAGTGTCTTTCTGTTCGTTACATTGCTGTGCTTCCCCTGTTTTTATGTCTGCCCCAGTCCACACTACCTCTATATATTTGGGGCATTTGCATGGCTCTTTGCTCATTCCAACAGAGCTCAGCAATGCTTGGCACCCCTACCTGTGTAGTCAGAATGCTTTTTGCTGCACCTAGTACCACCATGGCTGAACTAATACTTTTACTTGAAAATATACATGTCTCTAAGTTATTTAAGTATATTACTGCTGTTTTTCTTAATTGAATTATGTATTGCATTTTAAGACTGTGAAGTGCATTGGTTGTCTAGTTTTCTTGCTGCTGGAATAATTGCTTGAAAATCAAAATAAATGTGTTGTTTGGGCTAGTTGTTGAATTAATTTCTGGCAGTTTTTCACTTTTAGCTAACTTTTGTGTGTTTTCACATTAAGAAGACTTAGGATTACTCATCTAGTGACAGTAGGAAGTAATATGATCTGTCTAAGCTGGGAAACCCACTGGAAGGCTTAACGCATACCTCTCAACTGTACCTGATTCTGACTCAAATTTTAGCTCTAGCCCTCTTAATACCTCCTACAACTGCTAACCTTTGGAGAAAAAGTAGTGAATTATACTCAATAAATAATAAAAATAATTAGAGTTACAGATTTCTTTTACTTCAAAAATATATATTAATTCACATTCTCTTAATATGTCAATGTCTTAATATTACTAATGTTTTAAAAGTGTTCCTGATTGTCCTTGATTATTTCTGGATTTGTCCCCTATTCTGTTGAGATTTGTCCCTGTTTGGTTGAGACTTATGGCTTAAAGTGAGGTTGTTTTATTGGCCAAAAGGATATTGGTGTTTAGCAGTGCCTTGTATAGATGCAGGCACTTACTAACTAAATTTTCCCTACTGAGTTGCTTCTGAAACTGTACCAAGTAACTCAGCTGCACAAAGAGCAACTAGTCTGTGTACTGGGGAGCACTGCCTTGTGAATCTGCTCTTGCATACCCACGTTTTTGCTTCTAACCTCAAAAGCACCCAAGCTAGGCAAGTATTAACCCTTCTTATTCCACACCCTTGTAGTTCACCTAGAAGGACCTCACATCTTGAATAAGCACTTTTCCAATTTCTCTGTTGCCAGTAGGGTGGATATGGGTATCCTGAAACAATGTAGCAATTGTCTCATGTTCCCTGACAACAAACTAATCTATAGAAAAACTGATACAGTATGAGAGAAATGTAATCACATGATGTCACTGGAGGTAAGACACTGAAAATAACAATTAGGTTGTCAGTGACACACAGACACTACACCCACCACACATAGTATGTGCCTGACACATAATCCAACATATAAAATACAATCTTCCCAAGTCCTAAAGACCACCCAGATACTCAACCCACATCAGTTATCCTCAGCGAACACAAAAGCACTCCACTGAAACAACACCCAACACCACACATACAGCAACACTTCATGGAGCCTCAACTACAAAGTCCATAAGGCAAGCTACCCTGTACTCTATGTATAGAAGAGTCCATTATGAGACATATGGATGCCTCACTCACCAGGCTGGACAAGGAGAAAATCATAGTCAGTTGACTATTAGAGGCCAGAATCCACCAACTCACCCATGTACTCAGGTTATTGAGCCACAAGTATCAGTATGACTCAGTCAAAGTCCATGAAGGTGTAAATGACCTGAGATGTACCTCTCTGGAATATATAAAGAGAGAAATTATGAAGTTCTCAGACTGTGTGTACCAGGCTGGTATGAGTCTAGCAGTTAGTAGAACTGTACCTTCATCAAGGGTAATGCCACTGTATGAACAGAAGATGATTGACTTTAATAATTGTCTTAGCTTCTGGTGTCATTCAAAGAGGGTACAATATTTGTCCACATGGAAGGATATTGTCAACAGACCACATTGCTTTGCCAAGGATGCTCTGCACCTGTCCCTGCTAGTTTTTCAAATATTGGAAAAAACACTGTCCTCCTCCATAATGTCTTTTTTAGGCAATTCCAAGCTTCCAATTTGGCAAAATCAACCCAAGGAAATCCTAAAGGTGTTACTGCTCAATGCCAGGAGCCTAAACAAGAAATTCCACTCCCTCCAAGCTTTCCTTACCACAGAGTATGCAGGCATCTGTGCAGTTACTGACACATGGTTTAAAGCTATGGAGAGCAGCTTGGCAGTGCAGGTATACAATGCCTTTACACATTTAGACCAGCTACTTCACAGGCAGGGACTAAAGGTGGAGGTGTCTTGACCTACATCAAAAACAAACATACCTCAAGGTTGGTCAAACAGGATGATGCACTTGACCTTCTCCATGTCCAAATTACTATAGGTAGAGTCCCATATATCTTTGAAAGTTATAGATCACCCTCTATGACAGACAAAACCCATAGCTCATACTTAAACCTATTGGAGACAGTTGCCACTCAACCCAGTACCATATTCATGGGAGACTAAACTATCCTTCTATAAATTGGAAATCCTACCTGACCCCAAACTTGCAGATCCAGAGATTCCTGGATTTTGTAAATACAAACACCAAGGGCCAATTTGTCCATTGGGCACTAGGGGTGCAAACAAAACCTACTGGATCTGGCACTGACAAATATGGGGTAAGCTGCTCCCCCTCCCCAAGTGTAGGGTCTTCTCTGGTAAGGTCAAACCATAAAGCTGTCCCCTTCAAAATAAAAATCAGTGCCATGGCCCCGGCAAACCCTGTGCAATTAAGTACTACTCTAAGTCAAACTATCTATTATTAAGCAGATACCTGACAAAATTTTAAGCCCCTCCAAACCCAGAGAACACAGCTGCCTATACAGAATTGTACCCAGAAACCCTGTACAAACATGTTAATATATGTGTATTGACATCTGTGTCTACCACAAACAAGCCTAAGCAAACCACCCTGAAGGAATCCAGACATAAACAGATTGTACAACAGAGGAGAAAAGTCATAGCTAAAATTAGGAAGTGCAATGCCCAGCAAGATAAAAATTCCCTCTTCAGGCTAAACAACCAACTAAGAAGGCAAATTAAATCTACCAAAGCCAGTACTGAGGAACAGATAGCCTCACAGACCAAGGACAACCACAAGGCTTTCTTTAGCTATGTCCAAAACCTCAAAGGTAGTATTCAAGAGTGAGCAGAACTGATTGTAAACAGAGACACTTACATGGAGCCAGAAGTCATCGCAAATCTGCCAGATGAGAAAATTCAGCTCCAATTTTCGCCCCAAGTGTTCATTAGCATAGTATACACATATGACCATATTGGTATTTATGGAGTTAAATGTGGAGTTATTAAAGGTATGCTGCTTTTATTTAAGGAAGTGGTCAATTTAAGTTTAAAACTTTTTTGTCATCCTTATTTATTTACTGAGTTTTTTGTACAATTAATAACAGATGACCATATATTTTAGGTTCTATTTTATGAGGAAGGTCGTATTGATAGACTAACATGCACATATCTAAGAAATGTTGATATTCTGATAGTCTGGAAGTGAAAGACTATAGGAATAAGATTCATGTGTGAAAACATAGCATTATAGTGTTAATCTTAGTATTATTAAGATTTATTCACAGAAACTTAGTGTTATAGATGTTTATCATATTAAGAAAATATCGTATTGAAACATTAGGTCTTGATACTATAATGTTAAACTATGTACTGACTAATGTTTTGGTGTTAGAACTGCTATTACTGGAAGGCAAATCAGATTTATGAAGGATTTTGAAGTACAGGACTTTTATGGAAATTACTGCTGTAAAAACCTTTGATTAATGGTCAGGTAGGATATAAACAGTTGTCTGAATGATTATGTACAATTTGCAGTTCTGAAAAAAACTTTTTCATATGTATTTTTTGGATTGTAGCAGACTTCAGGTCTTTAGGAAATGCTTTAAAAGACATTTCCATATTCCCCTTCAAAACTATTGCCTTTATAACTTCATGTGGGCTGTATAGTAGTACAGGAAGTCAGGACATAGACTTTGTGTACAGAATATTAATATCTACTTTATGGATACTTTCATTGTGCTGTATTATAATACATCCAACTGTGGGACTTCAAACATGCTCTGACTCAGTTAAATAATTAGTTATGGCATAAAGGTGGAGGTGGGGTAACTTGTACCAGACCAATATGTTGTTGTTGAAATTCTTCCCACTTTTTATACATATGTTCCTTTTCACATGTTTATATTGCTGGATTGTTTTTAATAAAATCCTCCTACTTCTTTGGATAAGTGCTGTCAGATCATTTATATCAACCTGAGCTACCATCAACTCAAGCAGATGGGACCTCGATTTAACATCTCAACCACAGGATAACACACAGAGGAGTACAGCACCCCCCCCCAAGCAGCATGACAGTGTTAGTATTGGGAAAACTATCATGAAGTCTATGGGGAAAACATCCCTTATAGGTAAGAACTCTTTGTTTATTGTACTGATAGTAGAACGGCTTAGAACAAGACAGAAACAATTGTGTCTTTCGGCTTTTCCCGGTTAGGGGGTCGCCACAGCGGAACAGAAACAATAAAAGTAGTAATTATAGGGCAGGGGGTGGGGAGACAGGCCTGTTAACTCACTGCTAGTCATTGAAAACTGTTTTAGGTGAAGTTTCAGTTGAGATCCAGTGTGCCAGGTGGCTAGGCATGGATTATGCCATAAGAGGAAGACACAGAAAATGGGAAACAATGGCTAAATATTAATGCACAGGAACAAATGAATCCTCAGCTAAACGCAATAGATGGCAGATGTACCCTTAACTATTCGCTCATTCCATAACCCCATGACTGATATATTACCCCTTAAGAAACTCACCTCCAGGACTCGAGCATCTGAGTAGTTGATGTCTTATCCACAGTAAATACAGTGGACCAGGAGTCACACAGCACAATGCACAAATAAACTGGTGGGAGAAAGAGTTACACAAGGAATTCCACTGCAGAGTCTGTCTAATTATAGGATATAGGGAGGCTGTATGCACAGCACTATGCACCCAAGAATAATAATTTGAGCTTAATCTTATACCCGTGTAGGTCTATGTTGTGATTATGCTGCAACAGGATACTAGCTTAATGTTTCTTCTGTGGTTTTGAAGGGGATGACATAATTTAATTCCTTCCTTACTTTGAAAGGAGTTATATCCAAGTTTGTTTTGATTGGAAGTTGTATGTAACTCTGGTAAAATTTAATAAAATGCTTCATCTAAAGAAAACCATATCCCCTCGAGCCACACGCTCCAGGGATTAAACCTCACCACAACAATAAATAGGACATGCTGGAGGGATAGATTCCTGTTCCAGAGACGTCCCATGCTCTGGAACAAGATTCCAGTCTACATTAGGCAGAGCTCCTCACTAACCCTCTTCAAAAGAAACCTTGATGAGTGGATGGGAAACAGAAAGTTTACCTCAGGGATCACTTCAATGGCTCTGCTGGACAGAGGCACAGGGAACTAATCTAAGGGGGCGGCGAAAGCCAACACATTCTGGCTAGGCTTATAAATGCCTTCAGGCAGATAGCTTAGTACCTGCCTGTGAACCTATTAAATTTAAAAAAGAAAAGATCAGCATAGTATTCTATTAGTATCTGTATTCATAAGAAAAAGACAGGCCTTTGGGACTGGATATGTTTCATTCGTAAACCCTTTAAAATGTTTTTGATGTAAATTACTGGATAACAGATACATGTTTTTCAGAGCTTTTACCCAGACCTACTATGCAAGTGCTACATGGGTCAATATTTCCAAAACACTTAATACAGTTTAGATGATTTTGCCTGCAATTGTGTTTGTGAGTTTGTGTACATGTATCTTACTGTTTTAGTTTTCCTTCTAGTAAAAACATATCTCTACTTTCAAATTAGATTTATCTAAGCCCCTGTGTCGGTGCTGATTTACTGTACCAATTACAAGCAGTCATCATCACAACCTAAACCAAAAATGCACCCACAAAAGATACAAGACCAGACACTTCTCAAAATAACCTGTTTTTATGATTACTCATAATGTGATGAACACCCTTGTAACTTGTCTTAGATTATGCTGCACTTTACTGTGTTGACCTTTTCTGAGAATGAAGCTCCTTGTCATTAACAGTTGCTACTAAGAAAGGAGAACATACATACATACCTATCCTGCATTGCTGTACTCTCATTCCTCACGTGGATGTCACATATGTCTGTATCTATCTATTCATGTTCTCAGTGTAATACTGCATGTAACTGCAGTATTAGACAAAGCCAACACAACAGTGAATCTCAGCAACAAGATGTAGTCCATAAGCACAGGTACATAAATACAGTTGTCCATTCACATGATAGGAGGAGTGGCTTCTGCTGGAATCCCTCCCAAGGTGTTACACTGTAAGGCCACAGCTATTGGCTGATTACCCATAATGTAACAGGAAGCAGTACGTCTCAACACATACTTTAACAATTACAAGTTAAGCATGTTCAGTTATTAAACATAGCCCTTTATATATTACTCAGTTACAGGACTGTGGAAATGGCAATTCATGGCATAAGGCTATCCTTGCCCTGTTGTCTGTAACATCACCATTTGTAGAGTTATCTAGCATGGGATGCAGTGGTGGGAGCATTAGTGATCCCAGATTATTAGCCATAATAGTTTTATAGCCCAGTGGGAGGAAGACTCTTTTTATGTAGAATCTGAATTTTTGATTATCTTAATTATTATGCCGACATAATGACATGATTACTTAATTTCCTCATCTGGTTTTTAGATAGAATTTAAAAAAAGTTCTAGGGAAGTATAAGATTTATGTACTTGCCCTATCTGTTTTGACAATATTTACTTATAAGATGTGGAACTTTATAAAACTGAAGTAAATCTAAGTTATTTAAGAAAAGCAGTTGTTACCTCACAGCAAGAGGTTCTCCGTTTGATTCTCGGCTTGGCTTGGGAGTGCCTTCTGTGTGGAGTCTGCCTGTCCTCCCTGTGGTTTGGTAGCATTCGAAAGACATGCGTGTGTAAATGGGCGTGCCTTTGTTGAAGGTTGAGCATTGAGCTGGCTCCTCGGCGTTTCGTAAAAATCTACTGCCAATCATTAGCGGACCAGAGTTCCACTGTGGCGACCCCTTACCGGGAAAAAGCTGAAAGACAAACAACAACAACTGACCACAGCAGTGTCTGTACAGCTATAGCTGTCATCCATGGTATGTAACAAAATGCAACCCAGAAATGAAGCATTTGTCTAGAAATACTGGTGACTTATAGTATATTTTTTGTGTAACAAAGCTGATGATCAGCAGGTTTCCAAACATAGACTTAAGGAAGTAGTTCTGGGTAAAGAAAGGGAATGCACATAGTGAGAAAGAACTAAGAAACAGGCCAGCACAAATATTGATGTAGGTCACTAAAAGTAGCAGGAGTGTACCTATTTCAGGTGTATATTACGTGATTGAATGCACGTAATATCAAACTGCAAAACAGCAAACACCGCCGGGAAATGTTACCATCGGCCATAAAAAAATTGTAACTTTACAGCCAAACTAAGCTGTGCTCCCCACACCCCCTAACTACATATACCAACTCCGAGATCACTTCACAGTGGAGAAAATGGCAAAATCCAGCAAACAGCCAAGGGAAACCTTTCCCTGCGATAAATTGGCCATTCACTGTTTTTTGCTTTTGATATTACCTGGTCGATGTTTAGGTGGTCGATCACCTAAGCATTCAATCATGTAATATAGACCCCTTATTTCATATATAAGGGCATTTTCAATGCCAGTGATATAATTATAGCATGAATAAAGCAAAATGGAATATTATGACAATGATACCAGAATGCAAGATACTGTCGTCACTTTGCCAGTATTTCATAGAGAAATACTTGGAGTTTGAAGGATTATTCAGACAGAGAACAACTGTGCATGTGTTGCTCCTAGGAACAGCAAAAGTGCAGGAATGTCAGTGTATATATTATTATTACAACCACCTGGCCTTGAAACAGCAGCACTGTTGTTATCTATATGAAACCTTCAGCATATATGACAGTGCATCTCTGAGTGATACACATACCTTAATGGTCAGGATCAGGGATAACCTGAAAGAAGTAAGAAATAAAAATAGGTGCCAATACCTTGTATATATGTATTGCCTTAAATGAGTCCACGGATGCACATTTAGTTTTCAAGCAATAGAATAATAAATAAAAATCCCAGAGAGGGAGTCTGGTACAACCGTATGTTTGTCAGAATATTAATCTGGCAGGCTGTATGAGGGAAATAAATTTCTATTAAACATGGTAAAAGCCCATGGTCTTAAATACACTGAAATTTAACCATTTGGAAATATTGTGCATATTTATTAAGAAATACAAGGATACGTATGTAAAATATGGGATGCTTACCAAAGAAACAAATATAAAATACTCTACATTTGACTGAACAAACTCTCTTCAAAATTAGTGGCAAAAGATGATGTTGCTTGAGTAGCATATTTGGTTATTTTTCATTTGATAACTAGGTAAGTACACTGGTGCATGGACCCTTTTCAGGCACGACTCGGGCAGTTTGGTAGAATAAGAAACAGACAAGTTGCAGGATGTTAAAATACAAACTGCATACAAAAGTTGCAAGTTCTTGTTAGTTGAAGATATATTTATCAAATATACTTTCATAAAAAGAACTGTGCACAATCTGTTCTAGCTAATAGACAAAATACAAATGGAGTATAAAGTGAGAGATTTCACAAAATGATATACATACTTGTGTACATTCCTGAGTAAAAGAAAGTACTATATAGATATAATACAGTATTTCTTGGTCAACATAAAAGCAAAACAGGTTGTGGGTGTATAGATTAGATGGGACTTAATGTAGGTGCTAGTATTCAATTTAGTGAAAAAAACTACATTTGTTTAGATCTTTTGAGATACAGCTGACAGAAGTTGTGACTATAATTTTGTTAGGGAGGTTATCCAGAAGACAGGAGCTGTTCTAGTGAAGGCTTTTTCTGCAAGAGCCAGAGAGTATTTATGCCTGACTAGCAAGGTTGTTAATGGTTTCTCCTGAATGTGTATGAGCTGCTCTCTATTTGTAGCTTATTGTTTAGTGGTCGTTAGTAACTCTTATGGAGCAGTTTGAAGACTGATGACACATATGGGCTAAGAGCTTTAGGTGTTGGGTAACTTGTCTTCATAGGATCATGGGTATGTACAAGCCATGAATGAGGTCCTGAAGAGCATTCAAACACCTAGAGGCTAAGCCCAGTATGATAAGAATAATTTAAAATCATTGATCAAGGACTATGGTGCTGCATAACCAGAAGTGAATTTACAATTACCCAGATTAATTTTAAGACAACCACTATGTTGTTTTGCTCGATATGTAGGGGAAGTGTATTCCTGAAATAGGGAGCATGTTGGGTTAGAAGTATATTATAATAATAGGCTGTATTTATGCATTGATGAGGGTTAAGTTCTTTGTTGCAGGTGTTCATGATGAGGTGCTGGAATCTGAGCAGATTAGGCTATTTCAAGGAGTGAAAGGCTATGCACAAATCATCATGTAAGAAGCTATATGGCACAACATATAGTGAGAGGGCTTTTAATCTATCAGAATAGCTTAGAGAGTTTAGTCCACTCATTTTCTTGGTCAGGAATCTTCAGGACCTTTCAAGCCAGACAAGATAATTAGAGAGGTAAGAGCCAAAGGTGATTATTGTATCCTATGATGATTCCAATGAGGGAGGAATAGAGATGAGTTACGACTTTCTTATATTCCTAGAGGATAAGAATTTAGAAGTTAATGTCAGGTAGAAGGATTTCCTGTCTGACTGACACATGGTTGTCAAAGGACTTTTTTTGCCTACAAAGGTACACAGGTTCCTTATCACTGAATAAGTTGTAAGGGTGACTCTTCAATATGATATGAGCTAAGGAATTCTTGCTTATCAAACAAAGCCTCACTACATTTTTGGCATTGTTTTAGCCTATTCCTAGCATGCCAGGCTTTAGTCTGATCAAGCCTAGATTTGAGGATATGAGTATGCAAAAGAGAGCATATGATAGCACCCATTTTGCAGCCATCAGAAAAAGTAGAGAAACATAAGCTCATTAGTTTCTGCCTTAACATCAGACAAGTGGATGGTAAAGATTTCACAACAAAGTCCGGGTGAACTCCATTGGTGACGTTCTGTTTTTTTTTTTGTGGAAAAGGTACCACAACACTACTTTTGTACATGTCCTATCAGTGATCCAAGTGATCCAGTTTGTAGTTCTACTGAGGCCAATTGTTCTTTGCTCTTTTTTTCAACGGTGGCACATATCATTATTTGTGCTCAAACAAAACTAGAAAATTGAGGAAATTCAGCTGAAAAAAGCTTAAACACTATTGTAAGAGCTTTCATATCTGAACAATCACAAAAGTAACTCAGAATTCATCAGACTTCATCATTAAAGCATGCAGAAACTTGAAGATGTTTTAGATTAATAATTAGCCTTAGCACAAACTAGTACCCTAGGCTCCACTGCACTGGATCAAAATCAGATTCTGCAAAATTGAATACAAGTAAATTTTCTTACCCAAATCTTTTTATTACTACAATAAAAGATATGAAACATTTTCCTGTTCTTTCATTCTCTTTAGCAAGAACTGCAGCAATTTTGGGCACCATCTGTACAATTTTGCTTGTTGTATTCACAAGGGTATATTGTGAAGTATGAATATCATATGTCATGACCATTCTCACTTCATGTGTTTTGTGCAGGCATCACTGGATTTATGTAGTGGAGTGATGTTCTGACCATGTGGAAAGGTGGTGTGCGACTCCAGGAGCTCTTACATGTGTAATATGGCATATGTATATTCCTTGCCCACAAATAAGCTAGTTTTATATATGCACCTATTTAGAGTGCAGAACCATAATGATATAATTCATTTATAACTAATATCTTAAGTTAAGTGCTTGTTACTGTCTGACTTGCACAAAAATGTTTGTAGAGTAACTATAGTTGCTGACTGCTTTGCATTCTACAGTGTTTGCATACTGATTTTGATATGCCTAGATGGTCCAGGTCAAACACTATATGCAATAAATGATCATCACAAATTAAAACATTTCTGGAAAGGCTACTGATTATGTACCTTTTTACAGTAGTTAAATCTAATAGCCAGTAGTTTTCCAAAGACAGATGTAAAATTGTAGTTCTAGATAAAAACACATAAATGAGGAAAGGGCCAGCACAAATCTTGACTTAGGCAGAGGTGTAGTTATTCTGCATGTAATAACATATGTACAGCTAGTTATATGAGTTTTAAGAAATGGAGAGAACAACTGCTGTGTTTAATTAATGATGCCATAAATTAGATATTGTGGTCACATAGTCACTGTTTGAATAGAAAGCCTGACATTTGAAAAATCATCCAGAGGAAAAGAGAGAGAGATAGAAAACTGTGCATGAAGCTTTGTTGTTAGGAGTAAGAAATGTGTCCAGCCTTGAATGTATGAAGTATTATTCATTAAACCATTTATAGCCACCCAGCCACAAAATAGCAGTGTTGTACTGTAATTATCAAATCTGCAGTAGTTGAAGGTGTTTATCTGTTTAAGCAATGCACAGCTTTGGGGAGAGGATATAGGAAATAACTGTTTGCAGGTTATTTAGGGACACAGGTTTTTCTATTCAGCCTGGGTTAACACCTGAAATATTAAATACATAGACGTTTTAGAAATTGTGAGATATGTATACTGCTTAGATGTCTAAATAAATGTTTCATGGTTATACCTTGTTTTATATGCATATGAAATGTATGTTGTTGGCTGGCTGAACACCAGGAACAAGTAATGCTGGTAATGATGTAGCTCAAACTAACTTTATTTAAAATGGAAACGATTCGATGTTGCGAGTGCCTGATGAAGCTCAGTGCAAAACCATAAATTAAAAAAAAAAGACATGCTTTCTTGTTTGAGTTGATCGTGGCATTTTCTATTTAAAGCTTGCTGATACAAGGAAATTGTATACATTTTAATCTTTCTGTACACTGGCGCATTAGGATGAACTGCAGCTGACCAAAATCAATGTCTGAAAAAAAGAAATACCACTGAATCCTCTTGGCCAAATCTTTTGCTACTATGAGCTATCTGAACATGGGGGAACCAATCTCACCCCAACCTAAACATGATTAATTCCAAGATCTTAACGTGTCCAGGTAGATTATTTTAAGTTCATTGATGCCTTCAGCTGTCTGACTATCACATCAAAATATAGACAGAGCATTGTCATTTACTGAGTCTTACATTAGACAGTTATCTTTCCTGTATACAGTGCTTGTAATGTTTATTCTCACTTATTCGTACTGCAGGGTCTCAGAAACAACAAGGAAAAGCGTGGTTTTGAACTCAAGATGTAACTGTTGAGCAGGAGCTGCAGATGTCCTTAGATGCCATTAAGAAAAATGGCTATGCATGCTACAGACATTTCCTGTAGATAAGAACTATATAGGCATCAGTGGGTTTACTATCCAGTTAAATCAGCAAGTATAGCAGAACACACTAGAACTCTACTCTTGCATGTACTACAGAATTTGTACATTACTTACGCTCATGTAAAACAGTTAGTTATAGGTATGTCCACACTACAGTAACATAATAGTTCTTTAACATTTTAGCTGAAGTGCTACTGAATTTGAAAGAATGTGTATATGTTAATATTCGCTGACTAATCTGTACTTCACACTGTGCAGTCAGTGTAAGATGATTTTCATGAGGACAGGTTTCACGTTATAGTGATTTGCATTTGTTAAATGTGAAGTACATTCAGCTGAGGGTTGTTATTCTTGATTCTGCAACATGATAATCATAACTATGTTTACACAACAGATGTACAGTCTCTTTGCCTTTTCCATGGATATCAGACACAGTCTTACATGGGACAGATACTTGCCAGGCCAAACAACTGTTACTAGGCAAGGGATTACAGGTGATTTATTAGAGATTTAAGACCAACAAACTAAACAACGTCTAAAACTAATTATAATTATAAAATAGTTAAAATTTATAGTTATAACACCCCCTCCACCCGATTTTGCAAATTTTTGAATGTTTTGTGAATTAGATATTAGATTAATCTTGGAAAATAATATCTAGTATTACAGGTCACCCCCTAACAAGATGACAGAATGAAATTTTGGAATTATTAGACTCTGTGGATATCATAATTATGAAACTGGATAAGGGAGGGGGTTAGTAATTATGGATTGATCGGATTATGTGAAAAGAATAATGATGTTTACAGACTGGTATCTTAAAATGAAGTAAATATATCCTACAGAAAAATCAGCGTCTTATTGTACAACATGGTAATGCAACCACAAATAAGTGTTGATTATAAGTATTTAAATATGGTAAACCCTCCCATACCCATGGTCTTTAGTGTACCTAAAATACAAAAGGACCAAAATAGCCCACCTTTCAGACCAATAGTAGATGTTCATTGTTCAATAACATACCCCACTGAAACATTTTTAGATTATAGGTTGAAATCATTAGTGCAAAACGTAGAACATCTAAGTAAGGACTTGTAGTACGTTTTGAACAAGTGTCAATAACTGGGTTTCAGGGATAGCTATGTTTTCTTTACTATCGATGTGAAAGACCTGTTGACAGTTATTCCGCATACCCTAGGAGTTGAATTGTTTACTGATCTCTTACAAAAGAGTGGAGAACTCTCCCAAGAAAAAAATCAATTTATATGTGGAATCGCTTGAACTTGTTTTAAAAAATAACTATTTGTTTAGAGGACCAATATTTTTTGCAGGTAAAGGCTGTGGCAATGGGTTCTGCCTGTGGCCTGTTGTTTTCTAATATTGTCATGGTGGAGTGGGAGAGAAATTTTATTTTTAATAGTAATTTTGTCTCCTCATGGTGTTGATATGCTAGGTATTTGGATGAAATTTGTATTGTGTGGATGGATGAGGTTGAGAAAATTTCTGAATTTGTAAAACATATTAATAATACTATCCAATTTTTAGAATTTACATATAATACTGGAGAGGAAAGCATATCATATTTGGATGTAATTTTATTGAAAGATAGGGATAATAAAGAGATTGGTTTCTGAAATTTACAGAAAACCAACATATTCAAAATCATTTTTGTATGTTGCTAGTTGCAACTCTATTGTGCAAAAGAAAGAGGTAGTTAAGGGGCAATTTCTCCAGGTGGCACATATGGTTTCCTGTGTGATGATTTTGTACAAAAATGTGGAAAGTTGAAGAATATGTTTCTTAGTAGGGGATATCCTGAAATATTCATTGATAATTCAATGGATTAAGTCATCAATAAGAGAAAAAGATGGTTATTACGTGTCAATTTTGAGAGGAGAGACTAGTAATAATTCATTTAATAATATTGGTAATAAATTAATGGATAAGATACCTCAAAATAATTCTAGGCAGGTAAGCTGTTTGATCATTACTTACTCATTGGATAGTGAATTAATAAGGAGCATTATAAATAAAAAATGAAACATAGTCACTGACAAAGTGGAAATAAAGGATATAGTGGGAAATCTGTAATAGTCTATAAAGGAGGAAGAAGCTTTAAGATATTTTTGAATCAATCAAAGGTAATAATTATGATAAGAAAAACCTTGTATCTAAATGTGGGGGCTGTAAATATTTAAGTACATGGAACACATTTATGATTAAAAATCAGGTATTTAAAGTCACAGGTAGATAAAATTGCAATACAAAAGGTGTTGTATATGTTACTTTATGCCAGAAATGTCCTTGATTTTATGTGAGGAAAACCAAGCGGCAATTGAGGGAGAGGGTTTATGAACATATATATGAAATTAAAAAAGGAAAAACAACAATTGCATTGTGTAAGCATATTATGGATTGTTCTAACCATGAATTTAAGTTTTGCATTTTAGAAAAGGTAATGTTTAACCCAAGGAAAAGACCCTGGAACTTCATTTTAGAGAAAAAAGAACCGTTAAAGCAGTTAAGGCTGAATGCAGGAAGTTTTCCAAGGTTAAATGAAATGTCTTTGATTACCTGTCTGTTAAAACTAAAAGCTTATTTTACATAATTCACAACGGGTCATTTTACTGATATATTTATTGAGATATTCATTATTAAATTTAATTTGGCTGTGATGACCCACCACTGGACCAGCAATCAAGGAGCCTCAGTCCTCACCCCTGGCACCAGTGGGGGATGTACACTGGGAGGATAACAGGTATACACACAGTATTTCCAGATGCAGCGCTCTGCATCAAGTGCAATTTCCCTTAAGAACACACAGAGACCACAGTCAGTGCGGGGCTGGTTTCTTCCTCTTTCTCAAGATCCTCAGTAAGACTCCCCACTGGCACAGCAGTAGAGATGAGACCTCAGCTGAGTGGCCAAGCCAAGACCTGCAGCACCCTCTCTGTCGAACCAGTGCTTCCTGTCCCTGCGTAAGTTGCTGACACACACACTCTTTGATGTTTGATTTTTACACACACACATACCTGGGAAAGGTTGGCACAGGTTTACTAGCTATGCCCCTTTTGCCCACAACCAGCACCATGCATTTTCTGCATATAAATCTGATATTTGTTTACCTGCTTTTTTGGAGTGTACCATAAACTAGCAGTTGGGGTGCTCTTCACAGCTGTCATACAGTAATGTATGAGAACCTTCAGCTCATGGTATACCCAAGCATTTACAAGTACCTATTTTTCTTTTTGCAAAGAAAACTGTGCTGTTGCTGTTTCACTATTATTGTCAACAAAGTTTAGACCAGAAAGAAAAGCGGTGTTAATCAAATGCAGCACACATTCACAAGCTCATTTTAAAAATAAATCTTGTAGAAGTTCTGGCAAAAGACAAAAATCTTTGAGATAGGAATTTCATCACTCTTCTCTGTGGTCTTCTGGATGCAGTATTTTCTTACTGTTACTCACTATTCTTAGGAAAAACTGTGAGGTTCAAGTCTTTTACAGTATTAATATTCTCCAGAAGTGGTTGCTGCAATTGAGTTGTTGCGATACAGCCTCCATTTTTTTAAATAATTTTAACTTTTTTTCTGGCCAAGAAGCCTGTTGTTTTATTTTCGTCAAATGCCTAAACCATGCAAATTATACTTGCTGCCAAGTTGTTTATACATAGAACAGCCCATATGTTGTGAGCACACATTCTGTGGAACTGAACTTTAGTTAACTCAATGAAGAAAAAAGTAGTAAATGAATGAATGTGGGCCTGTCTTGCGAAACAGCCCAGCAAAACTGAGAATTCCCTGTTTTTACCATCTCCTGCTGTAAACATGCAAATGCAGATGTTATGGGGCCATTTAGTCTGCAATGCTTAACAGACAAAAAAAATGTTTTGCTAGTTAATGCCTCCCTTCCCAGCATCACCTCATACTCTGTGATATTGTTTGAGTAGTTATCATGCTGTGCAAACCAATCACACATGGGATCTCACAGCTTCTAGAGTTATGAGTTGAAATAAAGTTATTTGAAGAGTGTGGCATGGGCTAGCAGGATGGACACACACACACACACACACACACACACACACACACACACACTCTTGCAGTTGCCTTTTTAAAGTAATCAAATACGGGTCTCCACTGAAAATGGGACAAAATCCCAGTTGGACTAACCCGGTCAACAAATGTCAATAAATAAATAGCTGAGATCTAGAGTCTTGTTTCTGGTTATAATATTAGATTCTTGGATGAAGGTGACAAGCTATGCCTTCAAAGGTTTGCTAAGCATGCCCTTATAAATCAAGAAATATTTCAATAATAATAGCATTTCAGCCAGATTAGACTCACTTTACCAACTTATAGTGTATTATATGTTAGGAAATGTTTCCTGATATATAGATTTATGAGCTAAAAGAACAGTTTATCATGCACCTGTCTACTGTCTTTTAATCATTCACATTTTGTGAATTAAATGATGTAATGGACAAATATGTACTATATGCATCAGTCAGACACTAGAAGGGGAATGCTATGTGAAGCTGGGGTTAAGGAGGATGCAGTGATCTGTTTTTGCACAATTTTTTTGTTTGTGAAACAACAGGGATTTCTGAAGATCAAGACCTAGTAATTTGTTCACATAGGATACTGTCCGAGACCACCAAGAATCTGTTATCCGTTTAAGGGAAATGATGGAATTTGTTCTTCTTCAAGGTCTGTGCCACCATAGTTAATATTTTCATAAACACTCTGGGTATAATCAAGAGACCAAATGATAGTATTTCTAAGGAAATCACTGCCCGCCCACAATGAATCAAAGGGATTTTCAGTCAAGACTACAGAAACTGATGTGCCAGAATTGTCCATCATGTCCAATAACAGCATTCAAGGTGCCTTGCGGCAGATGGGGAACGATGTGCAAAGTCACCACCTGCAACTTGATATACCTGATTGACTTGTTAAAGTCAAGAAAATACTGTTTATAAGAAAAAAAAAACTCTCCAGCTGTTAGGATCAAAGAAGAATTAAGGGTAGCCAGCTCATGTAGAATACAAGGATAAAGCTATGACTACAACCTTGATAATTCAAGTTTGAGTAATGTCTCTGCTGCCTGATGGCACTGCCAAGTCTGTCCTGGGAGAGGAGAGGTTGGAGCAAACTGTACACTGTCACAATCCCACAGAGGAGGCGGAGGAGTAATACAAATGTGTTACCTGGGGATAGGCATTAAGTTTACTAAGACACTGCCTGGTGCTATCCTCCAGCATGGGTAAATAGAAGTGTGCACTTATAGGCTGAAGGCCTCGTGGGCCTCCACAGTGATGCATATTGCACATTCCCCTAGCAATCAGCAATATAAAAAAAAAAAGTCCTCATTGTCAGGATGTTGGCAAGGCATAAAGCACCATCATGATTGCATGAATGATGCCCACCCCCACCCCTGGACAGCTTTTGTCTGATTGCAGGTGAAATCACCACGTAAAAGTTTGAATGGACCACTTCCAGCTAAGGGGAAGGCATTATGCTCTGCATACACATCGGGAAAATCTCATTAAAAAAAAAAAAAAAAAAGAGGTAGAAACATAACTATTAGCTTTGCTCAAAAAGAAGAATAGTCTTTACAACCAAGATGACTTGAATCCCAAATGGAGATCTTTTTAGGTGGAACCTAAGAGCTTGAGGACTTGACCATCTCTGAACAAATTGAGAATGAATGAATGAATCTCTTGTAATGGCTCAAGAAACTATAGCAAATTCAGAGAGCCAGACCATTATAGACAGCCTTAGTTGATGGTAAGAAATGCCTCTGTTCAATTGGCAAAATTATCTTGCTTTGTAACTTAGCGGCATGGCAATAAAAGCAGAGAAATCTGTCATTCTGACTACTAAGGGGTCCTCTCAGTCTATGTGGGGGCTAGTCTAGGCATAGTCTTAACTACAGGAAACTGGAAAAGAAGAAGCTGTAAACTAGCTTGACTTAAAATTCCCGTTTCAGGTGAGATAAGTTTGTTGTATGACTTTTTTTTTAATTAGGAAGTTTGCATTGCTTTGATGCTGGCTTATAACAGTTTACAGCTGCAGGTTTGCAGTTTACATACCTAATGTAAGGAATAATATGAACAAAAAGAATATAAAACTAAAAGGAAAACATCAGTTTCTTAGAATAGATGCACTTGAACTAATAGCATGTATATCAATAAAATATGGTGAATAAAACTTGTACTGGACGTAAGCTGCTCACATATTACAAATGCGTTAGCTTCATGCTTACTGTTCAAATAAAAGAGGGTTACATCATACTGCAAATCAAAGGGGGTCCTTGAGTTACTATAGCTATATTGGGTGTGGGTGGTGCTGAGAGGTCTAGCCCACTGCATTACATATTTCATTTGTTAAAGTGTTTGATTTATATCACTTCAATTTTGTATCACAGTAATTCAACATTGCAATATATTGTTACTTTGTTGTTTTTTATGAGACTGCCTGCAAAAGTGATTTAAATCTGGAGACTTTGGGGATTCATTCATAATTTCCAATATATTTGAAAATATGCAATTAAGGGCATAATATTTAGGATCATAGGAGGTTACTATGGCTATTGGACTGTGCAGTGGTGTAGCAGTAGTGTTGTCGCCTCAAAACAAGAGGTTCTCTGGTTCCATTCTCGGCTAGACTCCCTTCTGTGTGGAGTCTGCATGTCCTCCCTGCTTTTGTGTGGGTTTCCTCTGGGTGCTCCAATTTCCTCCCACTTCACAAAGACATGAATCTGAAGCATTTCTCCCTGCGCCTCCGCTAAAAATTGGCTTCATTCCAAGTCAGACTTTACAGGTAAACAAATGTTAAATAAATAAATAAATACTAGGCTATTGGCCCTGAGGCCCTTATAAGCCTAGCCAAGAGTTTAGCCCATGTTTAGATAAGTCAGCACCCAAAACCACTGTACAGCAGGGACACAGGTAGAATCCCAGGGGTGTATTTTCTGTTTCCCATCCAGTTATCCAGGTTGTACTTAAAAAGGGATAATGAGGTACTCTTTTTGAAGTGGAGTGGGAGTCTATTTCACAGATGGGGAGTCTCTGGGACACAAGTCTGTCTTGCCAACAACTCCTATTGATATCACAGACCAGGTTGAGGTCATGTGTATGGGTTGCTCGAGTGGAGCTTGACTTGTGGATATGCAGCAGTCCCATCAAGGCAGGGTCTGAGATTGCTTTGTATGCAAGACAGAGGTCACCTCTGAGGAGCCTGTATGAAACTGAGTAGAGGGACAGGGCTTTTAGCCTATCTGTGTAGGGTAGGTGTTTGAGGCCCTGAATTCTCCTGGTGAAGAACCTCTCTGGTCTCTCCAGCTGCTACATGTGCTTTGCGAGGTACATGCCGAAGCGGCATTGTACTCAGTAATTTGCCTTGTAAGGGAAGAATACAGGGATCTTATGACCTCTTTGTCCCTGGATGAGATGCTGTTTCTACATTCATATACACAAATGCAACAGACATTAAAATTACAATTTTTCAATCTATTACTTTAACTATTTCTTTCTCACTCAGTCACTAACATATTTTAGAACTTGCTGGTTTTCACTTCGGTTTACAATTATTTTCTTATTTTTAATTTTAATGTCTGTTGTGTTTGTGTATATGACTGTAGAGACAGCAGAATGACTCTATTATATTGCAAGTCTACTAATACACAGATACACGCATATACACACTCACTGGAGTATCAGAAAGACAGGTTTGTAATTTTTGCAAACTCTGAAAGAAATGTCACAGGTCATAGCAAAGACAGAGGCTATTTTATTTAAGAAACATAAAAGCTACAGATACTTTGACCCTCCAAACAGCATCTTTTTAATTTACTAACTGTATTCATGAGCGGACAAGTGATCCGCTGTGGCGACCCCTAACCAGGAAAAGCCGAAAGAAGAAGAAGATTCTGAAACATTGCTTCTTCAAAATGATACCTTAAGAGAACAATAAAACCAAGAATCCTCATAAATTTTGACAGTGTGCTGGCAGATCTTTCCTGGAGCTCTTCAGTAAACCCATAACCAATGCAGAATTGTCTGACACAGCAAGTGCTATACTCCACCACAAGAAAGGGAGAAAGGAAAATCCCGGAAAGTATAATTCTGTTAACCGAACATTACTAAAAAATTGATTACTGAAGTTAAGAGGATACACACTTCATCTTGCTCACCTTCAGCAAAATAATGATAATAAAAACAACAACATATAGATATAAAAGCAAAAATGAAGAATATAAAAAAATTGTCTTTTTTCATGAAAAGTTTATTGAAAACACATTAACTGGTTACATATGTACCACAAGATTCAATGAGGGAGTAGTAATTGCTGCACTAGCTATTATTACATATCTTCTTAGGTCTCTAGCCGCACGCTTCAACTGTTATACATTTGACTGGTAATTATTACAGATTAATAAATTCTGAATTGCCTATATTCATCTCATATTGTTACTTCAGGACATTAACATTGTTACTAAAATTGTCCTTCCCAAGTTCTCTTTCTTACTTCTTGTGCAAGATCTTAACATTACAGCAAATACAAATGTAAATATTAATCGTACTTAAACACCAAGAACAATGGAAAACAAGCAACAAATTTATAGAAAATGGAAAATAATACTGTATTCCTTGTATAATATAAACTTGTGACATCATGACAACTCTGTTTCTGCAAAGCTATGTTATCCCAATAAAAACTGTCTAACCTAATAGGTGTGATAATGCAGTTATTTTGTTCTCTAGGTATCTTAATCTGTCTTCTGCATAACAGAATTTTTGCTTTGTAGTAAGAAACTCTTCCTTGATTTAGGTGGGTTGGGTGAGTTTATCAGAGAGGCTAGCCACCCGGCTAAGTGAACCTAAATGATTGCCACCCCCTTCCCAAGTGCAAAAATGGGAAAGGGGATTGTAGATGGAAGAATGAATCTGAGGGGGTAGTGAGTTTGTTTAATATCCTGTACTTTACTATCCATGTTAGCCATATAGTCTAACATAGAATTGTTGTTTTTTTTTTGCATTTCAGCCAGTAACGCATTGAATTTTGTATTAGTCAATGCTGTGTCCATTTGTATATCTACATTCTGGCCAATGTCTTTGTGCATTGTCAAATTACCTTGTGGCAGACCACTTGTCTTCATTTATCTTCACACATCAATTTTTATTTTCCTTCTGAAGCAAGGGTACTGGCACACTAGCCGGAAGACATTTTTCTTTTCTGCAAATAGTCGCAATTAACTTAAAGGAGATTTCAGGAGGATGGCTGAGCAAGTTACATATTATGCCACATACATCCTTACCATAAATCCCCCCAAAAAGGAAGTAATTTGTGTAAAGGAGAAAAGAGGTTCTGCACCCCAACACCCTGTGACTATATTAAATTATACAAGCTTTTACTCCATTGTTGAGCCAGTTTCATTGACTCTCAACTCACTGAGCCTGAGTCAATGAAACCTGACTCATCAAAACTCCAAGGCAAGCGTCATCATGGGTATTGCAGGAGAGGACAATTTCTATTGCCCAAGGTCCATGGTATAGATGAGCCAGTCTTTGATGAATCAGGAAGTCACTGAATCCCACCTGTTCAACCAAGTTCATGGATACAATATAGTAACTCCAAGATTGCTCAAATTCTTGGACAAGGAAATATTTCTTTAACATTCATCAATCTTACAGCTACATACATATTTGATCCGCTGTGGTGGTGCTGCGGTAGCGTTGTCGCCTCACAGTAAGACGCTGACCAGTTCGACTCTCAGAGCATCTTCTGCATGGAAGGTTGAAGGTTGTGCGTTAGGGCTGGCAACTCAGCACGTAAAAATCAACTGCCAATCATTAGCGGACCGGAGTTCCGCTGTGGCGACCCCTAACCGGGAAAAGCCGAAAGACACAACAACAACAACTAAATGATATTTTGACATTATAAGTCCAATAATACAGGGATCAAACAAATTTTGAATGATAAAATGCCAGGATTCCATATAAAACTGATTGCTTTCCTGTAGGACAGACATCTGTCTCAATGACAATGATCAAAACAAGTTCATGACCAGAATGAACTTTTAGTTAACTCCCAATCCACTTTAAATGTTTGGATTACAGGAGAACTTAATAGAGCTATACAGGTAAAAATGTGCTACCTGAACTTCCTAACAACTTTGACTTGGTTCTGCACAGGTTCCTGTTAGAAAAAAAAATGGAAATCGGACTAAAACTAAGAGACCAGATTGCAGTTTCATAGAAATAAAAGGAACAGAGGGCTGTTATGAGAGGGATGGATAGTGTCAGGAATAAGAAAAGTGACTACAGGAAAATAGCAGAGGTCATTTCTGGGTACTGTACTCTACAGTGTTTTGTTTCAAAGACATCTGAGAAAATTAATTTCAAGAACAACCTCTTTGCCAATGACACAAAGATAGCTGCAACAGTTGACGATAGGGAAAATTATTTAAGGAAGGATTCTGAGAGACTGAACAGGCGGACAGAAAAGTGACAAATTAGGCTGAGCAGGCACAATTCTGATATTAAGTCTCAGCTGGGAGTATGGAACTGATGACAACAGACACAAAGCGATTCTTAGTTTGTAAATATCACCTGGACCGAACCAAAAGGGACAGATAGAGAGAGAGAGAGCAACAACAGTAGCAAACAGAATGCTGGGGTGTGACTGTAGGGAATAGATCCCAAAATATTGGGTAGTAGTCCCAGTCCATCAGGGCCTGGTCAGGTGACACCTTGAATACTGTGTGCAGTTTTCACGGCTGTAGAAACAGAGGAGCATTGAGTCACTTGAAGGACTCCAGAGGAAAACCACCAGAAGGCTGCATGGGATGGACATGAACAGAGACTGGAAGAGCTAGTTATTAAACACCAGAAAAGACAGGAAGGCAAGTAGGGGATTATAATAGGGGCCACCTACAGCCCAAGACTTTAGGGGAACCATTGGTCAGCCACTTTAAATGTGTTTTGCGTATCATGTTGTTTAAAGAATGATGCATCATACCAGTTTCAGTACGATTCTCTTTATTTACCATAACAGAAGAATAGACATGAGAGAAGTCTTTTCTGCTTTTATCACTGCCCCAGACAGTGACTACCTTTACTAGTAGCCTGCATGTACGTTGCATGGTCAGTAGAACACTACTCTCTTGGTTATGTGGGTGGGGCTAAGAAGTCTGAGCTCACGGAGCATCTGCACCTCTTTATCAAATAAGTGGTAGATGATTTCCATGGTTGATCCAGAGAATATTAACTGTAAACTGTAATTCTGTTCTCATGTTGTTTTCTCACATGATTCTTTATGGAACACTTAACATATTGTTCTGGTAGTTAAGGCATAATTTGCACTCAGTTTTGTCACTGCTAGCTACAGTATAATACTTTAATATTTTAATGTTTTTAATCAGCAGAGCAGTATAGTACCACTTCCTAAAATGTAGTTCGGTCTGTCCTGCAGAGTCAGATATTTTGGCCAGAGTCCCAGTGTGAAATAAAAATGTCTGGTTTTAACCTGGGTTCACATGCTGCCAGGATGTCAAAAAGATGTAGCTGACACAAAGACTCAGCTGAACTGATTTTGCTTCACATACTCTGTACTTATTTACATTGTGGAGCCCAGAGGGATAGGGTAATAAACTAATGTGGAGTGGCAACAGGTGTGGTATAACAAATGGACGTACAGAGATCAGGTTGTCAGCTCCTGGCAGTAGTTGTAACAGTAACAGAATGAGACAGACATGACAGTGATTACAGAGGGAGTTAAGGGGATAAGTTTACCTGAGTTAAGTTTTACAGAGTAACTTATTAGCTTTAAGATATTTGTTTCTTTGTATATTAACTGGAAAAATTGCCCAATCTCAGGTCTGAATGCATCCCTTTCAGACACGACCTGTGTTGTAGTGACCAAGCTCAGTAAGACTGCAGTTGGTAGAGCTACCAACCACAAAAAAATAATATTCTTGACTGTTATGTTGGGGGAAAAAAGGGATTGTTATGTATTTTGAGGATATAGAAATGATATGAGAACAGAAACAGGAAAGGCAGTAAAGTCAGAATTTTTTTAATTCATACCACACAAAGGGATTTTTGTAAAGTCCTTTTGGCATTTAGTTTAATTTTCTGATAGCGAGGACTAATCAACGCTTGCCAAATATATTATATTTTACTCAATACCTACAAGAAATATTACATTGTAGTTAATATTTGCCACATATATTACAATTTAATCACTACCTACCAGATACATTGCATCTAAGTGCCTTGTACAGGATCCCACATGGTACTGCCTATAGGCATTGTACACTTCTTATATACTGTGATGCACATCGACAGGATCCCACATGGTACTGCCTAAAGACATCATACACTTTATGCGCTGTGATGTACACATACAGGATCCCACATGGTACTTCCTAAAGACATTGTGCACTTTATGTGCTGTGATGTACATGCACTGGATCCACATGGTACTGCCTAAAGACATTGTGCACTTTATGTGCTGTGATGCACATGCACTGGATCCACATGGTACTGCCTAAAGACATTGTGCACTTTATGTGCTGTGATGCACATCTACAGGATCCCACATGGTACTGCCTTAAGACAATGTGCACTTTACGTGCTGTGATGCACATGTACAGGATCCCACATAGTACTACCTAAAACATTGTGCACTTTGTGCTGCGATGCACATGTGCAGGATCCCACATGGTACTGCCTAAAGACATTGTGCACTTTATGTGCTGTGATGCACATGCACTGGATCCACATGGTACTGCCTAAAGACATTGTGCACTTTATGTGCTGTGATGCACATCTACAGGATCCCACATGGTACTGCCTTAAGACAATGTGCACTTTACGTGCTGTGATGCACATGTGCAGGATCCCACATGGTGCTGCCTAAAGACAGTATGCACTTTATGTGCTGTAATGCACATGTACAGGATCCCACATGGTACTGCCTAAAGACATTGTGCACATTATGTGCTGTGATGCACATGTACTGGATCCCACATGGTACTGCCTAAAGACATTGTGCACTTTATGTGCTGTGATGCACATCTACAGGATCCCACATGGTACTGCCTTAAGACATTGTGCACTTTACATGCTGTGATGCACATGTACAGGATCCCACATGGTACAGCCTAAAACATTGTACACTTTGTGCTGCGATGCGCATGTACAGGATCCCACATGGTGCTGCCTAAAGACAGTGTGCACTTTATGTGCTGTAATGCACATGTACAGGATCCTACATGGTGCTGCCTAAAGACAGTGTGCACTTTGTGCTGTGATGTACAGGATCCCACATGGTACTGCCTAAAGACATTGTGCACTTTACGTGCTGTGATGCACATATACAGGATCCCACATAGTGCTGCCTAAAGACATTGTGCACTTTACGTGCTGTGATGAACATGTACAGACTGCTGTAGTAGCTGCTTAATTAGTTGGCTTGACAAGAGCTACCATGATTTTTATTAAGCATCAAACCATAGATATTATCTCATTTAGACATACTGAGGTACACCTTTCATTTTATTTTTTTATGATGCTGCACTAGACAGTACTGAAGAACCACTTCTGTTAATTATTTCTTTCTGCAGATTTTCATTTCTAGTTACGTTTACATACTTCATATTCATTGTACCTTGTTAGTGCTATAACTGGAGAGGATGTGTTGAGGATGCTTTCCTTTGCTATTAGTTCAGCTGTAGTTTTCCATAGAGCTAGGATGTTCTAATAATTTTATATTCAAGAAATCAAGTTTAATTTAAATTGTTTTGGAAACCTGTTTTATTTATTGTATTTATTTATTTACATGTGTAGGTATTTTTGCATTTGTTTACTGGGTTTACACCTATGATTCTTAAAGACCAATTTCAGGCTCAGCCTGGGGTTTCACAAAGGAAGTAAGAAACTGTCAAACTCCTAAGATATAACACACACACACACACAGACACACACACACACACACACAGACTCACACACACACACACACACACACACACACACACACACACACACACATATATATATATATATATATATATATATATATATATATATATATATATAGCCTTTTTTAAGCAAAAGTCACAAAGGTGCCCCACAATCCACTGAAACTGAATTCTGTGCAACCTAATGTTCCTGTCCTGACTCTACTGTATGGAAAAGCTTTTCTCTCTGCTTCCCTCTGCATTATCATTGGCTGAAACAAAGAATACCGACTTCTTTCCCTTATTGCAATTTGGTGGTAAAGGATTAACCAGGGATTCAGAAATTCTCGTATTCTACTTCAAAAAGTCAGATCAGTTTCATCTCAACACTTATTAAAGCTCAAGTTTTTACTAAACACTTTCAAGCAAAATAAATGCCTGGAAATTAAATCTACTACTATTTGCTACTGTTGTGTAATGAGGACAAATTAGAAAATCGTTACATCCCTTTACATGTAATGCGTGTATGGGTCTCTCACAAAAATAAAACTACAGTTTAAATAATGAAAATATTGGTTAAAAATAGATGCAAGTTATATGACAATGATTAAGAGTTAGAGTAAATTTAGCCAGTTTATAGAGAAATTAAAGGTAAGTTGGTATAGTATAAACAGGAATTGTAATACGAAGTGTGAGAAATGTAGGTGTATGGTATATTTAAAGAGAAAGCCAGGGGAAAGAAAGTCATAAAAGTAAGGAAGTGAATGAAGGAGGGAAGGTTACGGGGATGTAAAGTATGAATAGATATTTGTTCCCGTTTATGGATATAGTTTATCCTGGTGATGAGCAAGAACAGAGTCAGCTTTTCACTAGAAAGTCTTTCAGAATATTTTTCAAGGATGGGAGAAAGGGTATTGATCTGATGGAAACAGATAAGGAGTTCCAGGCCTTGATACAAATACAGATGATGCCCAACAGATTTGAAAGGTTTGTGGAAAGATGGGAGTTTTTGGTCATTGGATTGTAATGACCTACTGGGATCATAGTTGTATAGAATGTTATTTAATGCTGAACAAGCAATATTTTGGATAACTTTATAGGTGGTAAGAAGCTGTTTATAGCTTAGTTGATAGGGTAGTTCTACCCAATGTTTGCATTATCAAGGAGAGAGGACTTTTATTTTAGGGTTAAGCTTAAGTTATGAGTTACAAAGACATGTTTCAGTCACTGTTAAAGCTTCCTGAGTAATTTTTTGGAGGTTGTCAGATGTGCAAATGAGTGCGGAGTCATCTGCGTACTGTATTAGGGAGGCTGTTGTGGAAGGGGTTGGTGAGAATGTTAAAGAGGAGCAGACCAATGATAGAGCCTTGTGGTACACCAGTGGTGACTGGGAAGTATGGACAGAAGGTGCAGTGCCATTTACTGACTGATGCCTATTGGACAGGTAGCTTTGAACCATAGAGGGAAGGACTGAGAGAGGCATAATATGGACATTTTAAATAGAACTTTGCAGTAACAAAAAGTGTCAAAGACAAGTCTAGAAATAAGGAGGAGACTAGTTTGTTGTTATCTCTAGCTTACTTGACAGTATTTATATAGGCTAGAAGTGCAGTGTTAGTACTATGGAAAGGATGGAAGCCATGTTGTGTGGGGGATAAGGGCTCTTCCAGTAGGAGATAGTTTAGCAATTGTTTTTGAATAAACTTTTTCAAGTATTTTGGAGAGGAGGGAAATAAGATTGCTACAGATCTAATGTTTGTAATGTCTGTTGAATTTCCTCCTTTGTCTAGAGGGATAATATGTGACTTTTTACCAAGGAAGAGAACATGGGATTCCTGGATTGGGTATTTATAAGGATTGAGACAGGGTAGGCAATGTGATCAGCTGTTATTTTAAGGCACTAATATTGACAAAAACACATTGACACACTACTTACTACACATGCTCCAAGGATAATCCTTGGAACATCCACAAAAATGTGCTTTTTTACAGAGGGGAATGCCCACGCTGCACCCTTACAACCCCTGATATTTATATATACTAACTCTAAGATTACACAATGCATGGGGAAGTGGCATACTCCCCTCCCAAGGGATGATTTATTGCACAACTGTTAACTATATACAGTGTCCACCAAAGTGAGTTGACTATAAGCAGGTCAATCTTCTCCATAATCGGCCAAACTAGTATGAACCATATATATGTATACATACATACACACACAAACACAATATTATCGTAGATATTGCCAGTATTGAGCAATTGTACCAAAGTAACAAGGCACAATAATGTAATACTATTCAAACTTAGTACCGCTAGTCAGCAAAGCAAAGTGAATAAAGGTACAATTCCAACAAGGCCCAATAGTGTCATGTGTTTATTTATTTATTTTATATATGTTGACCGGGTTTGTATGATTGGGCTGAGATAGCCCTTTTTCAGCGAGGCTCAGGGAGAAAAGCTCCACAATTGACAGTTATATTTATTTTACAAGGAAAATTTATTTAACAAACAAAGCATTAGCAATTTCTAGTGGTAATTTGTTCCAAGAATTAGCAGGATAGTAGCTGTAAAGGTTACCACCAATTTTAGTGTTGTGTTTATAAATTTGGAGCAAGTCCTTATCAGAGCTTCGAAGAGTCCTGGTAGGAGTATAGTAGGAGATTAGAGCAGACAAGTTTGGACAAAAGGATGGTGGGTATAATATAAAGTGAATAATTTGTAGCTGTGAGAGAAGAAGCAAGTGAAGGAGTTCTAATCAGTCTAAGTGTTTTAGAGATAGTGATGAGAGCTGTTACTGTGATTTGCAGTAAATCTGGATATTTTCTTATAGGTAGTTTCTAACTTAGTATCGAGGTTGGTGAGAATCTGTAAGCTGTACAGTAGGCTTAGCAGGAGGTAGGCATGAGAGAGAAAGAGAGACTTTGGCTTTGTTAGACAGGAACTTTTTATTTCTATATAATAGACCACGTTTTTGATGGGTTTTCTTAATGCAGTTATTTACAAGTAAATCAAATTTGAGTTGGTCATCTATCATGATCCCAAGACGTTTTGTGTTTGGTTCAGCTAAGATAGATTTTTTGTTAAGAGAAAGGCTAGTAAAAGTAGATTTGAGGTGGTTCTGTTTTTTGGGCAGAAAAAGTAATAGTTTGACTTTTTTAGGTTTTAGAATTAGTTGGTTGTTTGCCAGGTTTCAACTGAGTTAAAGGATTTCTGAGTCATGAAATATAATCCAGAAAGAGAGTATGCAATGGTGATGACTGTAGAGTCATCTGCATATTGGATGAGGGTTGATTGGAAAGCAGGAGGCATAAAGTAGGTTAGTAAATTTATTGAAAAGTAGTAGACCTAGGATGGGTCCTTGGGGAACACTCATTTGATAGAGGAGGAGAAAGAGCAGAGAGTCATTTTACAGATTGTAGTCAATCTGTGAGGTAACTAGAAAACCAGGCAATTGTAGAGTAGAGAAATTAAGGTTAGCAAGTTTGTCCAGAAGAAAGCAGAGAGAGAGACTGTGTTGAATGCTTTAGAGATCAAGGAATAAGCATGACACTAGTTTATTATTATCTCTAGGCAGGGAAATAGTGTTGATAAAAGGATAAGAGGGCAGTGTTGGTGCCGTTTTGGGCAAAAGCCATGCTGTGTGGGGGTGAGAAGATTTTCACAAATTTTTGCAGGCATTTTTCTAATAATTTTGAGAGGGGTGATAAAATTGAAATGGGTCTGAAACCGGAGATTTCTATAGAGTTACCTCCTTTGTGTATAGGGATAGTATAGATTTTTTTCCAGATAGAGGGGACTTATGATTCTGTGATAGAATGATTTATTAGTATGGAAATAGGGAGGGCTGAGTCTGCTGCAACTTGGAGGAAGTATGGAGGTATATTATCTGCAGATTCAGAATAGGGTTTCAGTTTATGAAGTAGACACTTGATATACAGTGGAAATAAAAAGTTTACACACCCGTTAAAATGCCAGGTTTTTGTGATATAAAAAAATGAGATCACAATAAACCATTTTAAAACGTTTCCCACCTTTAATGCAACCTATATCCTGTACAATTCAATTGAAAAACAAATCTGTTAGGGGGAAAAAATATAAAAAAATAAAAAACGTACAATAAGTTGGCTGCATAAGTGTGCACACCCTTAAGCCAAGACTTTGTTGAAACACCTTTTGATTTAATGACAGAATTCAGTCTTCTTGGGTAAGAGTCAGCATGGCATATCTTGACTTGACAATATTTGCCCACTCTTCCTTGCAGAAGCACTCCAAATCTGTTAGATTGTGACTGCATCTCTTGTGCACAGCCTTCTTCAGGTCACCCCACAGATTTTCTATTGGATTTAGGTCTGGGCCATTCCAAAACTTTAATTTTCTTCTGGTGAAGCCATTCTTTTGTTGAGTTAGAAATATGCTTGGGTCATTGTCATGTTGAAAGGTGAAATTCCTCTTCATCTTTCTAGCAGATGCCTGAAGGTTTTGGGCCAAAAGTGACCGGTATTTGGAACTGTTCATAATTCCCTCCATTTTGACTAAAGCCCTAGTTCCAGCTGAAGAAAAACAACCGCAAAGCATGATACTGCCACCACCATGCTTCACCATGTGGATGGTGTTCTTTTGGTGATACAAAGTGCTGTTTTTGTGTCAAACATACCTTTTGGAATTGTGGCCAAAATTTTCAGTCTTGGTCTTACCAGATCATAACATATTTTCCCACATGCTTTTGGGAGACTTGATGTATCATTTTGCAAATTTTAGCAGGGTCCAAATGTTTTTCTGTGTAAGAAAAGGCTTCCATCTTGCAACCCTACCCCATAGTCCAGACATATGGAGAATATGGGAGATTGTTGTCACATGTAGTACACAACCAATACTTGCCAGAAATTCCTGCACCTCCTTCAGTGTTGCTGTAGGTCTCTTGGCAGCCTCCCTGACCAGTTTTTGTCTTGTCTTTTCATCAATTTTGGAGGGACGTCGAGTTCTTTGCAACGTCACTGTTGTCCTATATTTTCTCCACTTTTTGATAACGGTCTTCACTGTGTTCCATGGTATATCCAGTGCTGTGGAAATTTTTTTTGTACCCTTCTCCTGACTGATATCTTTCAACAATGAGATCCCTTTGATGCTTTGTAAGTTCTCTGCGAACCTTGGCTTTTGCTGTACCAGGCAACTGAGTAAATGTCAGGAAAATCCTACTAGGACAGCTGACCTTTAATTGGGGTTAATCAGAGTCTCTTTAATTGATGTCAGGTGTGTACCCAAGAAGACTGAATGTTGTAATTAAATCAAAAGGTGCTTCAACAAAGTATTAGTTTAAGGGTGTGCACATACAACAAAGTATTAGTTTGAGGGTGCGTACACTTATGCAACCAACGTATTGTATGTTTTTTATATTTTTCCTCTAATAGATTTGTTTGTTTTTCAATTGAATTGTACAGGTTATAGGTGATATTAAAGGTGGGAAAAGTTTTGAAATTATTTATTATGGTCTCATTTTTTTAATATCACAAAAACCTGACATTTTAACAGGGGTGTGTAAACTTTTTATATCCACTATAGCCAGTGGATATAGGCTTAAGTGAGAATGAGTTAGAGTTCTGACTAGGGGACAGGTCAGATGAGTTTGTTGTGTTAGGATTAGAGAGGACAGGAGTTACTGATATATTCAATGAAGTAAGAGTTGAAGATTGAGGCTGTTCCTTTGGGTGTATTGGTGGGAAGGTATTAGGGGATGAGGGGTGTCCTGGATGTAGTATTTGATTTGAGTGCCAAAATTTCTTGGGATTTGAGCTTTGTGGAATAGGAGGTTTAAGTAGAAATCCATTTTTGTCTTTGTTGATATTCTTTGAGAGATTTCTGAGTTCTTTATATTTATGTAAGTCAGCAGTGAGTTTGGTTTTCACCCAGGTTTTCCACAGTTTATCTCTTGATCTCATTAAGATGCGGGTGGCATTAGTTAACCAGGGGAGGTATGTTAGATTTGACATGGATTGGGTACAAGGGGGCTATTGAGTTAAGAATATTAAGGGAGGTTGTGTTGAATGATTGTACTACTTCATCTAAAGGTAGATGATTTAGAGATGTCCAGTTAATTTTAGAGAGGAGGGTATTGAAGACTACTGGGTTGAACTGGGATAGCTTGTGAGATTGGATGAATCTATGTGATCTGGTGATATGAGGAGAGTAACGTAGGACTTTTACTGGGGAATTGTCACTTAAGCAATCAGATAAAGTTTCCGGGTTGTGGTATTTATGTGGGTCTGAGACTAATATCTAGTCAATCAGTGAGCTAGTTTTATTTGTGTGGGTAGGTGTGGAGATTAGTTGGGTAAATCCATGCAGATTGATGCATGAGGTAGAACTTGATTCACAGAGTAGCAGCCAATTTATATTGACGTCCCCTAGGAGTATAATTTCATTATGAATGTGTTGAGTGAGCAAGGAAAGAATATTTTAATGTAAGGGAATGTTATTGCCTGGGGGTATATAAATAGTAGCAATAGTAATATGAGAGTTTAGTTTAATGTTGGTCATTCATAGTTCTACAGGTAGAAAGGAGGGGGTTGGTTTATCTAGTGCTGTGAGTGTGAGATTATCTGAGTAGACAATGGCTATTCCTTCACCTTTTTTATTTTGTCAGTCTAGTCAAAGTATATTATATCCTGGAGGTAGAAAGTCTTTATCAGAGTTTGCTGGTTTTAGCCATGTTTCATTGAGGGTGATTATATCTGAGGAGTGTTTTGATATCCAGGCATGGAATTTACTAAGTTTGTTTAGTACACTTCTAATATTCAATGAGTAGAAAGACAATTGATTTTTTGGTACAGTAGGGTGGCTTGTGAGAAGGCCAGGTGAATAACTGTCTGGGGATAAAGTACTGGGCCTGGGTTAGGATGAATATCACCTGATAAGAGTAGTGTTTTGGAGAGGAAGGATGTGATACAGAGGTTAAGGTAGAAGGTGATATGTCTTATTTTAGTTTTAGGGAGATTTGTGGAGGATGAAAGAATTTTTATTTCAGGAAAGACAATATTTGAGGTAAAGATGGAGGGGAGGATCTTAAATAATTGAGGAGGATGTATAAAATGTGGGTATGCTAATGTCAGATATAAATATATATATATATATATATATATATATATATATATATATATATATATATAGGTGTGAGCTGGATATTGTAGGAGGTGAGAAGGAAAGGTAGAAGAGGAGGAGGGATATAGAGTAAGGTAAAAATCATGTTGGTAGAGTAAAGAGATGGTTTAGTAGTAGAAGGCAGGAAATAGAAGGGAAATATAATGTTAAGGATATTTCTAAAGTAGTTTTACTAACAGAGAGAAATAAAGAATGCCTCAAGCAGAAAGCAAAGGAATAAGTAAGTGTAGGTAGTATAGAGTAGGTGGACTATCTAGCTGGAGGTCTCAGTGACTGGATTGGCTCAGCATGCAGGAAGGGGAGGGGTATAAGGGGTGGGGAAAGGAGAGGTTAGGTATAAATTAAATGATATAAGGTGTGTGGGAATGGGGGTAGGATAGGGGACCGGAGTGAGCCTGGAGCTTAGCAGAGGGTGAACGGAGCAGGATGAATTCAGGCTGAGAGAGAGAACGTGGCAGGCAGAAAATCAATCATTAAGCCAGGTAGCCAAAACAGTGAAGTTCTTTTAGTTAATGTTTTTACTCATTCATGGGGAATTTAGAGAAATCCTACACATGGGGTGAGTCCATGTATGTCCAGTGCTTTGGAGCAGTCGGCAATGTAGGAATTTGCAGGATAGAGCCGAAGCCATTCTGTAAAGCTTGTAACTACTGGGTAGAATAAACAAGGGTATAGTTAAGTGAGTGGGAATTTAAGTGAGGGGGACAGCAGCCTTTGATTATAAGGACAAGGTAAGCTGTTCCCAATAGCATAACTGTAAAATTAATAGCACAACAGTCATTAGAACAAAAGTAGTAATTTCACCAATGGGCCCACAAGAACTGCATTGAGTAATTTAATAATCTAAAAATTACAGTTATTTCACTATACAAATAAGGCAGTAATAAAATCAAGAGCAGTAAAAGAACTAGATTACAACAAAGAAAGCAGTGAAAATAATAGCATATATAACAAGGATGAAGAGGTTGCATTAGCTGTTGTAGAGAAAGCTCTTGGGTTGGATAAATGTTTTTCACTGCTGAATTTGCACAGCAACTTGCCAAACTGAACTAGCCTCCTAGTATTTAAAGTTGCTAAGGCTCCTCCCCTACAGAAATTGGACAGACAAAAATGTAGCCAATGCACTCACAGAAATAGACCAATCAAAACCAAGCACTCCAATCCCTCACTGGAACCCAAACTCTGGTGGAAGCCTCTGATCTCACCAAAGGCTGGAACACTATAGACTTGGTCCTAGTAAGCTGATGAAGCCTTGTAGCAGAGGTTTAGCTAGTTATTTTATGCCCACTGCCATCCCCTAATCAGGCATCTCCCACTCCAAATTTAAATCTAATTTAAGAATCAAAAAAACTTTTCTTACTTATACACTCTAGCAAACTGCTTGCTATAGTTCATGACAGACACAAAGCACTAGAGCACTTGGCACATCAATTCTGACTGCAAATTCAGTACCGATATTTATTTTTTTTACAAATAGAAATTTTTATTCATTTTGCTTTATAGACATATCACAAAACAACTGCAGTTTAGAAATGCACATTAATACAGAAGAGAACATACAATTAATAACTATAAACAATATGTACAACAGTGTTGCTTAGGGATAATGCAAACCATGGAGATAAGTTTAGTAAAAAAAAAGAACATATATGCAGGAGGGTAGGTACTGTACCTACACAAAATGTATTAGCCTTCATTTAAGACATAGATATGAGATAGGATAGAAAACATGTATACTTATCTTGAGCCACAAAAATGAGGGGAATATGGGAAACAAAAGTGAATTAAAGGAAAAAAAAGAAATCTAAAAAGGAAGAGCTTTTAGTAGTAATGTACCAACTCAGAAGATCAGTAGTTAGTTGTCAACCAAAAGCTCAAATATGACATTCCAGAATTTCTGGAAATAGGTGTGTTTACACGAATTTGTTATTAAAAGCTTTTGTGAAGTAATGTATTTGACAACCATATTCCTAAACCCTCTCCAAGACATCTTAGAGCAATCTAGCCAATGTTTAGAGATGTAGAATTTAACTAATAAGCTAAGTGTTATTAGGATATGAAATCTTAATTTTGATAATTTAAGATTAGTAATGTGTAATAATGCCATCTCCCATGAAAGGGTTGATTTGTGATAGCCAATCTTGTCAAGTCTCACCTTGAGAGAGCACCAAATACTGGAAGAGTAACGGCAAGTCCATATTATATGTAGGATGTCAGCATGGGGGTAGGAGCAGCATGGGCATGCAGGAGATACATTTGGGTTAAATTTATTTAAATGTGTGGGAGTGTAGTATAAGTTATTGTTAATCATAAATTGTGTATAAGTAAGCTTTTTAAATGGGGAGAATAAAAGGGTGGATTTAATGGCTGATATCCTTTGTTCTTCTAATATGATAGTCCCTTGTTGATCCCAGTAGTCTGCATATACCACCTTATCTTGTTACTGAATTGTATTTATGAATTTATGAGAGAGAGGACAGCATATTCTTCTTACTTGCTAAGATCTGTAATAATTTAGATACCTGGTTGAAGTCAGAGTCAGCAATATTGAGATCTTGAAGTAAGGATGCAATAATTTCTCTAATTTGTCGCAGAATTATAATGTATTTTTTAGATAAATTTAAGGTAACTCGTAGTTCTAGTGGCAAGGAAGCTTTATGTTTATGTATATCCCAGAGTGTGTAATCTTTTATTATAGGATAATCTACAGTGTTAATCATGTTATTATTCAGTTTGATATTGGGATTTAAGTGGATGGGCTGGAATAGGAGAGCTTTTTCTAGTTTCAGGGACTTAAAATTTTCTTGGAAGGATTTAATTTTACCCTTTAAGATGTGGTGTAACTTTAACTTCCTAAGAGTTAGTGGATCTAAGAAGGGGAGAGCTTTGGGATTCAAACTATTTTCCAAAGCATGATTAAAGCAGATTTTTACCCAAAAAGGAGTCCACATTTGGTTGTTCACAAGGTAGTTGACAATTGTAATTAATCTGTTGGCATGCAGGATTCTATAGTAGAGTTGAAGGTCTGGCATGCCAAGACCTCCCCTTAGATTTTGGGAAAATAAGTTTTTGGTATGACACCCTTACCGACTTTGGATGCCAGATAAACTTTCCAAGAGCTTTGTGGATTTTACTAAAGAATGTGTTGGGAATGGAAGAGAGAGATGCATAAAATCGATAAAGAAGCTTTGGGGGGATGTTCATTTTAATGATAAATGTTTTAGATAGTAAAGGCAGTTTCATCTATTGCCATCTGGACAAATCTTGGAAAATTATTGACCATATTTTGGATATATTGGAATGTAATGTAGAAGAAGAGGAGTGGTCATAACAAATCCCTAGATATTTACAAGAGTATGTCATGTTAAAGGGAGAGTCTGGAAAGAGGTTTTCTCTATGAGCTGCAGGACTGAGTGATCGGGAAACCAACATTTATTTTGAAATGCCAGTATGAATAGCAGACCGACTAGTATTTACCGATTGTGTCCCCTGACATTTTGTGCACAAGGCGCCAGCCTCCTTTGTCCTACCCTAGCTGTGCTTCTGCTTGTACTGCACTGAATCAGCAGACACCCAGATGGAAAAGGGCTTTATAGTCTTTTTCCCCCTCCTGTGTAGTCTCCTCCTCCTGTGTGGTGGGCTCCTCCCCCTGTGCAGTCTCCTCCTTCTCAGTAGTTTTCTTGCCTTTGGAATAGCCCAGCACTAAAGTTATTGGTAACTACATTAACTAAAGTACATTTTCACCAGTCTGTTTAATAGTTTAGACTAAAGCATGTAGTTTTACTTAGTTTAGCATGACTCAGATTTTTCCTTTGTCTCAGACCAACTACTGTAAATCAGGATTATTTAGATCTAAACTGACAAAAGAGAAAGATAAAAACTTTAAGTGGCAGGCTTATAATGAGTCATTCTTAAATTTCTCTTTTGTTCTAAATGAATGCATATATTGCTACTTCATATCTGCTCTTAAAGTGTCAAGTTCACTATGATGTATTCATTCAGCATTCTTTCATCTCACCATTCAAGTATCCCCCAAGATACCATTTTGTTTTTTGTATGCAGTTTCAATAAAAATCAAATTAAAAGCTACAGGCAAGCAGTCTAACATAAGACAAAATGCAGTGACATTTAATTTCATCTACAGCAGTGTGTTTAGAAGGTGTATGCCAAACAGTTTCATAATTCCAAACTTCTTTCAACCGTCTTGCTATAAATACCCCCATTTTAATTTAAATAATTTATTTATCATTGCTTTGGCAAACAGAAGGTACTTAAGAGATGCTAACTTCCAAAGGTGCCAACCTTATCAATGTTATAGGAAAGAATGCAGTGAGGTAAGAGAACTAAAGAGAAACAGTTACTCATCGTAAAAGCAAGGCATAATTATAACTATGTAAACACGTTAGGTTTTGATAAGCAATAATAAATGGTGTGCGTGTGCTTTTTTAAGAAGTCTATGGAGGCTTTCAGTTTAAAAGACACAGATGATTTTTAAACACATTTCCTAAGTATAAAATATCATACAAAATGAAACACACCAGACTGCAGGTATAAGAAGTATAAAATTCTACAGAAAGTCTCCCTTTATTTTTTAAACAAAAACATACTACAAAGCTGTAATTGTTAATGTAATATGTTGAATTACTTTTATTTATTTTTCTAAAATTTTCATCTTTGAATATTCACTATTAATACAGAATGGTGACTCAAAATATCTGGTGCTTGAAACTGTAGATTGCAGATTTTATGTGCTTCTACTGAATAACTACACTAGTCAAGCTGTGGTGGTGCAGCGGTAGCGTTGTTGCCTTACAGCAAGAGGTTCTCCTGTTCGATTCTTGGCTGGAGCGCCTTCTGTGTTGAGTCTGCATGTCCTCCCCGCAGTTGAGTGGCATTCAAAAGACATGTGTAGAATGGGTGTGCCTTCGTTGAAGGTTGGGCGTCGTGCTGGCACCTCGGCACTGTAAAAATCTACTGCCAATCATTAGTGGACTGGAGTTCCACTGTGGCGACCCCTAACTGGGAAAAGCTGAAAGAACAACTGAATGAGTACACTATTATATCCCTATACCCCCCCCCCCCACACACACATCCTCTGTTACGCAGCAGACGGCCTCATATTTAAAAAGGCTTTTATTTTACATAGTAATAAGGATAGATCTCCCTACTAAATAAACAGCAATAATAAGATGAACATTGCTAGACCATTATGTATTTGTGTGTGTGTGTGTGTGTGTGTGTGTGTGTGTGTGTGTGTGTGTGTGTGTGTGTGTGTGTGTGTGTGTGTGTGTGTGTGAGCGAGAGGGAGAGAGATGCAGTAAACTTGCTAGCTTAACCTCACTAGAAAGGAAATCATAAAACTGCTTCTACAGGAAAAGGATCCTTACTTAGCACTTGGTGTTAGGTGCAGGACCCAAGACAGCAGGAAACATTATAACAAGCAAATGCAGCAGCATTCCACGCTGTTGCATAAAGCAGAACGTATAGTGAGAAGGGACGGCACAGCTTGGAGTTACCTTTTCCAGACATTAGTGCACATTCCTAAGCTGCTCCTGTATAGCTGCTCAAGGTTGCAGTTGCTAATTTCACACAGAAATGAGGCTGAGGTGCTGTTACTTATCTCACAACCTTCCAGAGAAAGAGTGAGACATGGTTTTCACTGACTGTCAATGATATTTTTTTCTCTGAGGCAGTTTTGCAATGTAAATAATACTAAAAAAGGGTGCAAAGATGAAGCTTCCCCAGTGGGAGATTTAAAGGGGTCTAACCTCTGCAAGAATGTTTTTCCATTTGTTTTTTATTCTAATTTACTTTCTTGTATTAGTAGCTTTAGTGCTGACATTTCAAGCTTTTATCTACTTGAGCTGTCAGTTATGAGGGATAATTTCTAAGCAGTTATAAACTAAATTTTTTAGCTTCAAGGAAATGTACCTAACATTATTATGTCATTTGCATAACATGACACAAAATGCTAACTATGGCAGTCTTTGACATGCTTTTGTTTTGGTAACATGGGTAAAGCATAGACTTAACAGTGGGACACTGAAGGTAATAATTAATAAAGCTGTGCTGGAAGAAGAGAACTAGCAGACAGATAGTGAAGAGGATAGATGTGGTACTAATTCCAGTTCATTTTCATTTTAATTTTTGTTTTTGCAAGTGACAGAGGACTGGGAGGAAGAAAAACCTCACATGTTTTGCAGATGTAGCAACAGTGAGTAATGATCAATGAACACCAGTGGGTGGAAGGTGAAAGGATGGAAAGGGACGTGAGAAAGTTGGAAGGCTTTGTCAGGAGTATTACAGTTCAAAGTCAGTACAAAGTACAATATATAGGGAAGAAGGTCCTAAGTGAGATTACAGTTGTAGAAGTTATAGTAACAACAAAAGAAGAAAGATCTATAAGGCTCTCATATCAGATTACTTAAAAGTAATCCAAAAGTATTCAATAGTTATAGCAAGAGTTGTAGGATAGAAAGAAAATACTGAAATGTACTACATGCAGAAAAAATGAAAACTGCTCTCCTTCTGTACAGACAGGGGAGAGATGTCCACTTGCCAGACGACTATGTGCAGTTCTTGATATCCTTTCTTTGCTTTAAAACAGATTGGACAGGATCAGTTCAGAAAAGGAAAAACAATGATGGTTCAGTGTCTTCATCAAAGGTCATATAAAAAGGTGATCTAAACAAATATGTAGTTTTTCTGCAGTCAAGCACCTCCCAGCCCTTGTAGTTTGCCCACATCTCTGTGTCATCAGTAACCTTCAGGTTCTGTTAAACCCAACTTACTTTCCTCAACCCTCATAGGAGTTCCCTTTTATCTTCCCCATGCATTCTGTATTCCATTATCAATTTCAATTTTACCATGTCTTTGAGAAGGTAGTTTCAAATATACACCACTCTTTCCATGGAATAGTGCTTTCCATCTACCTTTTGACCTGACTACCTGCTTTTAAATTATGTCCTTTTGGCCTCAGGCATCTTTTTCTAGGCAACACTCATGTGGACTATATGAATGAAAGAAGAATAAATGTTATGTACTCTGACAGAGAAATTCCTAACAACAAGGACTCTTCATGTCCAACTGCTTTCATAAGTGTGCATTCAAGTGATGACTATTTGGAAATATCTGGTAATAGTTCTCAACTGTAACTGCAGTATAAAGTAGCATGTAGATCTCGGTTAAAGTTAAAAATTAAAAACTGTGAGCCCTGTATAGAATAAAAAAGATATCTGACTGCTGACTCATGGACACTTTACCTAAAAGAGTAATGATGCTTAAGTGCTTAGATGAGTCTCTGGTTCTGAGTATTTACAAAATACATGACTCACAAGCTAGGGCTTGCCTTCAGCAGAATATCTCATTTTGTTGATGTTTTATCAGTGTTCTCTTGTCACTCTCACAGTAAAGAATTTAGGCTGGATTGGTAGCAGTTACTTTTTCATCATATTTTATGAAATCCCTTGCCCAGAATTATTTCACATGCCGCAGTGGGATACTTACAAAAGAAACCACTAGTATGCCACACAGCATATATTTAAGTATATCAAAAACATCCACTAAATCAAATGATTTCCTTCCCTTTGGAATAATCTTCCGTGTTAAGTCAAACAACTTAAGTGTCAAATCTCTTCCAAAAAAAGCTGTTATAGATATTTATATAATTTTATTTCCATGTACAGAATTTACATTGTGCCTAATGCATCTTTATAAAATTATTATTCTAGTGCAGTGAATGAAACAAATGTTATTAAAACACTTGTATAAAGACATCTAGTATTTACCATCTTGGATATAAATATATCATAGGACCAGACTTGCACTTTATTCAGTGCGTTATAATGTCTGTGCTACATCACAGACTTTACTTACAGAAAACTCTGCAATGCTTTTCCAGTGTTTCAAATGTATCCAGAGCCATCCAAGAAAAGATAATATTTTCTTGGTTAACTGCACCTGTACTTGCTCTATGCAATGATCACTACTATTGTGAGCATTTTTAAGCATTCATTTAATTTTCTGGCAAAACAGTTATTTCTCTGTTTGTTGGCTTTTCTAGTCTGTGCTACAAATCTCTTTGCAGAAGGAAGAATTAGCCAGGGACTTAGTGCTTTGGTGGTAGTTTATTGTGTAATCTGTACTTGAGAGCTGTTTTTGCTGTGCTTTTACATTAAGAAATTCCGTGAACAGACATCTTGTGGCAGAAGGTGTTTATGTGGTTTCTCTCTAAGTTGTGAAGCCCAAAATATGGTTGTTTATTGGCTAGAGGGCATATGAGTCATTTTACAAGATTTTTTCTCTACTACAAATTTGGCAAGTTGCAAGGCTTTTTGTTCACTTAGAGAGTACTCTGCAGTGCTTTTCCAGTGTTTATACTGTATCCAGATAAGAATATGTTCCTGATTAACAGTATTTGTACTTGCTTTATACAATGATTACTACTGTTTTCAAGCATTTTTAAAGTATTTATTTAATTTTATGGCAAAAATAGTTATTTCTCAGTTTGCTTTTAAAACCTGTGTGCCTCCAAATCTCTCTGCAGAAGGGTGAATTAGCCGGGTACTTAGTTGTTTGCCGTTTAATCTGCACTAGAGAGCTGCTTTTGCTGTGATTTTGCATTAAGGATCAGACATCTTGTGGCAGACGTTTCCCAACTTAGAGGGAGACCAGGTAAGCACTTCAGGAACCACAAAGTGTGGTTATTTATTGGATAAAGGGCATAGGCATCAGTTTTCAAGCCTTTTTTCTTTGTGTGGAGCTGCCCACAGGTTATCAGTGCACTGTACAGTAACATATGCCTAGACAGTAAAATTTATATATAAAGTTAGGATTAGTTCCAAAATCATTAAACAGTGCAGCAGTGTGCAGAAATAAGCTTAAAGCAGCTAGCTTGTACACCAAATAGCACTAGCATATCCTAGCATTATATAATATCTTACACGTAACCCCAGAAACTACTCTGAAACCCCGTTTAAAGCTCAATCCTTAATTCTAAACAGCCAACCCTATTACAGAACTGGACAACATGGATAGGCAATTTCCAAATCTCTCTTTGTCAGCTTGGTAGATTTGGGCATCCTAAGGCAATATAGAAATGGACTCATGTTCTCAGACAACCAGTTAATCATTAAAGAAAATAACACAGTGTGTGAGAGATGTAAATACACATCTTCCTTTGAGGCAAAAATCTCGTATTCAGGTGGGGTTGTCAGGAATACCCACACTATATCCCTCACATCATACCGCTCACCACACACATGGACTGTTTTTTGATGAGGTGCATAAAAGAAATCTCAAAGACCTCCAAAGTCACCTAATGCAGCACTGCTCCTCAGCAATCACTAAAGCAACACCAAAAGCAACCTAAAATGCCTCACATAAGCCTATACCTAATGATCCCCCAACTGCAAAGCCCATAAGGCAAGCATGCACCTCTCCTAATACTCTTGTCATGAGACTTCATTGTGTGACACAGTGAGTGGGCCACTCCTCAGGATGGACATATAGGTGAAGATAAAGGTTAGTTGCCTATCTGGAGCCAGGAGCCACAGTATCATGCACACATTCAAGTTACTGCACCCCAGTACCAATATGATTCATAGTCCATGTGGGTGTAAATGACCTGAGATGTACCTCACTGACGTATATGAAAAGACATAATGGATCTCTCGGAATATGTGCAACAGATAGGTATGAGCCTTGCATTGAGCACCATTCTGCCTTCACCAAGGATGATGCAACGGTATGAACAGAAAGTGATTGATTTTAATAATTGGCTTAGTTTCCAGTATCAAAAAGACAAAACTAACCAGTATATTGAAAAAGTCTACAAGCAGCCTTAAGGATTTGCTGTTCAATGCTCTGAGCCTAAATAAAACCTCCACACCTTTCAAGCCCTCCTCACTCTGCAGAATGTAGACAGCTGTGCCATGACTGAGACTTGGATTAAAACCATAGAAAGTACATCAGCATTGCAAGGCTACAGTGTCTTCCACACATTTAGGCCAACAACAGTACAAACTTGGGCCAAAGGTATAGGTGTTTTGATCCATGTTAGCAACAAGCATACCTCCAGGTTGGATAAACAGGATGATACCATGGAGCACATCCACATGCAAGTCACCATAGGTAAGGTCAGGTCCTTTACCATATCATGGCTTGCTACAGGTCACCATCTATGCCCCTAGAATCTCACAACTCTTACCTAGACCCTACTAGATGTAGTCACCATCCAACTAAACACCCTCTTCATGGGTGACTTTAATCAACTCTCTGTAGCCTGGGAAGCATACACTGCCTCAAACTCACAGACACAATGCTTTCTGGACTTTAACACAAACACCCTGGAACAGATAGTGCACACTCCAACCAGAAGATCAAGCATACTGGATCTGGTACTCACCAATATGGGAAAGCATTGCACCTTTCCACGTGTTACAGCCTCACTAGAGAGGTGGATCACAAAGCTGTCTCATTTCAAGTAAAAATCAACCCAGAATATCCAGCTAAACCAGTAACAGCTGGGAATTATTCAAAGACAGTGACAGTTTTCCAAAATTCAAGGCTCCCCCAACCTCGAGACCACAGATACCTATGCATAATTATTCACAGAGTCACTACACAACCATGTGAATGGCTGCATAGAGGCAATAAACCCAAAACAAACACTAAAAACAAACCCCAATGGTGTAATCCTCACCTAAACAGAGTATATAATAACAGAAGGAAAAAACGCCCCCCCCAGCTCCACCATGTGAAATCCCCACCAACATACTTCCCCCATCTATCAGCAGGAAACAGGTGCTGGCAGGATTCGCTAAAGCCAAGAACATCACCTCCATGGATCCTGACAACATCCCTGTTTGCCTCCTGAAGAGTCTAAAACTATGACCTATCAGGACCACTTGAGGCACTCTTAATCTACAGCCTTCAAACAGGTTACGTTCCAAGTGAAGGGAGGATCACAACAATCATTCCCCTCCACAAGAGTGGGCCATCAACTGACCCAGGGCAACTACAAGACTCATCAGTCTAACAAGCCTAATATGAAAAAACCTGGAATTAATTATCATGGAAATGATAAATATGGCCACTGACAACCTACAGACACAAGATCCATCCCAATCTGCCTTAGGGAAGGTCATGCCTACTTAACCTGGTAAACTTCTTTGCAGGGGTCATCAAGGCAGTCGATGAGAGAAAAACAGTGCATACTACCTATCATCACCTGGCTAAGGCATTTGATGCAGTACCCCACTCAGGCATTATTGTCAAGCTGTCTGAAATAAGTGTAAACTCTTACATAACTGACTGCATTGCTGGCTGGTTCACAGACACAGCCCAAGAAGTCATGACTGGTGAGACACCTCCACCAAGAGACTGGTCACCACTGGAGTACCCAAGGGCTCCATGCTGGGCCTGCTCCTGTTTGGCATCTATGTCTTGGAAGTCAAGACTAATGTTAAAGGCTTCTGGCTCACCAAGTTCATAGATGACTGTAATTTGAGAGCTATTATAGATTGTTTCCAAGACACAGACATCTTGCAAGTGGGATTAACACAGACAAATGACTGGTGCCAAAGCCATGGCCTAAAAACCTAATGCCAAAAAATGCATAACAATGCCCTTTGGGAAACTGTCAATGCACGTTAATTGCTACATTGATTTAATGAGCCTGAGAGTCAACCAAATGGTAAGGTATCTGGGAACATATGTAGACAACCTGGCCTTTGACCAGCATGCAGCTAAAATAATAAGAAAATTATTCTATAGCATCCAGGTTATAGGTAAGGGTATCACATCCAAGTCCAAGGAAGTTATAGTAGCACTCCACTCAGTCCTTATTAGACCTGTCATGGAATACAGTGCCCCCTTTGGCACGTATCTAACCAGACACTTGCAACAGCTGAAATGCCCACAATGGGTTTGCACCAAGAGAATTCAGGACATGAATACCCTGTCCTACACTGATCACCTAAAGGCTCTGCCTCTCTATTCAGTTTCCTGCAGACTGTTGAGGGGGATCTTTTCCTGGCTTACAGGGCTTTTTCAGACCCAGTCCTGTTGGATCTGTTGTACATGCACAAAACTAACAGCACCAGAAACACTAGATTTAATGATCTGAACTTCACTTTTCACATAAACAGAATGAACTGGAGAGATAGACATGTGTCCCAAAACATCCCTGCACTATGTAACAGGCTCCCCATCCATGTAAAACAGAGTAGATCCCTGACCTATTCAACCTAAACCTTGACAAATGGATGAGAAATCATAAATTTACCTGTGGTCTGGCCTCGTGTCCTTTATGGACAGAGGCTGTCGATATAAAAAGTATTATGCTAACACCTCCCCTACAAATCCTTGACTACATGCCCTGCCCCATTTTGATAATTGAGGACCCAAATGATTTGGGGTATGCAGCTAGGTTTGTAAGGGCCCTAGTGGTTGTTAGCCTACGAACCTATATATGTGTCATATTTTATCTTTAACATATAATTTAACCACAATTATATTTTATTCACAATCATATTATTTACCTGCTATATACATGTTTATCATGTGAGCTATAAATCTCATTTGTTAATACAATGCAATAAAATATTCCTTGACCTACATATGTGTAAATATCTTTATATATTCTGTTTCAGTTATATATCTACATATTGTTACATTATTATACTGTATTGCGACTTAATTTTTCAAGGTTTCCCCCAGAATCTTCTCTGAAAAAGGGATCTGCTTTGCAAGGCTAGCTTAGAAACAGCCTATAAATAAATCCTTGTTTTGTTACTCTGTTTCATCAGCATAAAGGAACATGTTTATTTCCAAATCCTCTGCAATGACATTATAATAACACTAAAACGGATTAGATCTACTTCTGCACACTTTGGTTATGCCAATGTTCACTATACTTTTACGTGAGAAGACTCCATTTCCTATGGCCATCCATTTTCTATTGCTTAACCAGTATTTTATTACTGATTCCAGTATAAAAAACATGCTCTTCTTTAAAAAAATGTATAATTGGTCAGTAGCCGACTGTGTGCCGTATGCAATTTATTGCTGAATTTTAGGTTATGCTAGACTACAGCCTTCTCCTGATCTAATGCCCGGGATGTTCAGTCAAAGGACTCCAATATAAGCAGCCTGTATTACGTAGTATGTGGGTGAAACAATGATTCAGGATCATTAAATAGACATCAGAAATAAAGTGGTCAAAAGCCCTATGGCTATGCATTATAATAATGACATCCTGAATTTGAAATAGTGGTATGTCCGCACCTCAAGGGTTAATTACCTCTATTAACTATTCTCTTGCGCCATAGCCAAATTATGGATCTCCCTCCCACCTACAATTACCTCCATACCATCATGCACCCACTTCAAAACTTTACTAAAAGCTCACCTAAAAACATGCTGCCTATGCCCTTGCAACTCCCACTCTAATATCACCCACCCCATCCAACCACTACCTTTCTTTCCACTCCACTACCTTGATTATAGCAAGCTCAGATGCTCATAAGCCTAGTACTTATTATACAGCAGGAACTTCTTATTGTAACATTTGTTAATGTCTGTTATGTACTTCACGAATAAAGACTCTAGATGTCTACTGATGTACTATGTTCTTCATCTGTAAATATGTTGTAAGTAATTGCTATGTAAATTGTTAATCGCTATGTAATCCAATGTAACTACTGTCTGTTTATTTTAACTGTGGAGCTTTTCTCCCCGGGCCTCCGCTGAAAATGGACCTATGTCCAGTCGGACACTCCCGGTCAACAAATATAAATAAAAATAAAAAATAAAATAAATAAAATCTGAGAGTAAAAAGTTACTCCAGCAAAAGAGGCACAGTTTATATACTTAAAGTTTTTTTTTTTTTTATGGCTCTGCTGGACAGAGGCACAGGGAACTAATCTAAGAGGGTGGCGAAAGCCAACACATTCTAGCTAGGCTTATAAATGCCCTTGGGCGGATAGCCTAGTACTTACCTATGGACCTTTTAACACCTTTTGCTATGAGTAATGAAATCATTTTGAAGTAATTTTTCTGTAGTAATTATACCCACAGCTATCGCACATAATATGTAGTAAGCAATAATCTCTAAATGGTATCACTTTGAAGTAATTGTTTAATTAAGTAATAGTTGTGATTGATTAGAATATAAGTAATAGTGTCAAAATAGAAGATTTAATGTCAATAGATTGAAAAGGCATATTATTGTGCTATCAGTTATTAAAATAAATAGCCTAAAGTAACTTATTTTGACTTTAGAAGTGAAAAAGACTCAAGTTATGGTTTAATAAACTTTATGAGACATGGCTGGTATGGCTTTCTTGGTGTGAAAAGGCTTCCAAATATTTTAATATTTTTCCTTCAAGGGGATTCTTTGATTTTCTCTGCAAATTAAGTTTCTTTGTTCCTTTATGCATCCGTGAAATGTTTTTATATTCAGCTGTGATGAATTAGCTATTTTCCTCAGTTTGAACCATTATTATTTACTCATTTTTAATTTCTTACTTTGTTTGTTCATTTGTTGTTCAATAATCTGATGGCCTTCCTTGCAGATTTCTGCCATAGTTGCCTTGTATTTTCTTAATGGCATTTGCTTTTCCCAGCCATTAGTGCAACTTTATTTGTGTAATAAAGTGCTCTTTTTATTTCACTTTTAATTTGTATGTTTACTAAACAAAGGCTTGTTGTTTCTATGATTACAGACTTCACGTAGCCCAATTCCTGTTCTACATTATTATGTCCTTTTGATTCATAGATATTCCAAGGCCACTGAGTCTTATGATGATTCACACTAAATCCAAACAACATAGGTGGGAAAAACAGAAGGCACACAGTTCTTAGCAAAATTGAACGCTTTCATCTGTATGTATCAACAAGACTTCTTCAGAATACAAAAACTGAAAAAAATCAAGCTGTTTAAAAGTCCTTCTCTCCATCACATGACCCTAATTAACCAATAACCAAATAAACATTAAAAAAACTGTGATAAGTCATTACTTAAATAAAGACAATTTCCATTACTAAATTATCAGGGTTACAGTAAATAAGAATGCAATTTTAATGCACTGATAAAATACATATTGTCATTAAGACCAGGGGGCATAAAATAATTCAAGCGGATTTGCCATTTTCACTCGATGAATTAAATCAAATCCTCCCATGGCCCACCATGAATATCTCTGTGAACAATGTCCAAACCAAAAAACAAAACCTTTTGCGTAGGATATTCAGAGATGTTCTTAAACAGAGCATTGTTTATGTTCTTGTTTCTAATATCCAAAATGTGTCTGTATAGCCAGTCCCTGGACCCCCGCTGCATTTTACCCACATAGACGGAAGAACATTTAGTGCATAAAGTAACATATATAACACCCCTTGTTACAATTACAATAATAGAAGGACCTGAGGTGATGACTATTAATACAGATCCCATCAGTCTCTTACACAAACTTACACATAGAACATGGTAAGCAAGTTAAAGAATATATGGTACAGAAAGCTGTGACAATTTCTGAATGAATAGGAAGGATGATTAACTTGAAGAGTAACTAAGCTTGATCTTAAGAGTGGAGGAAATGTGCAGACTGGATAGTCAAGAGGTTCTCAAAATGTGAGTGGTGATGTGTGGGGTGTCTGTGGCTGTCTACGTTATTGCATGTCAAAAGGTTTATGAGCTAAGCAAAGAATAATACTAAGGGCTATGATGTGGCTAAGTAACAAAGAAAGATTTTAATGTACCAGATAATTGACTTTTTAGGAGCAATGTTAACATGAGGTATAGTGAAGTACTTCTTAGATTCTATGAGTGGTGAGTATAATCTTTAATATAACTCCTGGGAATATCTTATTACTCTTATTATAAATGTATATATATATATATATATATATATATATATATATATATATATATATATATATATATATATAATTTTATAATCATAATGCATTATATTTAATCAGTTTTTGATATGAAATTCCTAGAAATTATTTGTATTTGTTATATAGCCAATTAAAGCAAATGCTAACTGTAGCTTTTTCATAGTAGTATGACAGGAAGTGAAGCACTGAAATGAGATTTTTTTAAAATTAAACTAATATGATTTAGGTCTTGTTTTTCTTTTTGCAATGTTTTATTTCTTTAAGGCTTGGAAATTTTGTTCTTGTTGGTTGTCAAGCATTTTAATGCCTTTAGGTAACATGCACCCATGAGCATGCACACACACAGAGTCACATTAGTGTATTATTGATGTGGAGGCATACACTCAGATATGCATCCATGATTTTATGGGACTAGCACAGATTTACAAATACGTGACTGTGAAGGTGTTTATTATTTTTTAATGATGTCAGTCAGATCCTTCAAAGGGCTGATATTTTGTCGTTTTTTCCCAAGCTATGGATGCCTTGGAGGTAAATATAAGTTATGGAGTTGCATTCACACCTTTTCTTTGAGTTTTGCCCTGACAGCAATAAAAGTTTATTGTGTGTGTGTGTGTGTGTGTGTGTGTGTGTGTGTGTGTGTGTGTGTGTGTGTGTGTGTGTGTGTGTGTGTGTGTCTGTGTGTGTGTGTGTGTGTTTTCATTGTGTTTGTTAAATGTTAATTTCTTAAAGCAGCATTCAGTGAATGCGAACTATCCTTTATTCTGTTACTGTGTACTTCAGAAATACATTTCAATGGTTTGTAGCTTCTTTTTTTGCCTGAGTAACTGTTTTCCAGTGCTGCTGGCTGGCTGTTTTTGTGAGTATACTTACAACTAAACATCCCCTGCTTTTTTGTGCTGCTTTGTGTGCAAGTACAAATAACATACCAAGCTGGTGTCAAGTAGAAGTCCAATACAGCTTTCCTGCTACTCCACACAGTGCAGAACACAATCATATTGCCAGAAATTCAAAATGTGTTTACATTTCATCCAGTAGGTGATGTTCTATGTTATTTTAATGATGAGGACTAACATGTGATGTGTGTTACTTCAGTGATAAGGGATATCTTGCTGTGTTTTACTTTGTGTAAGTTAATTACTTCGACCACATTTCAGAGTAATGTTCCGATGAAGAAAAGTAAGCGAATCAGCTTGCGTATACGATACTCTTTCCCTTTTCCACAACATGCATTCCATCAGTATCCTACCTCACATAACACCATCAACAGCTAGCGTGGTATCCTATTCCCACCTTCATTCAGTATAAAGGTTTCTGTTGTCATTTGTTAAATTCCATGTATGGCTGGTCCAGCTTAGTTGTACATAGGGATAAAGCACAGTATATATACCAGATGATCTGAGAGTAAGTAGTAGCCCTCACACTGGAAGAGATGGTCAGTGAGGGTTCTGGTGAGTGGCTGATGTCAGCTCATCCATCCCTGGGAAAATGAGGTGGTTCTGCCTGCCACCTCTTCAGATACCCATTAAGGATCAGGGGTGCAGCATGCAGGGCAGAGATGCACTGTTGAGTGTGATCATCAGCATTCACACAGTAGCCTTCAAGATGGTGCATGTATGGGAGTGTACATGTGTATAAAGGAAAAGGAAGGGTGAATGTGTAGCAGGTCCTCATTTAAGCAGGTGTGTACATTGACCACTGGAGGAGGAAGGAGAAAAAGCTCATTAGCAACTCCTTTGCATGTCTCTGACTCAGACACCTAGTGCAGATGTTTCCCCTAGCAACTCATATAATGCTATTGCATAGGCACCTACACACACAGTCACCTGGACTGTCAGTTATGCCCTATATAGATATATATACATGCAGAGAGCCTCGTACACCTCACTTGGTGTGGTGCTAACTGCCCCAATGCTTCTATACTAAGCAATATGTGCATACCAAAAAAAAAAATAGGCTGAGTCCTACTGCTCCACTCCAAAATCATGTACTAAAGCTCGTCTTTGAATCACTCTGTCACTTTACTTCAATCCCAGAGTAAAGCTATCCATTAGCCACAGTAGTGGTATTACCTTTACACTTCACATTGCTGTACAGCTCCAGTGGGCTTTGAATTGGACATTTGTAGCACACTGAGCTGCCCTGCTAGAAATAAGTTTGCATAGAGTCCTGTTTCTGAATACCCCCATTGCTTGTTTGCTTCTTTTTATTTATCTAGTTACAGAATAAGTAAACTGCTCTTTTTGTAATGACCACAGAAATTGGAAACTGATAAAAACAGTATATTATACAGTCCATTCCAACAGTTAGCATGGGAGTGACTGACCAGGTACATTTGTCACTGTGTGCCTGCTGTGCATGGTCACTAATGTAAGATTCCTGTGACTGACCATAAGGGACATTGCTCCCAGGCCCAGTATATACATCTGCTTTGACATGAACATGTTGTAAAAGGAAAAACTTCAAAGATCAATACACGTTAAGTTCAACAAGGCACCCTTTATTACTTGCAGCAAGGAGACAAAGCATGTAGGTACAAGGTTTGTGTAACTTTCTGGTGGTCAGTATATTATTCTTATACAGTTCTCTTCATGTCACATAGAAAATGTTACTATTCTACTGCTGACATAGTTGGACACAGCTTTCTGTATGTTACACAGAAAATGTTACCAGGCTTATTGCTGACATGGTCAGATTATTGCTGTCTTGCAAAAACATTTGAGAGAAAAAAACTGGTCTTGGGCTTATTTTAGCCCACCTTGTCTCTTCAATTCTTCCATTGTACAATTCTAATACATGTGATACATTTTGTCTAGATTCAAGGTACATTTCTAGCTTTGGTACAAGTAGTGCTGACTATAGTTTAAGCTTTCAAACATCTATTGTTTTCTTTATCAAGACTTGTAGCAGCTGCGCATTTTCTCATGGCATAAGCAGAAATAGAATGTCTCTTATTAAGTTTCCGGCAGCTGCACATATTTTCATTGCATAAACAGAATAAAGTGTATTTTATTAAGTTTGTAATAGCTGTGCAGATTCATACAGTATGAACAGAATAAATGTATTAACCCTTTTAAGCCTTTAATGTACTAAGCATGCACATTGCTATTATGCATTTTCCTAACACATGTGCATTGTGTGCCCCTCTAATACTCCTCCTTGGAAGAATATATGGAACCTTTTGGTCAAAGTCAGCATTTAATATGAAGAAGGCAAACTCATAACTACGAAATTGTTTAGTACAGTCAAACAAAAATGACAATGTATTGCTTATGTGTCTAAGATAACTCTTACTTTTAAAATTAGAACAGCTTTTTAAACATCAAAAGCAGATCTGCATTTACCACACAGTCATCTTAAACTGCACATAATATTTTTCATACTTTACCTCATGAAAGCTTGCACTAAAACACAGAAGTAATCATATCTTTTAACAAATGACATCCATTCGGATTTTATAAATTGTCTGAAATATGAAGGTTGTGCGTCAGGGCTTTTAACTCGGCATGTAAAAATCAACTACCAATCATTAGCGGTCCGGAGTTCTGCTGTGGCGACCCCTAACCGGGAAAAGCCGAAAGACACAACATATACATTGATATTTATTTATTTATGTATGTAAGTAACATTTGTTAACTGGGAAAGTCCAACTTGGATCAAAGCCAATTTTCAGCGAAGGCCCGGTGAGAAATGCTCCAGTTGCATGTTTTTGTAATTATAATGATATATTAAATTATGTGATCTGATTAAATGATATATTTTTATGTAGGTATGTAAGTGGTTGGGAGCTACAAGGGTCTAAATTCAAACAAGGCTTTGTTATAAATCATATAAATTCAGTAAAGAAACATACTACAATGATAAAGAAACTGCAGATGTAAACAATTTATATACTGAATTCATATTTTGGTGTATACTGAAAGGGTTTATCATCATACATGGCTATAGACTTAGCCAACATGTATATACAGGTTCATAGACTAGTACTAGGCTAACTGCCCTTGTGGTCCATTTAAGCCTAACCAATTACAACATGTGAGAATTAAACCCTGCACCTTGCATCTGTAAGGTAAATACCTTAACCATTATGCCAACCTCCCACCCACATGAAGAGAACAGAATGCATTTCATCGATTGTAATAGCTATTAGTAAACACTCCTTACAGCAAACTCTGTTTTTGACTGTTTTTCTGCCTATAAGCAGCAGTTTGTGTGACATTGTGGTACTGCAGGGTATGGAGATTTGCCCTTTCTCTGCTGTAGTGTGATCCCAGAGTTAGTATATGAAATTGAGGGGGGGGGGGTGCAGAGTGGCAAACATTGTTTTTTTTTTTCATCCTATTTGGCATTTTGACTATTCGATCTTTTTAGATGTCTTTTTTCAGCACTATTTTAAGCATTTGCTCTCTTCTAAGACACTCATTTTATAACCAACACCTGGGTGGAAACCCACTATATTCAGCATCAAAAATGTACTGGCTTCATCTAGTTCCATTGGTGTAGATGGCTGCAGTTCTGACAAAGGCTTGGAAGGTCCAAGTTCATTTAGAGGCTCAGACACTAGAGCATCTGAATAAGCAAAGCAAGGAGTGATGAGGTAGTGCCTTTTCAACTCCATCTGGGAGGGAAGGTTGAACAGTACGTGTGAAACCAGGGAGACTTCCAGTGAAAACCTGAGATCACTGCAGGTGCCTGCATTTAGAAATGCAGGACCCAAAGATGCAGTACATCTCACAGAAGTGCAAGACATGCCACATTGCATATGCTCATTTCACATTAGACCTTGTGTCATCACAGGCATGATGCACAGTGTGAATAAGCAAGGCTCAAGCCAGCAATTCCCACTCCTCAGGATGGATGATCACACCACTCCTGACTGGCACTTTCCACCAAGAGGAACAAATGGACCACTAGGTAGAGTTTGAAGAAGATGATACTTTTCATGGGGAGTGAGCTTGACCTTACATTTATTGGCTTCATAGCAGTGTTGTATTTCTTTAAGTGAAGTGAATACATGTGAGCTGAATCTGGAAGAGCCAGTGACAAGTTTCACTTCCTGTCAGGGAGAGAAGCCTTCAAGTGTTTTAACTAGAACAAAATGCTATGTGGAGGAGTCAAGCAGAACCCTGGTAAGTTGAGAATAATGCCTGGAAAGTCATAATTAGACCAAAGAAGTGCCTTGTTGCATTTTGCTTGATTAACCAGTGGTCCCAACTGGCAGGTATGATTTTCAGAATACAGTTACAGAGCCTTTAGGCATTAATATACAACAAGTGCACTTTTACTTTGCTCCAGTGTAAGATAAGTTTAAAAGCAGAGCATGCCTTACAAACCATGTAGGGGAACATTAACAAAAAACAGACAACTGCACCCTGGAGTGTTTTTTGCTGTATATTATTGACACTTAAACAGGAAGAAACAAATTGAAATATGGGAATGATATCCATTTTTGAATGAAGAGAATGTAAGGTCAACATTGGGGGAGCATTTTTCTGTAAAATAAGAACTGTCAAAAGTTAAAGATCCAGGAGGATGGAAAGGTGATTTGGAATTGTGAGTGAAGACTGTACAGTTGGTTCATCTGTAGCATTTCTGTAATTTCTACCATAATCTTGTCAATACTGTGGAAATTAGCATTACTGTAAACCTCCAATAACTTTAATAACTTCCTTAACTCCCATGTTGCTTGTAGTACTTCATACCATGGAAAAATGCCAACACCTGATATGACAACATCTCTTTAATCCATATGAGCTAACCGTTTAAAAACTGTTATAGGTCATCACGATAAATCCAATCATCTGTCTTGCCCACTGGATTCCTCTCAGAAGATTTAACAACCGCTCATGTTTTCCTATAAATTCTCACTTTTCCCAAAGGAAATGAGGTAGCAGTAGTAGTATGTGGCCTTATAGCAAAAACTCCATATCCTAGATAGTAAGATCCATTCCATTTCTCCAATAACCAATTATAAGCTCATTTTCCACAGATAGAGTAGTAATTCCCATAAAGTGGACTACCATCCTCAGTCTGAAGAATGTGTGCTAAATAAGAGAGATGTAGCACAACGTTTGTCTGTTCCTTTTTAATAAGATTATAATTGTTAGGCACATGCTTGGTCTTCGCTGTCTTCCATTTGCTTCTAATGTTCCTTATCCTTCCCTCTCTCGCTGTCTCACTAGAAGCAGATTCACCCCTTACCTACTTATCCTAGCTTCAGAAATGCACTTGTGTTTAAATCCAACTTTTTTACTCTCAACAAAATCAGGAGTCAGTTTCCATGAAGTTGCTTTCTTTATAACAGATATTTTATCAATCCTATACACAATTCTACCCCCCTCCCACTCCCATTACTGGAAAACCCTCATACCTGGTAGGAAGATCTGAGCAGCTCCAACAGCTGGAAACCTTGAATGTTTGGGGACATGTACTAAAGAGCTAGGTAAGTACTAAACTAGGGATGCCATGTTGCTCTCATCTAAATACTGTAAACATTCTGAGTCGTGTGCTTTGCAAATAAAACCAGAATAATAACAGAAGTATAAAAAATAAAACCAATACGAAATAGCAATATTCATTCAAGACATGTCCACATTGTCTTGGTCAAATGTCTTGATGCTCACAATGTTATTCCTGATGTATAATGTTAAGCTGATATGTCAAGTAAATGTAAATTCATTGAATTCTCCTGTGCAGTTGTTTTAAAAATGTGTACCCCTTCCAGTTGTACGGTCTCCAAAAGGGGTTTCATTAAATTTTTAGTGTGATTCATGATCTAGATAAAAATTAATGTAACATCAATTCTTATGAAAATACATTTTCTTTTCTCTTGTTACTTTACACATTGGTTCCAAGCAATTTGGTCACATTGACTAATGATGTTATTTCCTTACCCCTTGTAAAATGTGAAAAAGGGAGCTAATGATGGTGGTGAGGACTGGTGAATGTGCACTAACCCATGCATTCTATCTCAGTTTTTTCCTAATCTTTTCACCTGAATTACTATTTGACAAAACCTTTCCACAAAGATGTAGGGACATTCCTAATAAGCCTGCCAAAGAATGATTTTTTTCTCAAAACTTTTTACCTTCTCCTTTTAGAATTTAGATTCCAAAATAGACTCTGCAGGGCCAGGTTTATTTATCTTTAATGACCAATTTGCTGTAAATGCTTGATTGTTCCTACAAGTTTAACCATTGGTCCTTCACGATCACTAATCATGTATGCTGGGGAGGTAAAGGTTCAAAATGACAGCATAGAGGCATAGCCTGGCTAGTCATTACCTGAAAGAGAGAAATGCCAGAACCATCAGATGGAATAGCTTGTATTCCCAAACGTGTCACTGAAATGTGCCACTTGCACATTGCCAAAATTATCAGCCATAGGTGTCCTGCTGAAGTCCAGAATATGTTGCCTCATTGTCTGTACCATCCACCACTGCAACCTGTGAAAGCATAATCATATATGACATCACTGCCAACACAAACACACATACCTATTTACTACGTTTGGCATGCACACTATACCTCATGAATTTACAGGTGCAGCGTACATTGACAGACATACAGGTTACTGAAGTGCTCAGCCTTAGAAGGACAGATATAAAGGCATGCCTACGTCACTCATTCCTTTCAAACCTGAAGTGAATTGTGCAATATTGTACTGTAAACAAGTAACAGTGCCTGATGGTGGGAGTTATCAGGGAATTAATGCACACAAAGGGGTGCTGTGAGGCCAGAAGACAAAGACAGAGGACCTTACCAACCTTGGAAGGGCATTAATTCCCTGGTAACACCCATCCTGAATGGCATTCATGTATTTAGAGAATGGGTTTTCTGTTAAATTATTTTGCATTTGCTTTTTTTCTTTTAATTATTATATACTTTATATTTTTGATGTAAAACAGTTCCGCCACCTGATACTTCGACTTACTGTGGCTGTGTAATTGTTGTTGGAGAAAGTATACATACAAAATATAAGTTATGTAGCTATTTAATGCCTACACACACACACACGTCTGCCTGTTACAGACACTATGTTGAGTTAATACACCTAGATCTCAGTAATTTAAAAGAATGAAATAAGATAATAGAATATAAGGTATTGCAATCCCCCCACGCTTCTCACATGTCTTTCAACTTTCTGGTTTAAAAGCCACACTTGCGCTTGTTTCCCACCTTTCCTGTAACTAGCCTAGTCCAGATACAGAGTTGCTGTATCCAGGACTGTTGGTAAGCTTCTGAGCCCCGCAAGCCTTTCTGTGTTGGAAAAAAGCCTCCTAGCTTATTGGTGGGAGTGCTAAGCACTAGGTAACCTGTCTACCACAAGAGGAGTTCTTGGCCCAGAAATTTTAGTTTATTGACCATTTGGGCAGTTTGGCCATCTCTTTCAACTTTCTGGTTTAAAAGACCACATCTGCACTTGTTTCCCATCTTTCCTGTAACTAACCTACTGGGAAGCACTAGAAAGCCTTAAACTGATACAAGCCTTTTAGCTTAGAAGAAAGACTTTAGAGTGATTATCAGTTTTCTGTATCTTCTTGCTGTACTTAACTATTTTCCACCTAAACGCCGATTTTCCAGTGTTTAGTGTGATTTAAAAGCTTGTTTTTTTTCACATATTGTACTTTTGACTGCCTGCACTTTTAAAAAGTCGTTTTTTGTTTAATTTGTTTAACTGCTGTAGGCTACACACTAAACTGTGAGAGCCTTTTCTGATCATTTGTAGTCGTTTAAAGCTGTTTTAAGTGTATTTTTTTACTGTTTTTGCCTTATCTTTTAAAAAAAATCCTAGTTTCCCAACTTTCTAAGCTAGTATAGTCCATTTTTCAGGCTAGTGCTGAATTCAGGGCTGTGTTACAAGTTTCTGAGTTGGCCCATACCTTACTTGGATAGAAGGAAGTTTCTCTGTTCACCTGTGAGAGAGGGGAGATTTGAGCAGCCTATCTGTCCTTGGAGGAGTCGTTCCAGCCCAGAAGTTAGTAGTTTATTGGTCATTTTGGGCTAATTTCTATCTCTTTCAATTCCCTGCTATAAAAAATGTGTTTGCATGGTTTTGGGCACGGGGCAGCGCTGGTTGGCTAGGACTAAATTATTCCCGGCTCTACTAAGTCTCCTCTTCAGTTTTTCCCTTGAAACTAGTCTAACTCTCAACCTAAGCACTGAAAAACCATCCTTCAGTCCAGCACTTGCCCAGACCTAATAGCAAGCACTAATATACCCTGACACATAATTTTCTTGGGTAGCAAAAGCCAGGGTACTGTTTGGCTAGGCTTATATAGGCTCTAGGGCCAATAGCCTAGTACCTATCTATGAACCTATGAACTTGATTGCCCAGCAGGGCAAGGCTCTTTATTCACCCCTCACCAACCAAGCAGCTCACCCTACTATTCAGGCATGACCAAAGGGCAATTTCAAGTGTACTCTCCAGTCCAGCTGGTGAATCTGGGTATCCTGAAGCAATGTTACAACTGCCTCTTGTACACAGACAGCCCTCTCCTCTTACCACAAAACACTAACATATGCGAGAGATGCAATTATACAGCCAAACTGGAGGCTAAGTACTCTTGACCCAAGACTGGAACAGACAGTCAAGAGGAGGTTAACACTTGCACCACACCTCCAGCCTACTAAATCAGAACTGGCAAAACTTACACATAAATACACAAAATCTTACTCGGAGGCTCTAAATAAAAACCTGCAAAAGCATCAGAGACCTCCAAAGCAGACACCCAAACAACCTGCACCTCCCATCACAAACCAGAAAACACATAAAACACAAAATCAGTATGCCACACAATTTATTTTTATTTTATTTTACATTTGTTGACCGGGAAAGTCCGACTGGATATATGTCCATTTTCAGTTGAGGCCTGGGGAGAAAAGCTCCACATAAAATAAAGAAATTTTATAAAATGTTCCAATTACAGTAAAAAACTTTTGTAGACAAAATTGAACCGATGATAAAAAGAAGTTTACATTAATAATGCTCAGCTACAGTCTAAAAGTACTTAAAATACAGATTCATTGGCAGTACAGTCCTACTGACAAATATAAACCTATTTAATAAACATATTCTTTACCAAAACAGTGATGATGCAGAATATAAACCAAGGTAAGGAGTTGTTTCTTGGGTTAACAAAAATTGCTGAGAAATTAGTTTAAGAGAGAAATAAAAAGAGTCATGCAAGAAGAATTAAGTAAACAGGCTAAAAAGTGGTAAGCCGAAGGAGAATTGAGTCAGTCAGGATTAGAGCATGGACAAAGATTGATGGACATACCTAACATACTAGTAGTAGGTGACTCTATAGTCAGGTACACTGACGTCCCACTCACTAGGCTGGACAAGGCAAAAGTTACTGTTAGCTGCCTGTCGGGAGACAGAATCTGCCACATAACACAAGCACTCAGGTCACTCCAGAACTAGTACAAATATGACTGTCATTGTTCATGTTAGTGTGAATGACCTGAGATGTACCTCCCTGGACTACATGAAAAGAGACATGGAAGAGCTCTCTGATCATGTAGCCCAGGCGGGTATGACCCTGACCCTAAGTAGCATCCTGCCCTCACCAAGAGTGATACCTCAGTATAAAGAAAAAAATTATCAATTTCAACAATTGGCTAAACTTCTGGTGTCATTCAAAGGGGATCCAGTGTCTGTCAGCCTGGGACGACATGCTCGACAAGCTGCATTGCTTCTCAAGAGACGGCTTTCACTTGTCACCCCTAGGCTTTCGAATACTGGCCAAGGCTCTTGCTGCTCCCATAGTGCCTTTTTTAGGCAAGGCTCAAAAGTCAAACCCACCCCCATAAACAGTACAATTAACAAAAAACTGAGGGTTATGCTACTCAATGCCAGGAGTTTAAATCTCAAAATGCACATGCTCGAAGCACTCCTCAGTATGGAGAACATCAACATCTGTGCAGTAACTGAAACCTGGTTCAAGGCTCCAGAGAGCACCCCAGCACTACTGGGCTACAACTCATACCACACATTTCGGCCACAGAACACAGACCGAAACACAAAAGGAGGGGGTGTATCTATATTCATCAAGGATACCTATACCTCCAGGTTAGTGGTGTAGCATGATACCTCTGAGATCATCCATGTGTAACTTACATCGGGCAAATCCGCAATGCAAATTGTGGCCTACTACAGATCACCCTCCATGACCCAGGACCACCACTTCGCCTTTCTGGAGACACTGGAAAACATGAAGGTCCTACCAAACACCCTGAAATTGGGCAATTTCAATTATCCTACCATTAACTGGGAAAACTACTCAAGTACAAACTCCCAGGCCCAGTGCTTCCTGGAATTCATCAACTCAAATGCCCTGGATCAGCTGGTAAACTCCCCTACCAGAGGTGAAAACATATTGGTCCCCATCACCAACATGGGTGACAGGTGTTCAACACCGAAGGTCAACCCGTCACTGGTTAGATCAGACCATAAACTAATCACTCTGGATGTCCACACCCCACCACCACCCCAACTAAGGAAACCACAGTAAAATCTTTTCTAAAGCAAATTTCACCTTACAACAAAACAGTTTCTTCAACGCTGCTCCGGCACAATGAAGGCTGTCCTGTTTACCCACAAATTGACAAGTCTATGATACTCCAAATACAAAAGAACGAATATGGAAGAGTTGAATTAAATTTGAATTTAAATTTAAATTTATTGTAGAGACACACATAAACACAAAATAAAAAACCAAACAGTATTAAAAAGGTAACTGATTGAGCGCTTTCATCTCCATGATGAGACTTCTTCAGAATCTAGTTGCCTTTCAAAAAAACATCTTTTTATAATTAGTAATTATCAGTCATTGGTTAAACAAAATTGCATCATATAATTATTTGATTACATTGTTAAAGGGCTAACTTATGTTGAAAATACTAAAACCATATGAAATACATATTCCAAAGCACAATGAATCAGATGAACAATGTATCTATAGTTAAAGGAAGTATGTCAAGTATAAATAAACATAATATACCTAAACCCTAAACCAGGAACAACAGTACTACATCAAAAACTTCATATATATAAAAAATGAATCATGGTGTACTACAAAATACAAACCATATACTACAATATACAATATTAATACATACCGAAAAAAACTATACAAAAATATATGAAAGTAAATAATATTCGAATAATATTAGGAATATTAAAAATATTGAAAAATGTTAAAACCAATAGTAATGTACATAATGAGTATAATCTAGCAAAAATGCTTTAAAATTCAATAACCCATATAGGCTATTGGAATATTAAAAATATTGAAGAATGTTGAATAAATATGTAAATATATAAATAACTAAAAACATAATTAATAAATATATGTGTATATAAATATTGCCTTAAAACTGTAAAATATTTGGGTAATAAATAAATAAATAAATATGCTTAGTACTGCTTTAATTATAATTAGAATCCCCCTATTTTTTGTTGTTAATTTTATGCCTCTTGGGATCCATTGCCAATAATTTTAATGCTGGACTAGTGGAAATATGGTCATTAAGTCCCTTACCACTACATGCATCTAGTCTTAATTGCCAGATCATTTCTCTATATTCTAAACGCGTCTCCCAGCCTCCACCTCTTTCTGGAAGTACAATTTCTTCTAACACCCAGAACTTGAAATCAGCTTGTTTACATATCAGTGCATGTCTATATAGTGCATTGTTCTCATTATGTTTATTAATATCCCTAATATGTTCATATATTCTAGATCTAAGGTGGCATTCAGTTTTCCCTATGTAATAACACCAACAGGCCTTGCAGAATACTAAATACACCACCCCTTTAAAATAGAAAATATAATATTGGACATCAGGATGTTTACACGTAAATTGAATTTTAAACATATGTACAAGGATAGAGTAGCCCAGGACAAAGTGGATTCTTTAACTAGACATAGTACTTACAATCCCCCTCTTCAACATGAGATTTTGAATTTTGAGAAATGTGTAATTAACAAAGTTTGGAATGAATACAAGAAAGGAAGTAAGTGAGTAAAAACCTGACAAAGGTCGAGATGCAATTACTAAATGACTTGAGTAGTAATGACAAGATTTGAGTAATGAAACCTGACAAGGGGGAGGGGTGGTATTAATGGACAGATGGGATTATATTAAGAAGATGAAAGACATTTTAGATAATGAGGAACATTATGGTTTGGTTACTAGGAATGAAATTAATATTTCATATAGAAAAATAGATTTAATATTAGAAGACAATCTCCTCACAGGAATGATAGACATAGAACTGTATAATTTTTTAAAAGTTCCAAAGCCGGTGATACCTGTTATTTTTGGTATACCAAAAATGCACAAGTCCTTACACAATCCACCTTTGAGACCTATAGTGTCATCTCAAGGATCTAAAACTCAGCCTTTGGCAATTTATGTTGACACCAAGGTTAAGAAATTTTATAATAAATATGATCGCATTTTAGTCGATTCGTGGTATTTCTTGCAGAAGATTGGGAAGAATATTTATACGGATGAAATTATATTTATTACTATTGATGTGAAGGACTTGTTTCCTGTTATACCTAAAAATTTTAGGCTTAGAATGGTTTGAGAAAATGTTACAGGAAATGAATCTCCTAACAGCTGAGGAATTTAGAATAGTTTTGGAAAGCATGGAATTGATATTAAAAAATAATTATGTGTATTTTGAGGGTGATTATTACCATCAAAAAGATGGGGTCACCATGTGTTCTGCATGTGCCCCCATATATGCTAACATTATAATGTTGTTCTGGGAAAGTAAATATGTTTTAAACTCTGTATATAGCCAACATATTGCTAAGTACCTCCGCTTTTTGGATGACATTTTTGTCCTATGGACTGGACCTTATGACAAGGTGGAGGAATTTATATATTATATCAACCATACTACCTCATTTTTACAATTTACTTACCAAATAGGGAGAAATGAAATTCACTACTTGGACATAAAATTAAGTAAAGATTACTGTAACAAGTGCTATAGGTCAAATATATTTAGAAAAGAACATTATTCCAATGTTTATTTACATTTTGATAGTGATCACCCTTATCAACTTAAAAATAATATTGTAAAGGGACAGATGATTAGGATGGCCAGAATGATTTCTGATGAGGAGGAATTTTTGGATGAAATCAATAATGTAGAAAAAATGTTTTGTGAAAGAGGGTATCCTGTAGAATTTATTAGTCCCATAAAGGAATATGTAGTTTCAGGAAGAGGTAATAAATATACTCCCCTGTTGGCAAAAGGTGATAAAGTACATTCCATTTTTAATGTGAACAATGCAAACAATATGAGCAATAATTTGAATACATAGGAGGTAATTGGTGCAGATTCTACACCCTATCTGACATTTACTTACTACAAAGGTATAGCATGGTTGAAAAAATGTATGAATGACACATGGGAGATGTTTAGGAATATGGCAGTTAAAACAGATGTTTTCCAATGTAGAATAAAGTTTTAGAAGAAACAGAAATATTAAGAATATTATTGAAAGGGACAGAACTATACAAAGTGGGGTTATTAAAAGACATGGGACTTTTGGTTGTGGTAGATGTGCACAATGTTCTTATATTGCCGGATTGAAGGAAATAAGAATACCGAGTTTAGATATAACACTCAGAGCTAAGAAATATTACAGCTGTTATCCTAAAGGGGTGGTGTATTTAGTATTCTGCAAGGCTTGTTGGTGTTATTACATAGGGAAAACTGAATGCCACCTTAGATCTAGAATATATGAACATATTAGGGATATTAATAAACATAATGAGAACAATGCACTATACAGACATTCACTGATATGTAAACAAGCTGATTTCAAGTTCTGGTTGTTAGAAGAAATTGTAATTCCAGAAAGAGGAGGAGACTGAGAGACGCGTTTAGAATACAGAGAAATGAGCTGGCAATTATGACTAGATGCATGTAGTGGTAAGGGACTTAATGACCATATTTCCATTAGTCCAGCATTAAAACTATTGGCAATGGATCCCAAGAGGCATAAAATTAACAACAAAAAATAGGGGGATTCTAATTATAATTAAAGCAGTACTAAGCATATTTATTTATTTTTTATTACCCACATATGTTACAGTTTTAAGGCACTATTTATATACACATATATATTTATTATGTTTTTAGTTATTTATATATTTACATATTTATTCAACATTCTTCAATATTTTTAATATTCCAATAGCCTATATGGGTTATTGAATTTTAAAGCATTTTTGCTAGATTATACTCATTATGTACATTACTATTGGTTTTAACATTTTTCAATATTTTTAATATTTTAATATTCCTAATATTATTCGAATATTATTTACCTTCATATATTTTTGTATAGTTTTTTTCAGTATGTATTAATATTGTATATTGTAGTATAGGGTTTGTATTTTGTAATGCACCATGATTCATTTTTTATATATATGAAGTTTTTGATGTAGTACTGCTGTTCCTGGTTTAGGGTTTAGGTATATTATGTTTATTTATACTTGACATACTTCCTTTAACTATAGATACATTGTTCATCTGATTCGTTGTGCTTTGGAATATGTACTTCATATGGTTTTAGTATTTTCAACATAAGCTAGCCCTTTAACAATGTAATCAAATAATTATATGATGCAATTTTGTTTAACCAATAACTGATAATTATTAAATATAAAAAGATGGTTTTTGAAAGGCAACTAGATTCTGAAGAAGTCTCAGCATGGAGATGAAAGCGCTCAATCAGTTACCTTTTTAATACTGTTCGTTTTTTTATTTTGTGTTCATGTGTGTCTCTACAATAAATTTAAATTTAAATTCAAATTTAATTCAATTCTTCCACATTCGTTCTTTTGTATTTGGAGTATCATAGACTTGTCGATTTGTGGGTAAACAGGACAGCCTTCATTGTGCCGGAGCAGCGTTGAAGAAACTGTTTTGTTGTTGGAGTTTGCATTTGTGGTTTTTTGGTTATTAGTTGTCAAACTTCACCTTACTTAAGACAGAGGCAATAAGTTTCACAGCCCCCATGCTATAGGTTAATGCTGCCCAAGATGCAGAAACCTTTACAAATGCACTCTATGAGCACCTACAAGGATGCATGGATCGTGCCATCCCTAGCAAAACCAAGACTCACTCCTCTAAGAAAAGGAAGTCTGGTGGACCCCTGCCATAAACAGGCTATACAGTAGAAGGAGGAAACTAGTTCAGAAAAAAAGCAAATCCCAAGAAGGAAAGATATCCATGATCTGTATCAGTAAGAAACTAAGGTACCTCAAAAAATCATCCAAGGCTAACTTCGAAAGAAAAATAGCCAAGGATTCAAAAGATAACTACAAAGCCTTCTTTAGCTATGTTAAGAATCTAAGTGGCAACTCACAGATATACACTAAGCTAGTAAAAAATAGCACAAAATATACTGAACCTACTGATATTGCCAGCATCCTGGCAGATCGATTCAGTGCAGACTTCACCCCTGTCTCACCCCCAAAAGGGCTCACAACAATACCGGAAAAGTGTAGTGTCCCAGAAATCACAGACACACAAGTGAAAACAGCCCTTTCAAAAAACAAAAACAGAGTGTCAATGGGGCCAGATGGTGTCCCAGGCTGCGTCTTGCATGGACTAATGAATGAACTAACCCCCCACCTAAACACACTGTTCAACCTCAGCCTCTACACAGGCTACATGCCCATAGAATGGCTCACAGCAATGGTTATTTCACTCCACAAGGGAGGGGCCACAACTGACCCTGATAACTATCACCCTATAAACCTAACTAGCCTGGTAACTATCGCCCTATAAGCCTGACTAGCCCGGTCTGCAAGGCTATGGAGCGCATCATCATGGAACTTATTAACAAAGACATTGGGAACCTCCAAACACTTGACCCAACCCATTTTGGCTTTGTTAAGGGCAGATTATGCCTACTAAACCTGGTTGATGTCTTCGAGACAGTCACCAAGGCCATAGACGAGGGAAAGGTGGCTCACACAGCCTACCTTGACCTCGCCAAGGCTTTCAACACCATTCCCCACTCTGGTATTACAGAAAAACTCACCAGCCTGAACATAAACCCCTATGTCACGAGATGGGTTGCCAACTGGCTTACAGACAGAACTCACATGGTAAGAATAGCAGGCTTCAGGTCCGACTCCAAACCAGTCACAAGTGGTGTCCTGCAAGGCTCAGTCCTGGGACCTCTACTGTTTGGCATATACTTCTCAGAAGTACAGGCAAACACAGGAGGACTATGGCTAACCAAATTCACCAATAACTGCGAACTGGGAGCCATAATTGATTCTCCGGCTGACATGGACATCCTCCAAAAAGGCCTTACTGAGATGGACACCTGGTGTCAAAGTCATGGCCTCAAGCTAAATGCCAAAAAATGCATAGTAATCCCATTTGGGAAAAACAAAACACCCATGAATTACCACATAGGTGGCAGCCCCCTTAATACAGAAGAGGTAATAAGAGATCTGGGAACCCAGGTAGATAGTAATCTCTCCTTTGACAATCATATTGCCAAAGTAGTTAGGAAATCCTTCTATGTGGCCCATCTAATTACTAAAGGGTTCACATCTAGAAATAGAGGTTATAGTGCCCCTCTCATCAGACCCATCATAGAGTACAATGCCCCATTTGGGATGTACCTCACAAGACACTTCCAACAGCTGGAAAGACCACAAATGTACCTCACCAAGTGCATTACTGGTCTCAAACATATGTCCAATGCAGCCCAACTGAAAAAATTCCAGCTGTACTCAGTGGCATATCGCTTATTCAGAGGTGATCTCTGCCTGACTTACAAAACCATGTTCAACTCAGAACTGATGGACATGCTCCACCTAAAGAAATCCACTGTGAGCCACGTGCTCTAGTGAGCTAAACCATGCCACAACAATAAATAGAATATGCTGAAGGGATAGATTCCTGTCACAGAGACTCCCCATGCTTTGGAACAAAATTCCTAACTACATTAGGCAGAGCCCCTCACTAACACTCTTCAAGAGAAACCTTGACGAGTGGATGGGTAACAGAAAATACACCCCTGAGATCACTTCATTGACTCTGCTTGACAAAGGCTCAATTAATCAATGTGGCAGCAAAAGCAGATACACTCTAGCTAGGCTTATAAATGCCCTCTGGCAAATAGCCTAGTCCCTACCTATGAACCTATGTCCCTGATTTTGCCAGATTGTTCAGCAATATCCCTCGTATCGTATTTGATTGGCTGGTAAATTAATGAGAATTAAAATAAGTCAATAATGCCAAATATTAGAATATTATACTTTTTTAATATTTAGCCAACATACTCTCAGTTAACTGGAGCTGCTCAGAGTTTCGTGACTTTAGCCAGAGATCTGGAGTGCATCTGAAGTGAAATCCAAGGCATTCACTGCAAACAACTGAAAAAGCCTGTATTGCACTTTAACTGTATTTATTTATTTGAATTGCTGTTTCATTTTTGCTGATTGTGTCTGCATTTTTGCTTCACTTTGAAATTCTGTACTACTGCCACATATAGCATAGGCTAGATTCAGACTTGCTGAATCTAGACTATTTGGTATCACTGTGCTCTAAATCTGCCATCTTATATTGAGACCCTCCCTGCACCCTTGTGGCAGAAGTGTGTAGCTGACGTTCCACCTGAGTTGGAGATTGCTGGAGAAAGCTTAGTTTAGGGCTTTCCCACTGGTAGTTTGTCTTAAAACTGTTGAATTTCGCCTGCATTTAAGTCTCTTGTTTGTGAGGGTTTGCTCTCAGTTAACCAGAGCTGATCAGAGTTTAGTGACTTTAGGGTCATCCACTGCAAACAACCGAAAAATAAGTATATTTAAAGAATGTATTGCACTTTAACTGTATTTGAATTGCTGCTTCATTTTTGCAGATTCCATCTGCATTTTTTCTTCACTTTGAAATTCTGTTCTTCTGCCTTATATAGCATAGGCTAGATTCAGACCTGCTGAACTTAGACTGTTTGGTATCACTGTGCTCATAAACCAGCCACCTTACATTAAGAGGGCCTCCCTGCACCCTTGTGGCAGAAGTGTGTAGCTCAGGTTCCATCTGAGTTGGGGATTGTCAGAGAAAGGCTCAGCCTGGGGCTTTCCTATTGGTAGTTTGTCTTAAATCTGTTTTGCCTGTATTTAAACCTCGCATTTGCCCATAGACACAAACATCTGAAAACTTAAATTTTCCCTAGACGTCTGTCAGTAGAACCATCCCATGTCCTTTGCTGCTCTGCAGGCAACTCAACTGCACACTGAAAAGCCCTTCACCCTAAACTATCAACAGAGGCCCCTCTGTTATCTCTACATCATAAACTGATCTAACTCACCCACTCCCCAACAATACTATAGTAAAAACTTGCTGTTATGGGTGGTCACTTTCCCACCATTTCTCAGGCCAGCCTGATTGACTTGGACATCCTGAGGCAATGTAGTAATTGCCTCATGTATACTGACAGCCACTTAGTCCTGAAACAAATACCCTATGTGAGAGATGTATCAATTTGGAAACAATCCTCTCATGTAACAAAAAACAAGACATCAGACAGGTTGTCACCTCACACACTTCACCTCTTATACAACTTCAGGACACAATACATAAACCCACATATGTGCAGGTACTCATTAGAAGCCTCTCAAAAGGTCAAAGAGCCCACCAAGTGCAAATTATCTGTGCACACCTCAACATGTTTAGAAAGCACACAATAACACACATATCAATGTCCCACCAAATAAACCCCTGAAGCAAAACACCTCAAAACTTAATATCTTGATCATTGGAGACTTCATAGTGAAACACACAGATGTCCCCCTCACCAGGCTGGACAAGAAGATCACGGTCCGCTACCTATCAGGTGCCAGGATCTGTCAGATCATGCATGCACTCGGGTCATTCATCAACAAGTACTGTTATGACTCTGCCATAGTCCATGTTGGAGTGAATGACTTGAGGCATACCTCCCTGAACTATACAAAGACAGACATGACTGAGCTCTCAGATTGTGTCCCAGGCAGGTATGACCTTAGCCCTAAGCAGCATTCTATCTTCACCCAGGATGATGCCACAATATAAACTAAAAATGATGACTTCAACAATTGGCTTAGCTTCTGGTGTCATTCCAGGGGGATCAAGTATTTGTCAGCCTGGGAAGACATAGTCGATGGGCTACACTGCATTGCCAGAGATAGTCTGCACCTCTCTCCCTAGGCTTTCAGATACTCACTAAGGTGCTTACCTCCCCATAGTGCCTTTTTTAGGCAGTGTCAAAACAGCAACATTTCTGACATAGCAAAATCCATCCGAGACAACCTCAAGGTTCTACTGCTTAATGCCAGAAGTCTAAACACAAAATTATACTCCCTAGAAGCATTCCTCATCTTGGAAGATCCTGATGCCTGTGCAGTTTCTGAAACATGGCTCAAGGCCACACAGAGCACCCCACTGTGCAATTCTACAATGCCTTCCACACGTTCAGCCCTCAGAATGAGCATGAAAGAACTAAAGGTGGAGATGCATTCATCTTCATTAATGCCAAGTACACCTTGAGATTGGTCAGACAGTATGGCTCTCTTGAGCTACTCCATGCCTAATTAACTATAGGCATAACACCCTACCACATCATTGCTTGCTATAGGTCCTCCATGAACCAAAAAAAGCAGAATGCCTACCTGGACTTACTGGAGTCACTCGCCATACAGCCCAACACCTTAGTCATGGGAAATTTCAATTATCCCTCCATCGACTGGGTAACATACACAAGCTCAAGCATGCTTGCCCAGAGGTTCCTGGACTTTGTCAATGCAAATGCCCTAGAACAGATAGTCTGCACCCCACACAAGGGGCTCTAATGTCCTTGACATAGTACTCACCAACATAGATGGTCACTGCAGTACCCCCTGTGTGATAGTCACTGCAGTACCCCCCACCTACCCTGGTAAGGTCGGACCATAAATCAGTCTCATTCGAATTAACTATTGGACCCCACCTCCCCAAAGGAGCAAAAAAACTAAGGAATTTCTCCAAAGCAAACTACAGCCTACTAAGTTATGGTATAAAAAGTTTTACACCCCCTGCAATCACAGGCAGTAATGATTCTTATGCAGAGATGTACACAAATCCCCTGGATAAACATCTTAACAAGAGTATAGACTCAGATGTACCTGACCGGATTAAAACCATGCCCTCCTAAAAAAACAAGCCACTTTAGTGGACATCTAGTATAAACAGATTTTATAACAAAAGATGGAAACTGATGTCCAAGAACAAGAGGCAAGAGGCAACTGCTTCTGCAGAGGAAGAATTCCCTCCACAGATTAAGCAAGCAAATCAAAAGTCTTATAAAGTCCTCTAAAGCTAATTATGAAGCTAAAATAGAATCCCTATCCAAGGATAATCATAAGGTATTCTTTAACTACATCTAAAATCTAAAAGGGAGTGCCCATGTATATACTAAATTGGTAGTAGATGATACCACTCCCACTATACCAGAGAACATTAGTGTAAACTTCACTGCCCTATCCCACCAGCCATACCCCAAAGCATACCTGACACCAGTTCTTTGCCTATATCTCTAGAGATCAAGTCATATCTGTGCTGTCCAAGGGCAAAATCATGACCTGAATGGGACCAGATAACATCCCAGGTTGCTTACTAAGCAATCTAAAACAGGGTCTAGCTGACTCATTTGCTGTTCTCTTTACCATAGCCTGAGAACTGGATTTGTACCAGCAAAATGGAGAACAGCAACAATAATCCCCTTGCATAAAGGAGGACCATCAACCAACCCTGGGGACTGTAGACCCATAAGTCTAACCAGTCTCATCTGCAAGGCCATGGAAAGGATCATCATGGACCTTAACAAGGACACAGGCAACCTTCGAACTCTAGACCCAAAGCAGTTTGCATTAAGTGTAGATCATGCTTATGGAACCTGGTAGACTTCTTCGAGAAAGTCACCAAAGCTCTGGATGAAGGTAAGACAGTGCATACTGTCTATCCGGATCTAGCCAAAATCTTGACACAATCCCCCACTCGGGTATCATTGAAAAACTCTCCTAGTTAGGTGTTAACCCTTACATCCCTAGATGGGTAGCTAATTGGCTCACCAACAGAACACATACTGTCAAAATTGGTGATTACACCTCTACCAGTAGACCCATCACCAGTGGCGTACCTCAAGGATTTGTGCTAGGCCCTTTACTGTTTGCAATTTATTTCTCAGAAGTCCAGTCTAAAGTAAATAGCCTTTGGCTTACTAAGTTCACTGATGATTGTAAACTAGGTGAATAATTGAGTACTCCAACAATGTTAACATATTACTGGAAGAGCTGACATAAACAAATGACTGGTACCAAAATCAGTCTAAAATGAAACGCAAAAAAGTGTACTATTATCCCATATGGCAAAGTGGAATTCCCCACTAATTACAATATCGACAGCACCTCTCTAAGTTCAAACCCAGTGGTGCATGACCTGGGAATACAGGTCAACAGCAATCTGAACTTTGGCCACCAGGTTTCCATGAGGGTAAGGAAAGCCTTCTACATTGCGCATCTCATAAGTAGAGGTATCACATCCAGGTCTAAGGGTGTCATAACCCCACTTTACTTGACCATAATCAGACCATTAATAGAGTACACATCTCCCTTCTTCATGTATCTCACCAGACACCTGCAGCAACTGGAGAGGCCTTAGAGGTTTCTCACTAAGAAGATATAGGGCCTGCGAACCATGACTTATGTGGCTAGACTGAAAGCCCTATCACTGTACTCTGTATCATATAGGCTACTGAGAGGTGACTTGTGCCTAGCCTACAGGGCAGTCTCTGACCCCCAACCTGATGGAAATGCTGCACATCCGCAAATCAAATCTCACTAGAGTCACTTGCTCTAGGGATCTCAAACATGGTAATGACATTAACAGAACAGGCTGGAGAGAGAGAGGTATGTCTGCCAGAAATTGCTGCTGCTCTGGAAGAAACTTCCAGTTCTTGTGAAGCAGAGTTCTTCAATGACTCTATTCAAGTGCAATCTGGACAAATGAATGGGTGACTGCAAATTCACCCAGGGGGCGACACCCATGCCTCACATGGTCAGGGCAGTAAGTGCAGATCTGTAGTAAATTCATCTACCAAGGACAGTTAGGGCAACCCGGGATTAACTTGGCTTGGCTTATAAAGGCTTTAGGGCTGCTAGTCTAGTAACCTCCTATAAACCTATGATGGACACACTGTTGCAGTTAAAAGAAGTTGGTAGGCACTGTCCCTGTATGTCTCTCACTCACAATTTTTCCGTCACGCTACCTAGCTTTCTGGCTTTCTCTGTTTCTGTCTCTTTCTTATATGCACAGATATGTACATGTAAGTATACACACACACACACACACACACACACACACACACACACACACACACACACTTATTTACATATGTAGTTTTTTAATTTTATCCTCACTAAACAGCATAGCCATGTTTTGCGAACATAAAAAATGGTGGGAATTTGATTTTTTTCTGTCCGAGCTTCATGGTACCTTAATATGGTGTCATGAAATGGTGAGTTTCTTTTCTACCAGATATTACATTAACATATTGATGGACAGCATTCATTCTTCAATCAGGGTGAAGATGTAGAGGTCACCCATTCAATAATGGATATTACTAACTTAGTGCTTCCCCTACTGATGTACTCATACAGTTGATTAATGCCAGTCCATCTGCCACATCTAATCTACCCCTAGGTATGAAGGGCCTCTCACCCTGTACAGTGACTGGCACCAAATACTCCTCAGTTCCCATGGTCATCTTTATTACTAGTGGTCCACCCCCTGTGGTGGAACTCTCTTTTATAAAGTCTTGTGCCTTGTCCTTTGCTTGGAGTAGCATACCAGTAACCTGTTACAGAGACCTATTATAGCGACCCCCAGCATTTATATCCTGCACCCCTCTACCAAATCTGATCCAATAATTACTGCCTACTACATCTTTTCTGGAGAAGAGCATGTATTATGTACAGATGGTCTATAGCGGCATTTTATTATCTTGGTTAGTGAACTTTTTAAGGCATTTGTTCTCTTAGGTGGCCATGCCATTCCCTGTATGCTGGTATTCTGTGGGATTCACATTCCTATGGCCACAACCTTCCCATCCCCTTTATGCTCCAGGTTATCAGCTACAGTTACTGTATGCATAGCCTCTCCACAATTTACTTCCTGTAGTTATGCTTCAGCATATGACCCTGGAACCCCATATCTCTTGTGACATGTCATTCCAAATGTTTTTACTGCTTACAGTTTGCACCCCTCCCCCCAACCTCACAGGCAGATAATGTAGGACCACACAGGTGTCACAAGTTCCCAGTTACACACACACACCAGAACATCCGCCTCACTGTCACTGATGTCCACCTCAAGGTTTGTTGTCATTGCTGAGGCATTTTACCAGGGAGGACTCCCTCCATAAGTTTGTGAACCTCCAAGTCAACAATATCAGTACTGAAATCCCAATATTTCAGTGTTGTATATCTGTATGCATTCCAACAGCAAAAGCACAAATGTCTTGAAAAAACAACAAGCAGGGCACTCCCCAGCTTAGCTTTAGTTAATTGAACACACAGCAAACACATCCATTTTCACCCACATTATACATAGGGCATAATCAGAGTTGTTGTACACCATCTTAAAAACACATATATATATATAACACACACATAAACACACCCCCCCCAACAACACAAGAAAACTCCAATTAAGTTTTGAAAAAAAAATAATTGACTAAAGAAATCATTCAAAATTTCTTGGTAGCATGGCACTCTAATGTAAAAAATGTAAAAATGTCATAATGAAATATGATACATTTTTATAGTTTAAAAATATTTAACAACAGAACAAAAAAAAATAAAAACAAATCTCAAAATTCTTAAGAACAATTACAAGTGTTGTGGTGTGTCTGTCAAAAACAGACTAAACAAAAAAGAGTGTACAATATTTACAAAAACCTCTGGTTATAGTCGAAATACAGCGAACAACAAAGAAATCATAATATATACATAATAAACAAAAATTTATAATAACTCATATTAAGTGAAAATGAAAAGATTAAAAACTTTACAATTACTCAGATCATCTGTCTTCTGTATTTCAGGATACTTGAAAGTGAGATATATTTATTTGATTAATTTTTATAGGCAGCATTTTGATTAAGGCTGTTGTTGATTTTGGTTAGTTCTTCTAAAGTCTCTCTGTCCCCCTCATGTTCTGTACCCTTTACCTGTCAATTTTTTAAATAAAAACATTTTTTTGTTATTACAGCTTTGCAGTTAATAAATTTATACATGTATTTTGGTGTTTTAGTTCTAAAAGCAGGACCTCAATTTCCTAATGGTTTTTTGTAAATTGCAAAACATTTAAAAATATAAAAAGCTTAAACCAGCGTATTTAAGCAATTGGTGTTAATTGCAGTTACAAAACTGTTTGTAACAATGAATCTTGTCAGCACAAAGCATGATCTCAAGCAACATACCCCAGTTAAATATAACTGAGGACTTTGAATGTTACATTTTTGAGATCCAGAGTGTTACTAATATGAAGGTGTTTCCTTAATAGTTTTGGATTTCCTTGCTATAAAGGGTACCTTAAAATAAATAGGGTGGGGGTCTTTTACTTGAGGGATTGATTAGAGCTTACCAGGAACATTGGAATAGAATGTATGATGCCATCTTTAGTCAGTGTTTATGAATAAATTAATTTTTAAAATTTTAATTATACCAGGGGTTAAGGGTGAGATGCTCTGAGAGTGGGAACTTTGAAATTGTAATTCATTATGGCAAAGAGGCAGCTCAGATTATATCGTCTAAATTATCACACTTATTTGATGTGAATGTTTTTTTCAGTATCCTAAAATGTAGAGCAGATTTTTTCAGATTGTCTTAATAATACATTTTTTTTCTTTTACATTTGTTATAATTATTTTATAAGATAGATGTTGTTTATTTTTATTTTCAGACATTGTTTTTTGTTTGTAAGGTTTGTAAAATATTATGTAAAATTTTTGTTTTAACGCCTCTTGTTTCTGTTAACTTTTTTCATGTTTCTAATTTTGTTTATAATTTTATTAAATTTGTTTTATTTTTTCAAGTTTTTATACTTACTCGTTATAAATGTATATATATCTGTTTTATTATTACATGTATAACATTATATTTTCAAGTTATTTTCAAGGGGTTTTTGTTTCAAAAAAGACAAACGATACGGGTAAAATGATAAGTTTGTACATTTCATTTTGATTTCAAGATATCTGTATGCATTGTTGCACAAAATGTGATGGCACTTTATAATGCACTAATAAAAGCCACATCATCCTGATAATAAAGAATGTGACCAGTAACCTCATGCATACAGCATGTCTAAGTCCAATGTGCTGTGGTGCAGCACTGCATTACACGACACTCGATTCACAAATATGCATCGTTTTGCATAGAGCTACCATTTTGTTCCTTTAGTAGATGTAAGACAGTGGTCAGAGTTACTTCCTGTGCTATGAAATGCAGAGGGCTTAAGCATCATGTGATCACAACAGCAGGGTTCTCCTGTGCAGATGACCCACTGTGATAGGCCTAGCATGACCTTGCTGAGATGATGTGTGCTGTTACTGATTTCACTCACCCCTTCTCATGAGCAGTTAACTACTATATATGTATACGTGAATATGTATTTTCCACCAATGAAGAAGCAGCTGAATATGATTAAGTATTCCAGAAGGTAAGAGTACCTCTCCCAGAAGCAGGGTGTCTTTGACCTCAGTATTATTCCACTGTAAAAATATGATTGTTACTATATGTGCAATCATATTTTCCCAATATGTTATCCTTTTGGAAGTCCAGTAGTGGAGAAAGAAACAGTGAGGCTATTGTCACTTCAGAGTCTGCTAGACAATGCCTATGGTGGAAGGGAAGGTATCCCAGCATCAGTTACAGAAGTTGGTAGAAGCCAAGGATTGACAGCAACTGGATGCCATCTTTTGCAAATGTAGAAATTTCCTGGTGTGGCATGTGGAGTCGTGTCTGGCATGCTTCACCCATTCACCCATTGTTCCACTGAGGGAGCAACCAGTCCATAACATAAGCCACCCAGATGAATGGTGGATGGGTTTATTACCTCTTGAATGGCCTAGCATCCAACCATGGCAGGACCCTCCCTAATTCCCAACCTGGTGTTTACCCTCCCTTATGTGTCATTCTCTATTCCTTTTCATTGTCCATCCCTCACCATCACAACTTGTTCACCCTCTGTATGTTTGTGTCCATGTACTGTCCTCCCATCTTTCTTTTTCCGTACTCTCTGTTTATATGTCTACCCCTTCTACCTACCCTTCTCCTTTTATGCCACCCACAGCCATTCCTCACCATCTTCTCTACTTTCCCTTCTTTTGTATACCTTACAAAAGGGAGTCATTCACTACAAAAACGTATTCATCTTGACCACCTTTCATATGTCATGGTTACCCTTGTATGTTTCTCTATGCTTGTTACTCACTCTTTTCTACTTTGCTATCACCCAAATTCCTTTTTGAGTCTAGGATGTCGACATCTAACACTTTCCCTGTACACACACATTAGTCTCTCTGGTGGCCTCTGTATTTTGCTTCTTGTAATGGATGAGTATGAGATACAGATCTTTGGTGATGTATTATGCTAGCCTGCTTTAGCTGTATTGTCCATCATATTGGATACATGCCTTCCTGTAGTTCTACTTTTGCTTTAAAGTAACCTAAAACAGTTTGTAACATTATCATTGCACATCTATTTTCTTATCCTATCCTTTGCTCATTATAGTGGTACCAGTCAATGCCTAATACATGCCTGATTAATTTTGACCACTTTGCCCATTGACTTCCTCAAAAATAGTGCTCTGCAGGTGCACAATGTTTGTCTATGAATTCCATCCTTACTTGTAATTTGTGGCTGTTCACGCTCTTTGCATAATGGATAAATACTGCTGCATCTTTAATGTTATGGAATCATTTGTATTTCCTGTGGAGAAGTTCATGTCTTCTGCATAAATAATAAGCTCTGGATTTATTACCTGATTCTTTTATGTGGCTATTGTGAAGGCTGACGGCCTAGCCAGATAGGATTTTATACACAATTCTATCATTTGTAAATATGAATGTTGAACTACAGACTTGTTTTCTTAAATGAAAGAATATGCTGTGAAATGTGAACTTAAAACAATGTAACAACATTGCCCTCTGCTGTAACGAAAGCTAAGACAAGCATTTCTTGTTTGTCCTTTTAAGTTCAAATTATTTCATGACTGTCTTTGATGTTTGCAATTCAGCTCTGGTTGGGCTAGATGAAGGCATCCTGCCTACTGTTTTAACTTAAGGAATAATTACTAGAGTTTACATGTGGAATGTCTTTTATTGATGTACTTTCCTGCAGCTGCAAGATAACAAATAAATGCAGTTTCTGTTGACCTGGGAACACCATGAAAGTGAAAGAATGATGTAATGTTTATCAGAACTGCAATTTCAATTTAAACAGAGAATCAGAAGATATTAAGCATTTATGTCTTGATCATCCATCTCACAGCACTGTCTTGCTCTAGATGTAAGTTATCTTAGACTTGTGTTTTCTTTTAGAAATAGTTAGTGACTAGAAAGATTAGACTAAGCATTTTTCTGTGATGTCAGAGCTGTACTACTGATTTATTTTAAGTGTTTCTGTGTGATCTCTGAACTCTTGACTAGCACTGACTGTGTAGTAGAAAGTATTGTCTTGTGGTTTTAATTATTTATTATTACATATTTTAAAACCTTTTAACTGTGGCTGGTTTGTGTAGAGATAAGTTAACCTCTAAGAGTACATTGCATGTTGTGATGACTGCTCCCTGGCCCAGCAGTCAAGGAGCCTCAATCCTCACCACTAACACCAGGGAGGTCAAATTATATAAGAGGAAAGAATAACAAATACACACAATAAAGTACAATTTCCCTTAAAGGCACACAGAGATCTCAGTCAGTCTGGAGCTGGTTGCTCCCTTGCTCTCCAGGTCCCCAATAAGACTCCTCACTGGCACAGCTATAGGGTCCAGATCTCAGCCTAGCTGGCAAGCTAACCTCCAGTACCCTCTCTGTCCCACCAGTGCTTTGTGGCCCTGCCCAGGTAGCTGATACACCACACACACTTTGAGATAAGTATTTATACAACTTCACAGACACTCCTGAGAAAGGCTGACATGGATTCTCCAGCTGTGCCCCTTTACCCAGAGTATACTGTAGTAATTTCTGCCACCACTAGCTAATACTTATCAGCTACCCAAAGGCCCTTAAAAGGGTGTCCAATTATTACTGTGCAATATTATTATCCAATTGGTAATGTGACTATTCAGTCTAAGGCTTATTATAGTTGCTTATTACAATAAACTCTATAAATATGCAGTGTACTCTAGAGCTTACTTATCTCTACACAAACCAGCCACAGGTAAAGGGTTTTAAAATATTTAATGCTAAGTAATTAAAACACAAGACAATACTACTACACCACAGTGATATCCAAGAGTTCAGAGATCACACAGAACCTTAAAACAGTACAGTACGAATGTTCTGATATAACAGAAAAACACTTGTCTAACTTTCTTCTAAGTTTCTAGCTATTACTACAAGAAAACATACTTCTAAGACACTACTTACATAAGACAACAGGCAGAGTACTGATAAGTGGGATATCAAGATCAAAATGCTCCCAGTCTCTCTCTGAACAAAAGTTTTTAAACTCACTAACAAACATCTTTGCTAGGCCCTCCCAGATTACATCATTTTGACACTTATGTTTTCCCAGTATACACATTACAACATTTTGACACTTACTCTGGAGTTCCCAGGGAAAATGGCTACATTATTTAGCAATCTAACACCTGCTCAGGAAACTACACAATAAAAGACATTTCACATGTACACTCTAGCAACTATTCCTTAAGTTAAGACAATAGAAAGAATGTGTTAAGCCAGCTGCTTCGACATCACTATTTAGATAATTTTAACTTCAAAGGACATTTGAAATGCTTGGCTTAGTTTTCTTTACAGCAGATGGCAATGTTGCAACAATCCTGAAGTTCACATTTTACAGTGTTTTCTTTCATTTAAGAACACAAGCCTGTATTTTTCATTTATATATACAAATGATAGAATTATGTATCAAATTCTATTTGACTAGGCTGGCAGCCTTCGCCCCTCTTCCCCCAATCTTCACACATGTATATAAGGATCCTGTACCAAGTCACTCTAATAAGCCTTGACTGCTTCAGTCATACTACCAATTGGATAATATTGCACAGTAATAATCAGACACCCTTTTAAGGGCCTTTGAGTAGCTGATAATTATTAGTGGGTGGTGGCAGGTGATACTACTGTATAGTCTGGGAAAAAGGGGCACAGCTGGAGAACCTGTGCCAGCCTTCCCCAGGAGTGTCTGTGTGGCTGTATAAACTCTCAGTGTGTGTGTGTGTGTCAGCTAATTGGGCAGGGATACGAAGCACTGGTTGGACAGAGAGGGTGCTAGAGGTTTTAGCTTGCCCACTAGGCTGAGATTTGGTCCCTATAGCTGTGCCAGTGGGGAATCTTATTGGGGACCTGGTGAGCAAGGGAGTGACCAGCCCTGGACTGACAGTGATCTCTGTGTGCTCTTAAAGTGAAACGGCACTTTAATGTGTGTATTTGTTATCCTTTCCTCATATATGAGATTCCCTCTCTGGTGTTAGTGGTGAGGATTGAGGCTCCTTGATTGCTGGGCCAGGGCATGGGCATCACAGCTATCACCACAGTAAGTCACAAAGAGACTATTATTGATCTTTGAGTTGTATACTACTCAGTGATGTGGATAGAATGCCATTCACTTTTGTGATGTTCCTGCGATTTAAAAAATACTAAATCTAACACCCAGCTTTTGTAATGCATGCATGCTGTCAGCATATTGAGCTATTAAACTGTTCCAGAAGACTGTGTAGCTATTGCTATTGTAAGTCATAGGTGCAGCTGGGTGATCTCAGGGATGTACAGTAATTCCTCTCAGGCCTCACAAACATATTCAGGAAAGGTGATACCTGAAATACTAGGATATCCTTTATGGAGTCTATGCTGAAAGCAAGTGAAAAAAATTTCTGCTGTGTAAATAATCCCACAGCATGTATTTTAAATATTTTGGTTAAGGGGCTTAACAGAACTGTAGGCCAATAAACTACGTTATGTCTTCCTTATCACCCTTCTTGATAACTGATACTATAGTAGTTAATATTCAAGCCTGAGGGAAATGCTCTCCAAAAGACAATAAAGAAAAAAAAAAGAGTGACTGTCTAAACTAATATATCAAGACCTAGCTTTAGGAACTATAAATCATTGTCATCCAAAAAGAAAAAACAGGCAAGTGTTGCTGTGAAGAATAGTTATGTAACTTTTTATTCATTTACTAATAAGAAGCTACAGTTCTGAGATCAGCAGGCTTTCTACATAAACCATTACTTATCAGCTTCTTAAGAAAAATACAAATTCTTTAACAAATGCATTTATCTCCATCCTCATCTATTTTGCCTTTTATAATACTTAATATTAGAAACTCGTTTCCCCAGACATTCGATTCAGAACCTTCCTGATTGTTATAATATTAGCTTGTTCCTATAAAGCTTTCTTTGCCCAGTATTGTTTCTTCTTCACTTTACAAGATCTTATTTCAATATTTCTTTGAGTAGGATGTTTACTCCATTTCACTTATAATTTTTCTTTCAAGTAAGCTTTATAAAAACCTGCAAGGGGGGGGGGGTCTCATTTCAAAGGCTCACAAGCAATCAGTTACTTGATAGATGGTATAAAAACTCAGTTTCTTCTAACACTGAATCTGTCTAAACCAACAGTACTAGAAGTAGTGAATATAGTAACAAGAGATAAAAGAATTTGAAATGGAATACTTAAAAAAGGGTATGAACAAATTACATAGAAAAAATGGGAATTGTGAGAATAATATAACCAGAATGATGTTTTGGAGGAAAAATGAGGTTTAAGGGAAGACAGGAATTGAGTGAGCTAAGTAATGTTTGATTGACAATGACTGTATAGAAGATTATATGTGGTCTATAATGTTTACAACTGAAAATATGGCTTGTTTTCATTGATATAAATGTATGATTGTCTATGTTATAAGTGATAATTCAATAAAGATGTTTCCTGTTTAAAAAACAATGAATCACTACATGGTAAGTTCAACTGCTGAGGCAGTTTTAAATCTGAAATAAAGGGGTTAGCTTTAGCAGGTGTAACTAAAATAAAGGCAAACTATAGCATTGTTTAGCGGACTTGAGGGAGAAGTAAATAGCAGCACATAAGGGCTGTATATGTCTTTAGGACACAATAGGAGAAATTTGGTAGACTGCTGGCATACAAAAGTTATAGTAAGAAAGTCTACTAAAAGATAATTTGCTGTTAAAGTTGATGCCCATACTTTTAATATACATAGAACAACATAAATTTGTTCTCCATGCTTTACTTTTAACTACCGCAATAGCCAAAAGATACTGCAGTGAAAACCAGAGCCACATAGTTGTTTGTTCTATCAGTATCTAGAAGGCCTCTCTCTCCCTCCTATACCATTCTTTTGTTATAAGGTTTTATTTTTTTTACAAGTAATTGTTAGCCATCCACTTACCATTTGCATTTCTGATCTCTCACACACCATTGACTTATGTCAATTCATTTATGAGTGTTGTATAATGTTGGTGTACACCTTTTCTCAAAGACCAGAAAGGTAAGCTATATTCTTACCACTTAAGTGAATCAAGCCCCTTTTCCATTAACATCACCTTTCCCTCAGTACAGGACTTAGTTACACCTCCACCTTAACATGAAAAGATGTGACAAAACCTCTAGTCTTCATTTCAGTAATGATGGAAACAAAGATGCTAAATATTGCACAAAGCCTTATTTTTTCATTGAAATGCAGCAAAGCTGTGAAATATGATAAATGTACAAAGCCTGTATTTTTTCAGTAAAAGTGCAATAGAGCATTGTAAAGTGAAACTGTTTAAGACTTGCATGCACTGAACACACACGCACACACAATTGCATACACATTAACAGAGCTTAGAGCTTTATAGATTATTACATCCTGTCAAAAACTACATTACCTTAATGTTGTGGGAATATTCTCAATATCCAAACAACTTTATTTTTGAGGATGTTATTTGGATTCAAATTTTTAAGCTGGCATGAAGTGAAGAATTAGGACCCCTTTATCAGTAGCAGCTGACGGCTATTTGTGTAAAAGGCCAGTGCTCATTGAATATTTCACAATGTTGATTCATTCTAGGATACCCCTCTGGATTTTTTAAAGTGTTGTGATTTTTCCCCAAAAGTTGATTTCAACACTGCAGCTCTGTTAGTCTTTGCTTTTCACTTGTAGCATTTAGTGATTTTTATTGACTGGCAGCAGTGAAGAACTCTTTTCATGGAATGCAGATAAGATGTGAGTTTACTGCCTAGTGTCAGTGAGCTTGTGTCCATAAATTTTCCCTCTGAGTTTTTTGCAACTGTTAAATAATCTTAAAAGTCAGAGATATAGTTTCGTTAGCTTCATTTTAAGGTAATAGGACCAGTTACCTGAAGTGTTTTTCTGAAGTCTCATGTCTATTAAAAACATTTTTATTTTATAGTTCCCTGTGGAAGAGCACATTGGTCTGTATATTTAAATTTCAGCATGTGTTGCTATTTTTTTTTTAGTAGAAAGTTTTATTATTCATTTTCAAAATCATTTAGTTGGATGTTTGTCAATTAATTTAAGTATAATTATAGAAAAATAGTGAAGTATAACTCTTAACATGTACCTTTAAAGAGGGAGAATGCTTAGCCATTGGAAGTTAAAAGTCCACCTGGTTGATTTTAAGAGTGAGCAGTAATTGTATCCTGGGCATGCAGATTGAATTGGTTGGTAGAACTGTGTTACCATAAAGCAGGAAGAGGTGTTGTCAGTCCCCTCTGAAAATCTGTGTGTGTGTGTGTGTGTGTGTGTGTGTGTGTGTGTGTGTGTGTGTGTGTGTGTCTGTCTGTCTGTTTGTATGTCTGTGTGTATACATAATAGTTTTAGCCAAGATACAGATACTGTTAATAAGGTAATCCTGAAAGGCACCAGGCTATGAATGACATGCAGGAAATCTTGGAAAGCATTTGGTTATAGCTTCAACACTACGGTGTGAACATTATTTGAGTGTGAGGTACTGGTCAAAGCCAGAGGCAACACTGCTCTTAAAACTGAGCATCTCCCATACATTGCTATCGGTGGAAAGGTTTACAGGGTCGTCCCAGACACTATCATCCTTCCATCTGTGACCAACTGTGTGTTCCTTTTTCACTCTTCACTATTAGTATCTCCAGCACTTTTCTTATCCCATTGTGTTTCCCCAGTTTGCTTCACCCTGGCATCATCCGTCCTCCTCCTCCTCTCCCATTCTGATTGGTTCTTCCTGTGTCTTACTATCGTCCTGCTGTCCATCATCCCACGGTGTGTTACTCCTTCATCCTTAATGATCAGTGCCTCCATTCTTCCTCTTATCCAGTTCTGCTTGCTTGATGATGCATATTGTTCATCCTCCAGCTTCGAGTCCCTTTTCATCCCTCTCTCCCAATAGTGGATGCATGGCATAGTTTTAACTTTTCTCCTTCACTTTTACTTTTATACTTATCTTTCTTTGCTATCCCATTGTATTTGCTTTGAACATCACTTAAAATATTTTACCTTTGTTTCTGCACAGTAGGTAGAGAATGTTCTAAAAACATCTTGGTGAAAAGTTAACTTTTTATAACCAGGTTTCACCACCATTCATAATTTGACTGTTACCTGGGAATCAGAAAATGGAGCCCACCAGGCTTTCAGAATCAACCTGCTTATTTCTTAGCAGGCTCGGGGTTTCCCATTCACTTCTGTTTCTTATAAATATTCTAATTGCCAGGTGGGAATTTCACAGGGTACTTACTTAAATCCCTTTACCTTGAAGCTGTTGGACAAAGGTCTTACACTTCACAGTCATAAAACTTTACTTTGCCTTGCTGTGATATTAGGATCAGCTGGGAGGAGGACCATTAAAAGCTTTTTCAAGCAGTTATACTGGGATGGGGATAAGTAAGGAAGGCTAAAAGAACTTGCCTACTCGCCCTAGGAAGTGCTGTGCCTTTCCACATTATAAGGTGAATGAGTTGACAAATGAAAATACTGTTCATAAGCCTGTTTTAAAAACTTGTAATATCTTTTTTTTCCCCCAGGCATGGCAAACTGGTTTATCTGGATCAATTTTAAGTCAACATTTTGTTCTTTTTCTTTATGATCTCATCAGGAAACATCTTGAGAGGGGACCCTATTTACTGTCAGAGACTGACAGTTTTGCTGGAAAGCATTTGTATGTCCTAAATCGGCAGTATCAAAAGAATTCTGTTAGCGAGGAGTTTGAAATTCAGTTACCCTGACTTATTCCTTCACTTACTTAATATAGTCTATATTTCTATAATACCTGGAGTATTTGAAGCCATGTTATGATTAGGCCCTTATAATCTGAGACCACTTAAGATCCTACTAAATGGTAATGAAGATACACAACATATGCAAGACAGAGATGACTGGCTTGGCAGAGGGAGGAAACTGAAAAAAAAAATTTGCAAAAGTGATGTCAGACCATCTGCTTTCATTTTTAGATTACGTTAACATCTATGTTAAAACACTGAGGCAAAGCAACCGCAGCATACCCTTCAAGTTGAGTTGTCATATCACAGCTTCTACCATGGTCAATAGATGATGAATAGCAGAATCCAAAATGGGTCCATCTAATGACGGAGAAAGGGGGAAACATGTTTGCTCCCCTACACAAAAATGTTGATGATCTGTGCAGTTAGGATGAATATTGTTTGTGTTTATATCAGTTGCAATCACCAAAGTTGTTTCCAAATGATCCCATTCCAGCCTTACACAGTGGAACCAGTTTCTGTATAACAAATGCCCCTGTAGCACTCTTAAGTGTCTTAAATGCCCATCACATTTGCTAGACCCAAAGTGGCCTAATGTATGATGTCAAAAATGTATAATACATTATATTTTTACTATTATATCGCATAATATGGTACCCAGAGATGCAAAACATTCTGAGGACTTGTCTCTTCATTCATTTAAAATGTGAATAGTATAGCTTCTTTTTTTTTTTCTTTCCTGGGAATTTAATTTTTGAATTCCTTTGAAGGCTTTTCAGGTATATTTGAAATGTGAAGCTTCAAACAGATTTTAACATATTTGCTCTTGTTCAGCCTTAAAGCTGTACCTCTGGAAGAGATGTGAAGCTGCCAGCTATGTATGCCATTAAAGCCATTTTAAGGTGGGCTTCCCCCTCTGTACTCTCTGGTATTCCTGCTACTAGCACTGAGACTGCTGTACCTTGGAGTAAGGGGAATGCCCCAAAGTAGTCCAACCTCAGATTTCATATAGGTTCACCATTAATTACTTTACCTAGGAGAAAGGCGAATACCCCAATGTACTACAACCTTAGACTTAATATGTCCCTCTTTTCTTTCATTTGGTCTTGCTATACTGAGGATCAGAACTGTAGTTCTTGTACTTTCACTAGGAGCCCCTTGTCTGCAGGCCAGTACATGTGAGCCTGCATGGCACATTAAACCCTTAACTGTCAAAACTGCATTTACTTCCTCAGATGTAAGAAACCAGTCAAATGAATAGCCACATGTCCATAGAACACTCAACATAATTGTTTAGTTTGTGTCACTACTTGTGAAGACAAATTAAAGGTGATTCCACAAATTCAAATGCCAGATCCTACAACTTGCTACTTTCTTGTCATTTTAAGGGGTAGTTCTACTATTCTGACCAACTTTAAACAGTTGTACTATTGCCCCCAAAAGTTTTCTTCCAAATTCCTTTATCCAAGTCCCTCAATCTCTTGTTTATATACATTGATTCAAAACAACATGAAAAGTGATATTTGTGGCTATTATGTGCTTTTCAGCTGATCACATTTTAGAGTTTCTGTAAAGCCACGGTGGTGCAGTGATAGTGTTGTCGCCTCACAGCAAGAGTTCTCCCTTTCGATTCTCGGCTGGAGTGCCTTTTGTGTGGAGTCTGCATGTCCTCCCCACGGTCGAGTAGCGTTTGGAAGACATGCATGAATGGGCGTGCCTTTGTTGAAGGTTGGGCGTCGAGCTGGCACCTCGGCATCGTAAAAATCTACTATCAATCATTAGCAGACCAGAGTTCCGCTGTGGTGACCCCTAAAAGCCGAAAGAAAAACATAATTTTGGAGTTTCTGTGACTCTTTAAGTAGACCTCAAAATAATAAACAAGTGACAAAATAAACATGAAAATACAGTAAAACATTTTAAGATACAAAAATTATTAAAAAGGTCAAAGAGATATGTTACATCAGCAGTAGAATATGATAAAAAAAATAGTTTGTATACATAAGCATGAATGGATAGAAATGTATTTGCACTACCAGCTATAAAAATTTAGTTTTCAGTATTTGTGTGTTGTCTATCCTGCAATTTGAGTGCTTTGCAGATGTACCCAGACATATTAATTTACTGTTAGAATGCATGCCGATGTGTACCAAAAATGTACCCCTTTGCTACCCTTCATGCAGCTTTGTTTTCAGTTATTACTGAAATCCATATCACTCCTTGAACAGACACTGCTCACTGATTTAGGGTTTCTAAGAGTGGTTTGAGACATATATAGACTTTGTTAAATTTCACCTCCGTATTCAAGAGGACTGACGGGCATACAGACCTAGTTAAGTTAAGTGATGGCTACTTACAGCAGTCAGGTGTAATGCGTTTTTGTATTCCTAAAGTGATCTACAAAAATGAATTATGCATAACCATCACCCCAATAGAAGCTGTCTAGTTAAGTGACTTTTTTAAACACTTTCATTAAGACATCAATTAAGACGCAGTTATTTTCTGTTAATATAAGTAAGTCTATTAACTTTTTTATTTAAATACTTTATATCACATACTTTCTTTCTTTATAACTGTCATTAGGCCAACATTAACTAACTTGTTCATTTCCTGCCTTCCTGTAAACCTCACTCCTTCTCTTCCTGAGCATTATTCTGCAAATATTGTTTCCACAGTTTCCATTTTTTTCTATGCAGTTTGCTCCTTCACTTTTCTAAAGCTCTTTACCTGTTATAAATACTCCAAATACAGTTGGTTTAGACTTTGATTTCCATTTTCTAGATTTTTTTCCTGCAGGCAACAGAAGTCAACTTAAGGCCTTACCATGTCTAGACAAATCAGATCCTGTGTCCTAGCTCAAAAGAATCAGTTCATTAGTTAGAGCCCTCCCCTCCCAATATTTCTGACAGAGTACTCCGTAGGACATTTTTAAAATCTGCCAACTGATTACACTCCCAAAACATGTCACAGTTGCCTGTTTCTTCCCCTTCGCACCTCCAACATTTGCTATCTACCCGAGGAAAAATATTTTAAGTCTACTTGGGGTATAAAAATACATGTGCAAATACTTCCAAACAAAATACTAAATGCTCTGGACTTTGTTGCATACTTGGAAGCCATAAATATGTCTTCCCATTGTTGCCTTGTAAATTTCTTTTCCAGTCTCTCTTCTCAAGCTTTTCTTACCTCTTATAATTCTTATAGTTATCTTGCAATATTTTACGTGCCCTACTAATTATCTCTATTTAACAGTGGCTTTTGCCCTAGATTCAACTAAAAACTCTACCAGAGCAGGTGTTTCACTTGCGATTCCCTTTTCCTTTCTCTTTGCTTATACTCTGTCAACCCCTGGTAGGGAAGGCAGTCTCTAACCTGCAATTCAAACATCTTCTTGGCCTCATCCCACTCTTATTTTTCCCTCTTTAGTTATTGCTCCCAGTACCTTCCTTGGTCAGTTTTCTCCTCTGTATTCCAGCCCACTCCTGTCTAGTTTCTGTAATCCTACTTGTAGTCACCTCTGTTGACAAATCTCCTTTCTCCAGTCTTATGTTGGCTTAGTTCTTAGAATATTTTCTGCTGCTTCATGAATATAACAACTGTATGGTTGTTATTCTCCTTAAATATCTGCATTCAAAATACCACTTTTTCTGAACTTTCTGCTTTATCATCATCCCTTTCCACTTTGAATTATAACCTTCTGCTTGTGTTATGTGAATCAGCCTCAACTGTGTAGCTGTAATATATCCATTCAAGTCAGGAAATCCTAAACCACCTCCTTCAGTTGGAAGGATAGACTTTTTCTACATAACTCTTGTCCTCCCTTTCCAAATAAATTCCTTCAACTCTTTATTTCCCATAACTTCTCCTCTGGTTTATTAAAAAAATATGATTGACTCTTACATAAAACTAAAGTAACTAAAAACATTTTTGCTGTTTGTATCTCACTATCCATATCCATGAAAAAGAGCTTACGGTTTCCCAGTTTTTGTATTATCGTTTGTTTAGTGTCTTTACGTATCCTAAGCTGTCATAACAGTAGCCTTTTTAATCCATACTCCTAAATATTTCATCTTATCTTGTACCCAGATGGTATTGCTAAACCAATTTGTATGTGGATACACAATTTATGGCTATAGCCATTGTTTCATCTTCTTTAATGTTATATCCCTAAAAGACTTGAAACTGTCTGAATGTTCCACAATACTGGTACAAAGTAATATCATCTGTAAATAAAGCCAGCTTTTTATGATTACCAAACAGAGCTCTCTGAATGTGTCAGGCATGTATGTCCCTAGCCTTGAGCAGCATACTACCTTCACCTAAGATGATACCACAATATAAACAAAACATGATTGACTTCAACAACTGGCTTAGTTCCTGGTGTCATTCTAAGGGGATCCAGTACCTGTCAGCCTGCGATGACATTGTAGATAGACCACGCTACTTTGCCAGAGATGATCTCCATCTGTCACCTCTGGAATTTCGGTTACTGGCTAAGGCTCTTGCTTTCCCCATAGTGCCTTTTTTAGGCAATGTCATAACAACAAAATCCCCGACATAAAAATATCTTCAAAAAGCAACTTCAAGGTTATGCTGCTAAACGCTAGGAGTCTAAACCTAAAACTGCACTCACTGGAAGTGGCCCTCACCTTAGAGGATGCTGACATCTGTGCAGTCACAGACACGTGGTTTAAGGCCATGGAAAGCACCCTAGCCATACTGGGTTATAATGCCTTAAACCCACTCAGACCGCAAACTGAAAGTGCGAGAGGTGAAAGTTGGAGTATCAATATTCATCAAAGATAAATACACCTCTAGATTGGTAATTGACTGTAGGTAAGATACCTCTCCAAGTTATTGCCAGTTATAGGACACCCTAATGAACCAGGATAACACACACTGCTTACTTAGATCTACTTGAATATTTCAAGATCCAACCAAACATCCTGGTTTTAGGTGACTTTAACTACCCATCCACAGATTGGGTAAATTATACATGTACTAACACACTTGCCCTATGGTTCTTGGACTTCATCAACTCCAATGCCCTGGACCAGTTAGTTGACACCCCCACAAGGGGCCCAAACATTTTGGATCTGCTGCTCACTAACATAGGTAATCAGTGCACCAACGCATGTGTGCGGCCCTCCCTAGTGAGGTCTGATCATAAATCAGTCTCATTAGAAGCAGCAATAACATCTGACCCACCATTAGCAGCAACTAGACTAAAAAAGTTCTCCAAAGCCAATTACAACCTAATACGTGATGGCATTAATAGCTTCATAGCCCATGCCCTCACTGATGGCATGGACACCTGTACTGGGATTTACACTAATGCCTTGTATAAGCATCTATACAAATGTGTTGACTCAGACGTACCTGATAGGATCAAAACAAGAGCCTCAAGAAAGAATAAGCCTGCCTGGTGGACATTCGCCATTAACAGATTATACAATAAGAGAAAGAAATTGCTGTCCAAGAGCAGTAAGGAACGGTCTCTGAAATGGAAGCATTCCCTCCTCGGCTTAAACAAGCAAATAAGACAACTTTGTAAGGCATTCTAAAGCTAACTATGAATCCAAATTAGCCTCCCTCACTAAGGATAACCATAAAGCCGCCTTTAGCTATATCATAAACCTTAAAGAAAAAACTCAGATCTGTTCAGAACTGGTCGTCAGTAGCACCACATATACTGAACCTGCAGAAATAGCCAACCTGCTAGCTGACAGGTTCAGTGAAAACTTCTCCTCCTGTCCCCGCCACATATCCCCCAAAGTATCCCTACCACCTGCCTTCCACCTAGTATCGCCAAAGAACAGGTCATAAATGCTCTCTCCAAGGCCAAAAACACAGCCTTTCTATGGGATCTGAGAATATCCCAGGCTACATTCTAAATGAATTAAAACAGGAACTAGCTGCACTGCTGGGTTCTCTTTTTAACCACAGTCTAGGCACTGGGTTTGTACCTACTGAATAGGAAACAGCAACCATCATCCTATTACATAAAAGAGGGACCTCCAAAGACCCTGGAAACTATAGACCCATAAACCTGACCAGCCTAATCTGCAAGGCTATGGAAAGAATAATCATGGACCTTATTAACAAAGATATAGGAGACCTCCAAATGCTCGACCTGACCCAGTTTGGCTTCATTAAAGGGAGATCCTGCCTTTTGAACTTGGTGAACTTCTTTCAGACAGTAACCAAAGCCCTGAATTAAGGCATATCCATGTATACAGCTTACCTAGACCTGGCCAAGGCCTTTGACACTATTCCCCATTCAGGCATCATTGATAATGTCACCCTTCTGGAGCTCAACCCCATATATTGTCAGGTGGGTTGTAAACTGGCTCACCAGTAGAATGCACAGAGTCAAAATAGGTGACTCTACCTCCACCAGCAGACCTGTAACCAGTGGTGTTCCACAGCGATCTGTGCTGGGGCCCCTATTATTTGGAATCTACTTCTCGGATGTACAGGCTAAAATAAAAGACCTATGGCTGACAAAGTTTGCTGATGACTGCAAACTAGATGCAGTCATTGAGTCCTACAACAGGGACCTATACAGACAAACGAGTGGCACCAAAGTCATGGGCAAAACCTCAGTGCAAAGCAATGCATTATCATCCCTTTCAGCAACGGCGACATCCCTGAAGATTACCTCGTTAATAACAACACCCTAAGCATGCAGTCAGTGGTGAGAGATTTTGGCACACAGGTTGACAGCAACCTTTCCTTTGACCACCACATCTCCACAGTGGTAAGAAAGGCTTTCTGAATCACCCACCTTGTACATAAAGGCATTGCATCCAGAACAAAACAGGTTATAACTCTCCTGTACTCCTCCCTCATCAGCCCAATAATAGAGTACAGTGCTACCTTTGGCATGTACCTTACCAGTCACCTGCAGCAACTGGAAATACCTCAGGGTCTTCAGCATATGTCATACATTAACAGACTGAAATCATTGTCACTATACTCTGTGTCTAACAGACTACTCAGAGCTGACCTCTGCCTTGCATATAAAGCAATCTCAGATCCTGCTCTAATGGAAATGCTGCACATTTGTAAATCAAATGGAAGAAGATGCACTGGTTCTAGGGAATTCAACCTAGTATGTGACATCAACAGGGCTTGCTGTTGAGACAGATATGTTTCACAAGAAGATATCTCTCCTCTGGAACAAATTTCCAATTCTGGTGAAGCAGAGCCCGTCGCTGACCCTATTTAAGCATAGGTTGGTTGATTGGATGAGAAACTGCAAATTTAACCCTGGAATTTCACCTGTGTCCATCTTGGACAGGGGCAGTAGTTGTTGACTTAGTTCCAATTAATACTGTGATATTCCTGGGAACAGAGGTTGTACTTGGCTAGGCTTGTAAGGGCCCTAGGGCCATTAGCGTAGTAACCTCCTATGATCATATGTTTGTGCAACACAAAGATTTCATATACGTAAAATGCTAATTTCTAATACCATCTGAAATTGTGAATAATGTCAAGAATCATTTGTGCTATATGCTATTTTTTCATAGTCATGCAGTGCTCCTGATAAGTTAAATTTTCCATATATTTTCTACAACAGCAACTATAAAAACTTACAAAAAATAAATCCATATAATTTTCTACAAAAAGAATTTTATCACTTACAAAAAAGAAGGATGCCTGCTGTCTTTTACAGTGAAATGAGCACTTTTATAGTCTTTATTTATTTTCATCTCACCAGTGATTTATTAGTAAATATCACAAGTATGCAGCAATCATTTTTGAAATCATGACTATTTTTTTCTTTCTCCATGTAATTGCAAAGCATAGTACCGAATAGTACCAGATGCAGTGTGCTGTGTGCAACAATCCTGAAAGCAACTAATGTAACTTGTTTTAATGTCCTGCCTTACACAACTGCATCTTTAAAGTATCACTGCTGGTGGGATCATTAGTAATCAGGACAAAATAAAAATGTACCCTGTATTACCACAAAGCAGTACTTGTGATGAGCTGTCTCTACAGGAATGGACTGGCAGAGTAGTTAGGGAAGAAAAAACAGATGTCCTGAATGCCAAGCATAAACTTGCTGTTCACCTCATTTAGACTACAGCTAGGAGGGAGGAGCTTGTCTTTTTCCCCACTGTTTAATCATCAAAGAAATTCCCGATGGTGATGCAAGTACTCGCAGAGTGCTATCTTAGTCTTCCCCTTCACTCTAACCATCAAAGGACAGACTGCACTAATGTTCATTTCCTGTAGTTGCTTATATTTGTCCCGTCTTTGCTGGAGCAATCATTGCTGTGACTAGTTTCTGTTGTCACTTCTTCACTACCTCCACCAAAGGCAAACAATAGCTATGCTGGTACCACAAGTCCAAGAGCTTTTTTACCACTGCATCAAAGAAACAGGCTCGCAGTGATACCGTCTTCCATAACATGATTTCAAATCCACTGATATTTAATTTGCAAAACTTAGGAAACACGTGCTTTTATATATCTTCGTTGACTGGTTTTCTACTTGGATATTTTTTTAGAACTCTTACACTCACTCTTGGCTGTCATTCATTTATACAGAATCTAATATGTTTATTCTCCATCATGATCTACCTTTTTTCAAATGAAACGGAATATTTAACCTTTGAAAAAAAAATATTTGATTGTTGGTCTGTCTGCCTGTTTCTTGTTTTTTGTTTGTTCTACTTTGTTGCAATTTAACACCCTGCCAGGTAAAGTCCATTCAGAAAGGAAATCCAGTGGCAAAAGCTCTAGCATCAACTTTATACAAGAAAGAGGGACATTATTTATCCTACAGGTATTTAAAAAAAAAATAAAATAAAATAATACAGACAGCAAATGCAGCTAGGGTTGGTAGAAAGTTCAAGAAAATTATAATGGCAGTTTTATATTTACCAGATTGTGTTGACAGTTTGCATTGTATGTGATGAAATGTAGCTGTAGCACTTATTCATCAGAGGTGACAAAGACAAACAATAGTGTGATTTGTTTAGTCTAAAAAAATATTGTTACTTAATACAAGGTTGTTGGGCAGACTGCCAAAATAATTATGAAACCCATTGGAATAATAAATGGGCTTTCTAGGCAGGCTAAGTGGTGTTTGCTTAGTGCTGGATTATTTATTTATTTATGTATGTATGTATGTTATAAAATGAGTTAGAGTGAGACAGAATAAAAACAAGATTAAAACAGTATTTGTGGTTTGGTAGGAGTACCACAGTTATTGGTTAAACAAGTATCCCACTCACCTTTGATGCTAGAAAGATCAAAAGATTGAGGTTTCTGTCCCCAGGTGCCTGGATTCATGCTGCAGCATGGGGGAGGGAGTACTGCATTTCTAAAGGACCATCATTCAGGTGAAACCTTAAATTTTCTGAGCTAAAGATACCTCAGGTGGATAGACAACATTCCATGGAACTTAACAAAAAGATCAATTTTTTTTAGAATAAAAAGTTAACAAAACACAACAAATACACATCATACAAATGTACAGTAGAGAACCAGATGCAGACGATGTAAAGCAGTCACACACTAACAATCTTTCATTCATGAATATTAATGATCAGTATGTTTTTGTGCATTCAACATAACTAAACAACTGTAAACTATTCTGCAACTTTAAGAAGAAATCAGACTTCAGCAGAAACAGGAGCAGTAGTAAAGTCTGTCAATGTATGTGGTTTAGTAGCCGAGATAATTCACAACAGAACTAGCCAGCATGAGGGAGGAACTCAAAACCAGATGGGGCAGGAAACTAATGAAATCAACTTTACACTACAATGTTTACTCTTTATAATGTATACCAGCAATGTTAAGCTGTTTGCTAATCTAGATTCTACATTTATTTATTTATTTATAAATACATTTGTTTACTGGGGTAGAACATAGATCAAACAGTGACCATTTACAGGCTCGGCCCAGATATAACACTTCTTATACTAAGACCTTCTTGTATAAACTGTTTTTAGCACTGGCAAATAATTAGTTCAGTACTATAGAGTTTCAGAATCTCAGACTTTATGCATTTTCACAACAATGCATTCATTAGCAATCGGACAATATCACAGCAACATTTCATTGTCATTTTGGTTTTTGTTCAAGATTCTTAGAGGTGTGGAGAGTCTTAAACTGTGAGAAATAAGCCTTTTATCAAAAAAGAGAAAGAGAAAAAAATGTTTATTTCAAGACTGTTTAAATATTTTAAGCTGCAGTTATATTAGCATGTGATGATACTTTTTGCACTTTTCTGCCCCCCCCCCCAAAAAAAAGTTATGTTTGCATTTTGTTTGCCCTGGAACTTTAGTCTTGTAGCTTCATTTGTAGTTGTGGGGAGATTGTGTATCTTGGTATTGTTACCATAAGTAGAATTACTTGTAAAAGCAAGCTATTTGTATTTTGAACTCTGGGGCCTTATTCTTGTAGTTGTATTGACAGTTGTGGCTGAACAGTGAACTACTGCCAGGTTTGAGAATCATTCAGTCATTTATTGCTGTATTTTTTTCATAAAGAGTATTACTGGTACATTTCTGCACAGTCTGGTGTTGTAATCTATAGTGCTATTGCAGTAGTGGGAGTACTGTAAGCTCTGCTCAAGGATTGGTACTTCATTACTTCTACAGCTGTTTGCATTCCAGTTTTACTGCTAGAGTTGTATATTCTACTTGTCATTTACTTGATTAAAGTTGCATTCCAGTGCCTTTCTGTTTATTTTACTAATGTTTTTCTATGTTCTTTGTGTCTGCTCCTGTTCACACTGAGACATTAAGCTAAAGTTTCTGAAATTCTACTGTACATGGGGTCACTGGCCTGTAGCTCAGACTCATAGGACTAGCACTGCAATAGTGGCTTTATTTGATTGTACCCCTCTCTAGCTAGTCTGCTATATCTAACACAGCGCTATACCCACCCAGAGTTTTTTGTTCAAGACTCACAAGATATGCAAAAGGCCCTGAACTGAGAGAAACAAGTTGCCATCAAAATGGGAAGAAACAATATTTATTTTAAGTTGCACTTACAGTGATTTATGTGGTGATACGTTTTATACTTTCAGCTTTGTTCCATATTTTAGTTTAAAAAAATCCATCTGTATTTTTAGTTTCCTCTGAGACCTTAGTCTTGTAGCTTCATTTGCAGTTGTAGAAAGATTGTTTTCATATAGAAATATGCAATTAGAGCTCCCTAAGTAGAATTACCTGTAAAAGCTAGCTGTTTCTATTTTGAATCTCATCTAGGGCCTTAGTCTTGCAGTTTCATCTGCAGTTGAAGCAGAACTGTGAACTACTGCCAAATGTGAGCCTCATTTAGTCATTTATTACTGTGTTTTTCCATAAAGAGTGTTCCTGGTAAATGTCGGCATAGTCTGGTGCCTTAGTCTGTAGTGGCATTGCAGTAGTCACAGTATTGTAAGTTCTGCTCCAGGATAGGTGCTTCAGTACTTCTACAGCTGTTTACATAACAGCTGTGCTGCTAGAGACTTATATTCTGCTTATCATTTACCTTCTTACATTTGCTTAACAGTGCCTTTCTGTTTACGTTGCTATTGTTTTTCCCTTGGTCTTTGTGTCTGCCCACTGGAACATTAAAGTTTCTGAAATTCTAACCTACACAGGGTCATTGGCCTGTAGCTCAGAATCATATGACTAGAACTCCAATAGTGGCTTTGTTTGATTGGAGCTCTCTCTCTTAGCTAGTCTGCTTCACACAGCTTGATTTTTCCCTCAACTCTCCTACTCTTTCCCTGTTCTGATTTTAAAAGGCTGTGCCTCTGGCTTCCACCCTTTATGGTATTTGATTTCTAAAGGCTCTCCTTTCTCTGTCTCATTGCTATTGTCTGTTGTATAAGCTATTTAGGTACTTTGCAGCTTACCCAATAAAAGAATCTGACATCATTGATATGCACTTCCCAATTTCTCTGCAGCTAGTTTGGTGGATATGAGTATCTTGAGATAATGTAACAATTATGTAATGTTCACTGACAACCATTTAATCCACAAAGACACAAATACAGTATGCAAGAGATTTATAGACACAATGTCTCCGGAGGCAAAACTCTCACAAACACTCATAACAACAATCTGCTTGTCAGCAACACACAGGCTACACCCACTACACATAGTATTCACCTTACACATAAACCTACTTATGATAAGGCACATAACTGCAATCTTCCCAAATCCCAAAAATGTTCCAGACATTCCACCTGCAAAAATTATTCTCCACAAACTTGAAAGCACTCAACAAAAGCATCACCGATACCTCTCAACCTCTCAGTGCAAGAAATCTGGACAAAGACTGACAAAATGGGGGGACAAAGGCCCAACAATAGGGACATATTTTAAATATTACTCTTATAAGCTTAGAAAGGTGCTAGACTAACAGGATTTGTGTTAACATATTTCTGAAGGACTTAAAGTTTGAAACTCAAATGTATGTCATTATTTAGTGACTTCAATCCTCGGATCATCCCAGTAATTTGTCAGAAAAACATAGATTTTATGAGGAACAGACCAAAAATATGAGCCAAAAATCTGGACATTCTGCAAAAATCTGTACAGCTGAGAGGTATGGCACCTAATACTGCACATACAGCCACATCCAGTGGATCCTCAACTACCAAGCCCATAAGACTAACCAGTACACTACCCAGGACTCTAGTCATAGGGGACTCCATTGTATGACAATACGATGTCCCACTCAAGAGGCTGTACAAGGAGAAAATAATGGCCAGTTGCCTATCAGTGACCAGGATCCACCAAGTTATGCATGCACTTAAGGCATTGCACTACAGGTACCAGTAAGATTTGGTCATAGTCCAGGTAGGTGTAAATGACATGAGACAAACTTCCCTAGACTATATGAAGACAGATGTCATGGAGCTCTCAGACTGTGTCATAGGCCGGTATGTGGCTAGCACTGAACAGCATTCTACCTTCATCAAGGAGGATGCTACAATATGAACAGAAGATGATTCACTTCAATAATTGGCTTAGTAGTTGGTGTTATTCTAGGAGGATACAATATTGCTTTGCCAAGGATGGTCTGCAACTGTCCCCTCTAGGTTTTAGAATATTTACTAAAATATTGCTAAAATATTGTCCTCCCCTTTGGAACCTTTTCTAGGCAATGTCAAACTGATAAACCTTCCAACTTAGCAAAATATACCCAAGTAAATATGAAGGTCTTACTGCCTGATGCCAGAAGTCTAAAAAAGAAGATCTACTCCCTCCAAGCTCTCCTCAGCTTGGAGAATGTGGACATCTGTGCAATTACCAAGACATGATTTAAAGCCACATATAAATAATCCAGCAGTGCAAAGCTTCAGTGCCTTCCACACATTTAGACGAACAACTGCACAGACAGGGACTAAAGATGGAGATGTCTTGATCTACATCAGTAACAAGCATACCTCTCAGTTGGTTAAACAGGATGACTCACTGGAGTTCCTCACCTCCAGTTTACCATATCCTAGCAAGCTGTAGGTCACCATCTGTGTTCAATGAAACCCATAGCTCATACTTTCATCTATTGGAGACACTCACCATTCAACCAAATCCCATACACATGGGAGACTTTAATTATCCCTCTATAACTTGTGTCTCCTATGTGACTCCACATTTGCAGATGCAGAGATTACTAGATTTTTTTTTAAAACACAAACACCTTAGACCAGTTAGTGCATACACTTACTAGAAGCACAAACATATTACACCTGATACTCACAAATATAGAAGAGTTGCTAGTCAATCACAGTCTCTGCACAGGCTTCATGTCACATGAATGGAGGACTGCAGCTATCATCCCTCTACACAAGTGTGGACCATCAATGGATCCCAGGAACTACAGACTCTTTAGTCTGACTAGTCTCATATCAAAAGTCATGGAAAGAATTATCATGGAAATGATCAACAATCACAAAAAAATCCTTCAGATACTAGACCCAACCCAGTTTGGTTTCATCAAGGGCAGGTCACAGCTACATCAGGTTCAGTAGGCAGGTCATGTCTACTGAACCTGATGAACTTCTTTGAAAAGGCCACCAAGGAAGTGGATGAGGGCAAAATGGTGCATACTGCCTACCTTGACCTAGCTAAGGCATTTGATACAATGCCCCTCTCAGAGATCGTAAACAAACTTAAATAATTTTTTTTAAGAAGGCTGAAAAAAAGCTAAGCTTCCTCCTCATATTCTCTCATAGGTTGGTACTAGGCTATCAGCCCTAGGGCCTATACAAGCCTAGCCATAACACTTCCCTGGCTATTTCTTCCCACACTATTTACTTCCCTGGACCCCTGTCTAGCAGGGTGGTTGACGTGTTCCCCGGGGTGAATTTCCTTTCTCCCATCCAGTCGTCAAGGTTCCTTTTAAAGAGGGCCAAAGAGGCACTCTGCTTGACATGTATGGACCATCTATTCCAGAGTTTGGGGAGTCTCTGGGTCAGGAACCTATCCCTCCAGCATGTTTTGTTTATTGTGATGACAAGGTTTAGATCCCTGGAGTGTGTGGCTCTGAGGGATTGGGATTTCTTTAAGTGTAGCATGTCCAACAGCTCTGGGTTTGACATGGCCTTGTATGTTAAGCAGAGATCGCCTCTGAGTAGACGATATGCGACAGAGTATAGCTGGAGTTTTTTAAGGAGGTCAGCATAGGGCATCTGCTTTAGACCTGTGATTCTTTTAGTGAGGTATTTCTGCGGCCTTTCCAATTGTTGCAGATGTGTCTTGAGAGGTACATACCAAATGAGGCATTGTATTCTATAATGGGTCTAATGAGGGATGAGTACAGTGGGACAATGACCTCCTTTTTTCTGGATGAAAAGCCCTTAGTGATGAGGTGTGCCACATAGAAGGATTTCCTGACTGTTGTGGCGATGTGGTTATCGAAGGTGAGACCAAAGTCCACCTGTGTCCCTAAGTCTCTTATCACACTTTCGGTGTTTAGTGTACTGCCACCTATGTGGCAATTCACAGGTACATGTTTTTTCCAAAAGGGGATAACTATATATTTATTGGCATTGAGCTTGAGCCCATGGCTCTGGCATCAAGCATCTGTTTCTGTAAGGCCCTTTTGTAGAGTATCCACATCATTTGGGGATTGAATAATGGCTCCCAGTTTGCAGTCATCTTTGAACTTTGTTAGCCAGAGTCCCTTAGTGTTGGCCTGTACTTCAGAAAAGTAGATGCCAAACAAGAGCGGTCCCAGGACTGAACCCTGAGGTACTCCACTTGTCACTTGTCTGGAGCTGGATTTGGAGTTGGCTACTTTTACAGTGTGGGTTCTGTCAGTAAGCCAGTTGGCAACCCATTGGGTGATGTAGGGATTAATGCCCAGCTTAGTAAGTTTATCTATGATTCCAGAGTGGGGATGGTGTCAAAGGCCTTGGCAAGGTCTAGATAGGCTGTGTGGACCACCTTACCCTTGTCCATGGCTCTGGAGACTGATTCAAAGAAGTCAATCAGGTTCAGGAGACAAGATCGGCCCTTCACGAACCCAAACTGGGTGGGGTCCAGTGTTTGAAGGTTGCCAATGTCTTTGTTTATAAGTTCCATGATAATATGCTCCATGGCCTTGCAGATAAGGGTCATCAGACTGATAGGACGATAGTTCCCGGGATCCAAGGTGGATTCCCCATTAGTGGGATAACTGTAGCTCTGTGCCACTCAGTGGGCACGAAACCTGAGGTGAAGCTATGATTAAACATGACACTTAGGTGAGGTGCCAGTTAATATTGTAGTTCATGTAGTACACAGCCCAGGATGTCATCTGGTCCCATGGATGCTGTATTCTTAGCTTTGGAGAGTGCGTTTTTTACCTGTGTGGCCGTTATTACCAGAATTTGGCAATCTTCCGGTATTGAGATGGGCTGTTTAGGGGGTGAGAGGAGGGTGAAGTTTGCACTGAATCGATCTGCCAGGATATTGGCAATATCCTTGCGATCAGTATATTTAATGCTATTCTGTTTTAGCTCAGAGCAGATTTGAGCATTGCCATTTAGAGTCTTGACATAGTTATAGAATGCCTTGTGGTTGTCTTTGGAATCTTTGGCAATTTTATTTTCATAACTAGCTTTGGAGGATTTTATGAGGGATCTCACTTTCTTACTGAGGCTGGTAAGGGAATTTTTTGCATCCTGGGATTTTCCTCTTTTCTGCAACAGTTTCTTCCTTTTGTTGTAAAGTTTGTTTATGGCAGGGGACCACCAGATTGGCTTCCTTTTTTTGGAGGAGAGCATCTTGGTTCTATTTGGGATGGCACGATTCATGCATGAGTGTATGTGCTCGTACAGTGCCTTAGTGTAGGATTCAGCAGTCAAACTTTCAGTTCCCGTCTGCATGGGTGTCATGAAGTTTGTCGCTTCTGACTTGAGTAGCATGAAGTTGGCTTTGAAAAAGTTTTTTATGGAGGTTTCCTTACTGGGGGGGTGGGGGTGGGGATGTGGATGTTAAGGCTGATTAGCTTATGGTCAGACCTGACTAACGAGGGGGTGACCATAGGTGTGGAGCATTGATTTCCCATGTTGGTAATGACCAGGTCTAGGATACTGGATCCCCTGGTGGGACTATGGATTAGTTGATCCAGGGCATTGGAATTTATGAATTCCAAGAACCGTTGGGCAAAGGTGTTGGTACACGAGTAGTTTTCCCAGTTAATGGCAGGGTAGTTAAAATCATCCAGTATTAGGGTGTTTGGTTCTATCTTAATATTTTCCAGTATGTTTAGAAAGGTGTAGTGATAATCTTGTGGCATGGTGGGGGATCTGTAGCAAGCTACAATTTAGATTGCAGTCTTACCTAGTGTTAGTTGCACCTGGAGAATTTTAGACACATTGTGTTGGGCAACTAGCCTGGTGGTGTGAATATCCTTGGTGAATATGGACACTCCTCCACCTTTAGTGTTATGGTCCTGATTTGGTGGCCGAAAAGTGTGGTAAGAGTTGTAGCCTGGTATTGCAGGGGTGCTCTCTGGAGCCTTGAACCAGGTCTCAGTTACTGCACAGATATCGATGTTCTCCATTTTTAGGAGTGCCTTGAGAAAGTGCATTTTGAGGTTTAGACCTCTAGCATTGAATAGCATTACCTTCTATAGAGGTGCAATAGACCATCCAATAGTGCATCCTTACCTGCAACTTCACAGTGTGGTTTGGAAGCTGCACAGTTACAGAAAAGAAGGTGCTATAAAGAGTGGTGAGGATTGCAGAGAAGGTAAAAGGTTCCAGTCTTCTATCAATACAACATCTTTATTCTGCAATATGCATCCGGAAGGCCACGAAAATGATACAGGACAACATGTATCCTGCGCATGGACTGTTTAAACATCTGGCATCGGGCAGGACATATCACAGTATCCGCTGCAGGACTACAAGACTCAGTAACAGTTTCTACCCCACAGTGATTAGACTTCTGAGCTTAGGCCCTAGTTCCAGGGTTCTGGACACATAAGTCAATTTTTAATTATTTGTGCAATATATACTTACATATATTCCAAGTAAGTGCAATATTTATTTATTATATCCATTGTCAGTATTATTTAACTCACTTAAGTGCAATATTAGACAAATAACTTAAGCATTTCAATCTGTAGTGTGTTTTGTTTTACTTTAAATAGGGTAGTTAATTTAATTCAGGGAAGATATTCTTTTCATATATGAGTGTTAGTAAACGTCTCTGCTCTTTCTTGCATGTATTGGGAGTAGTATTGTATTTGTTAGTTATATTTATTCCAGTACTTGTATGTATTGTTTCACTTTCCTTTGTAATCTCAAGAATTGAGCTGATGCACAAAATTTTGTTTAGGCTACATGTGTGTAGTTCTAAATGACAATAAAGTTTACTTTGATTTTGATAATTAGGCATAAATCCCTATATAACTCATTGGATAGCCAGCTCACACATAGGACCCAAGAAGTTATGATCAGAGAATTCACTTCCACAAAGAGGCCAGTCACCACTGGAGTCCCTGGGACACTGTACTCTGTCTGCTCTTGTTTGGCACCTATTTACAGAAATCAAGGTCAATGTGAAGAAACTCTGGGTTACCAAGTTTGCAGATGACTGCAAGCTAAGGTCAATCAACTGAAATTCTCCAAGATAATAACATCTTACAGGAAGGTCTAACAGTCAAATGAATGGTACCAAAGCCATAGGTTAAAACTCAATGCCAAGAAATGTATAATACATTTTGGGAAGTCAGCCACACAAGGAAACTAATTCATTGATAAAACACCCCTAAAGGTAGACACAGTGGCCAAGGATTTGGGGGACTCGTGTAGATACTAACCGGGCTTTTGACCAATATTTGAATAAAATAATATAAATTTGAATAACACAGAATGATTTTTTAATTAAGGGCATGGCATCTAGGTCCAAGGAAGCCATCATGCTGTTGTACTCGGCTCTCCTCAGACCCATCATTGAATATAACGCTCCCTTTGGTATGTACCTGACCAGGCATATCTAACAACTGGCACATCCAAGAGAGTCCTCACAGAAAGAATACGTGGCATAAATACAGTGCCCTCTGCAGATTACCTCAAAACCCTATCTCTATACTCTGTTTCTTACAGACTGCTGAGAGGCAATTTATGCCTGGCACAAAAGGCATCCTTAAATCCAGCTCTCTAGACCTTTTGCATATCCTCACAATGAACAGCACCAGAAGTACTTGATCTAAAGATTTAAACTTTGCTTTCAGCTTAAACAGGACATGTCAGACAGACAGGTATGTATCTTAGAGAATCCACATTCTCTGGAACGGCTTCCCATCCATGTAAAGTAGAGCCCTTCCCTAACCTTATTCAAGCACAACCTGGACCAATGAATATGAAATTGAAAATTTCCTTTGATCTGACACCTATGTCTCTGATGGGTGAATCAACTGAAATTCTCTAATGTCTCTGGCAGCCATTAAATCATGCCTAACTAATATACACCCTTTAAAATAACCTTTAAGGCACAATAACTCTTTGGATACATTTGGGTTGCATGGCTAGGCTTATAATGGCCTTAGAGGTTGCTACCCTAGTACACACCTATGAACCAGTAAGAATGCTATAGGTAGACTAACAGACCTTTGCTGAAAACTTTGAACACATTTGTGCCTTGCCTAAGGCAAAGGTGTTTCTCAAATACCTAAATTAGTCTTTTAGTCAAGTAGGTGAGTGCTTATTCATGACTGAAACATCCAGGTGTGTTGGCAACAAGCACATTTTGAAGGTATGCCTTCTGTCACCATGGGTGCAAGTAATAGCTCTTTTCTATCTTCAGTCACTACAAGTACAGGTAAATGTTTCTTAACTGCAGTTTCCCCAGATAATGCAGATGTCTGTCACAGCAAACATATTGGAACACCTATGCTGCTCAATGAATCTTTTACTTTCTAAGTTCACAAGCTAATTTGTTCTCTTTCTCTCTGATTCTTATTCTGATTTGAGCAGTATGACTTTCCACAGACAAAACATGACCAACATCCACAGTGTAATGACACAGGTCCTGAACATATTTTAAATATGCCTGGCATCCATTTAGGGACATAATCATGGCTTTTCATTTAGTCTTAATCTCCAAGTACAGAACTTCTTAGCTTGGTGTGTTTATTAAAAGCTGTTCACTGAGCCAACTGATTTTTATTTTAAGAGTCATCAAAAGCAAATAAAATGTCAGCTTTGGTTTTAGCATAAGAAGTTCAGCTGGAGATATTCATGGCATTACCTGATTAGTAATTCTGTAACTAAATAATCATAATGAATCATCCTAGATAAAAGTTAGACTTCTCCAACCATTCTCCATCACCCAATATCAACCTGTACAACTTTATACAAATGATTACAGATATAACTAGACCCAACAAAAACAGACAGCAGCTCAGTTCTAGTCTGGATACTAGTCTCCAACCCCAGCAAAGTGTCTATAGCAAGTACCCTCCCCTGTAGTATCAGTGCCCACCTTCCAGCTTACATAATCTGAAAAACCAACCTAATACCTTCTCAACACCAATATAAACAATCAAGAAACTTAAGTAACTTTAACCCCACAATTCCTAATAAATCCCTACAAAAGATAAACTGGAATACTTTAAACCGCTTACCACTAGATGAAGCTGTTGAGTTCTTCAACTCCACCTTTTTAACTATCCTCAACAATATAGGGCCTGTTCGGCTAAAAAGAGTCAAAACAAAGCACTCCATCTGTCTTACTAGAACCACCAAGCAAATTATAAATACCAGAGGCAAAATATGGAAAAAATGGGAAAAGCATCACAATCCCAGTGACCTTTTACAATTCAGACAGCTCCGTAATCAAGTAAAATGCCAAATCATTAATGATAGAAAACATTACTACTTAACAAAACCCTACGAAATTTTGGATGTCCATCTCATCTCTAATTAACCCTGGTACAACAAACAACCCATGCCCTTTCCCTGAAAAACCAGCCAGTGAAATGGCCACACTCTTCAACTCATATTTCATCAACACAATAGCCAAATTCACCTCCACCTTTCCTCACATTGACAATGCCACCAACCATCTTCCTTCATCTCCTTCCCCCCAGGTAGCACCCCCCAACTCTACTCCCTCTTCTTTCTCCCCAATCCCCATCAACACCATTACAAAACTTCTCCTTAAACTGAAACCTTGCTGCTGTGCCCCCAACAACTTACCCCCAGAATATCTCCAAATGGCAGCAAGATCTATTGCCCATCCTATCAGTATACTTCTCAACAGATCTTTCCAAGAGTGTTGCATTCCCACAATATGGAAAAGGCATATGTTCTTCCACTCCACAAAGGAGGTAACAACATAGATACCTCTAATTTTAGGCCTATTGCAATTCTTTCCCCTCTCTCCAAAATCCTCGAGAAATGTATTCATTATCAACTTCTAAACCACCTACATCTAAACAATCTCCTCTCTCCAACTCAGCATGGCTTTAGACCTGGTCATAGCACCACTACTGCCCTTATTTCCTTTATGGACAGCATAAATCAAGCCAGAAATGATGGCAAATATGTATCCTCCCTCTTTCTCAACCTATTAAAAGCCTTTGATGCAGTCTCCCACCCCCTACTTCTCAACAAACTCTCCACTCTAGGATATCCCCAACTCTAAACTGGTTCACAAATTACCTGAGTGATGGTCAACAATCCACTAGATGGCACAACTCCTCCTTCCCATTCCTTAACTCTACCACAGGAGTTCCCCACTGTTCCATATTAGGTCCCCTATTATTCAGTATTTTTATAAATGACTTCCATACCCACCTTGCGAATGATTCCATTATACAATATGCAGATGATTCAACCATTATTTCCTCTGCCAAATCAACAACAGAACTTTTACAGATCTGCCAGCATGCCTTCTCCACTACTGAATTGTGGATGGCTAACAATCATCTAAACTCAAATAAAACAAAACCAGCTGCTATTCACTCCCAAGAAAAATCTCTCTGTCAACAAGACATACGTCACCATTTATTCTCAATCCAATACACCTATAGAAGTTGTCTCCCATGCTAAATTACTAGGGGTCATCATCGACGAAATCTGTCATTTGACCTCCATATCCATAATAACATTAAAAAAACTATAAGCTAGGCTCCCTCTACTGACAAAAAAAAAAATCTCAACTGCTCTACCAAATGAACTCTTGCATCAACTTTTCTCCTACCTTCACTACTCTACGGTGCTCCTCTCTTAACCAATATCCACTGCACCCTAAAAAACAAACTTGAGATTTGTTACAACAAGGTTGCCAAATTTGCAGCCAATGGAAAATACTCTTCTCATCATTGTATTTCCTAAAATCAGTTAACTGGCTCAAACTCCCCCATCATCTCACCTACCTACAGCTAATTACAGCTTACAAAATTATTTACAAACCCTCAAACTGCCCAGCCCTCTCCTCCACCATCACCCATTACCACCCTAACAGGCCACTTAGATCTGTTAACCAACTACTAGTACATGTATGCAAACCTAAACTCCCTGCCAGCAAAATGCTTTATTCCTTCTCTGTCGCCAAGCTTTGGAACTCCTTACCATTAGCTATTGGAACCTCTAGTAAAATCACTACCTTCAAAAAAGAATTGCAATTACATCTCTCTTCCCTCTGGCAATGCACATGCCCCTATTCTCATCCTTCTATAACGTGATTTCCCACACAATAAGTTCACTCACAAACTATCCCATAACCCTTCCCTCTCCTAACACTCCCATAGTCACTACCAAAACAGCTCTTGCTAAACTTTCACTCTTCTAGCTATCTCTTCTACATACCTCTCACTGTCCCTTCCCATCCTTCTTCTAACCAGTTTTCACCAAACACCTTGTTTTTACCACTTAATTATGTTTACTAACTCAAGTACTCTCCTAGTTGCTAGTTGTTATGCCCTCCTTTACTCATGTACATATCATGTGTTTCACCCTTACATGTATTGTACATTATTACATACGTTTTGTTTTACCTGATTTTATCTGGAAGTCGCCTTATATTGTACTCAATGTTTCTATGTTTTGTACTGTAATATTGTGAAGCTTTTCTCCCTGGGCCTCCACTGAAAAATGGGTTCTCTGGACCCAATGGACTTTCCTGGTAAACAAATGCCAATAAATAAATAAGAACCTTGACAATCTTGTTATCATACTCTCACTTTTCACTTGCTTCAACATTTCCATCAAAAGTTATTTAGCTCTCTATGCCAAGCTATAAGATGAAGCAGGTAAAGTACAACAGTTGCATGAAGAATTCCTGATAAAGTTTGTAAACTCTGTGCTGGGGAAATGTGCTACATCAGACACTAACATTTCTGGGGTGAAACAAATGTTAAAACTTTGGTGAGAGTTTCTCTGGCTGAATAAATAGTAGTATTTCAGAACATATACTTTCCTCTTTTTAGAGCCTCTGTCAAAAACAGAATATTTCCACTGAACTGGCCAGCATAGTCCACACCTGGCTGTTTCCAATTATGTCCTTTTCTTTTGGCGAATTAGGTGAGTGATCTGTTTCATCTCTGACACTTTTCAGCAATCATTCAAGCCATTAGAGTGGGGTAAATGAAAATATATGGAAAACCTATTGTAGCCAATCAGCCAGTATGATTCTGGAAGATGGGAGGAAGCATGCAGACTGCATACAGGCAGTGGCAGGAGATGAGGATTGAACCTTGGAGCTGTGAAGCAGAGATCTTAACCACTGAATCATGATGCTGAGTATGGTGTTAATTCATTGTTTGCTTGTCATTAGTCACACATCTTTACTTTTTGTCTACATCATGATCAATGCCAGGTCACCATACATATGATATAGCTAAACGTTTCATTCTGGCCATTTCATGATGAGCCTAATGTAACATTTTCAGTATCACAAAATGGCTTTTTGGAAAAATTATGATTCTAGATCCCTACAATTCACAATTAGTTCTGACATTTAATACTAGTCATCTGGAATAATATGGCAAAACATTTGATTCTGATTATTTTAAACCATTTTCTAGAACATTTATGCACTTCTAGCAAATGTTATTTCTCTGGCAATCCAGTATGTAATTTAGGTTCATAGGGTTAGTACTGAGCTATCTGCCTAGGGGGGCATTTAGCCTAACCTGAGTGTGTGTATGTGGCTTACACCACCCCTTAGATGAGAATTTCGCCTTTTAGGTTTAGTTTACTATGCCCTCTGTCTAGACAGTGATTGCTCAGTATATATTAGTGTACTGTCCATAGTAATTAATATTAATACTTGATTATTTATATCTAATAGAATTGGCTTTTCTGAAACTGATAGACCACTTATAGACCAGGAAAATATCCATAATTAAAATATAGGTTTGGTATCTACAGGATTCATTTAAAATGTCTATTTCTTTAAATTCAGTTTCATGTTTTATTGAGTATCTTCTCTGTAGCTTCACTTTCAGGATGTATGTGCTTTTTAAATAGTGTAAATGAATTTTATTTAACCAACTTCTCGAAAATAAGCTAGGACCAATGTCTTTCACATTTATCAAAAGTAACATATTATTTTGTTTTTATAACCAACTTTCACATCAGCAACACCCACAGTTCTTGTACATCCTGCTGTATAAGTTTTCAGTACAAGATTCGTAGGTTGCAAACCTGTCAATGAATTTGCTTACAATGCGGGGGTTGCACTTCTTCCAGTGTCTAATTGAAATATTTCAGGCTTGCGTCTTGCTTTTATTCATACCAGTAAAGAGTTAACGTTTTGCAGACTTAAACGTGCATTAAGAGAGGAAATGTTTTATTTGGACACACATTTTTAGTAAAAATTTGTGAATAAGCTTTGGATTGTTTTAGCTGTTGTAACAAAAGCTTCTCAGCCACTAGCTTCTCTTGGGTTGTTTAGTTGAGCCCATGTTCTCAAGGGCTACAGGATACCAGCCATGTCAGTTAAAACTTTTCCTTTTAGTTCTTTCAAACTTCTATTCATTGTCTCAGTAATGCAGTCTCTCCATCTTAGTCTCTGTCTTCCTTTCCTTTTCTTCTGCCTTTGATCTTTTCCAGCATCAGTGTTTTCTCAAAGTAAAACTTGACTTTGCATTGTGGCCGAAGTACTGTGAGTTTTAATTTTACTACCAGGCTTTACAGTGAACAGTCCATTAAAGTCCATTGAGCATGTGGGAGAAACAGACAAATGTAGGTTTTGCAAAATCAAATTGGAAACAGTTGCACACCCCGGGTTGTGACATACTAATGGCAGAAGGACTGTATACTGAAAGGCATATTAATGTGTCAAGCCTATTGCATTGAGGATTGTGCAAACATTATGGCTGTGAAGTGACTGAAAAACACTGGAAACATGAGCCACAAAGCATCACAGAAAATAATGAAGTCTACATCACATGGGATCACCCATTACCAACAGTTCAAAAGATAGATGCTAGAAAGCTGGATATAGTGGTCCATGAAAATAAGACAAAAATAGCATTGATCATTGAAATCACACACCCAGTTACTACAGTGTCTTGCATACAGAGAGACACAAAAGTCATAAAATATCAGCCTGTGCAGGCAGAAACGAGAGCAATGTGGAAGAAAGATACCCAGACAGTTCCAATAGTAGAAGCAGCAACGGGTCTTATAAAAAAATAATCTACAATCTTATTTAGATATGTTACCAATATATGCAACCCCATATGAATTGCAGAAGTTGTCATTACTGGGCACATTGCAGGTGCTGAGAAGAGCAGTTTTGGCTGACATCAAAGATTGAAACAATACTAATTTCATGAATTTTAATCATACTTTCACTTGGGGTCCATTCCCGTCATGGTATTAAAAACCCAAAAGACTTGGAGAAATTAAAAAAAGCATAAAACTTGTATTTCCATTATGTGGCCAAAGTATGCGAGTTTTAGTTTTGCTACCAGGCTTTACAGTGAACAGTCTATTTCCTTTAGTACTGACTAACTCGATCTTCTTGCAGTCCACAGAATTCTCAAAAGTTTTCTCCAGCATCACAGTTCAGTAGCACCAATCTTCTGGCACATAGCCTTGCTTATAGTCCAGTTGTCACAGACATATTTTATAATGGTAAAAATACAGTATTGCATATATGGACCTTTGTCAGCAATGTGATGTCTTTGCTCTTCAAAATCTTATTCAGGTTTTCCATAGCTTTCCTTCCAAAAAGCAAGCACCTTTTAATTTCATGGCTGCAATAAACACTTGCAGAGATCTTTGAGTCCAGGAAAACAAAATCTGTCACTTATTTCTTCATCTACAAAGAACTGATAGGACTTGAAGAGACAAATTTATTTTTATTTTTATTTTTATTTTTTACGTTCAGCAACAAACTAGCTTTTGCACTTTCTACTTTCACTTTTATAAATAGACTATTTAACTCTTCCTCACTTTCAGTCATTAGAGTGTTATCTGCATGCCTAAAGTTATTAATATTTCTTCCAACAGTTTTGACTCCAGCATCTGAGTCATCTAACCCAGCATATTGCATAATATATTGAGCATATAAATTGAATAAATAAGGTGACGCTATAAAACCTTATAATCATTTTCTAATTTGAAACCGGTCAGTTGTCCCATATTCAGTTCTTGCTACTGCTTCGTGTTCTGCATGCAGATTTCTCAGGAGGCAGATAATGTGACCTGGCATCCCCATTTCTCTAAGAACTTGGCATAGTTTGTTATGGCTGACAATCAAAGGCTTTAGAGTAGTCAGTAAAACAAAAGAGAATATGTTTTTTTGGAAGTCCCTTGCCTTCTCCATTATCCAGCAAATGTTGCAATTTGATCTCTTATGCCTCTGCAACTCCAACACTAGTTTGCACTCATAGCAATTCTCAGTGCATGTATTGCTGGAGTCTTTCTTGCATGATCTTGAGCACTACCTTGTTAGCATGTATAACAACGGCAATTGTTCAACAGTTTCAGTATCCTTTACCATTGCCTTTTTGGGGATTAGAATATAAACTGACCTTTTCCAATCAAATGGCCATTATACTGTTTTCCACATTTGTAGGCAAATTCCTTCCAGCGCCATAACAGCATCATTTTGCAGGATTTGAAACAATTCATCTGGAAGTCCATCATTTCCTGCAGTCTTGTTATTAGCTAGGCTCTCTAGAGCCTATCAAACTTCACTTTCGAGAATGTCTGACTCTAGATCAGAGAACACATTCTCATACATGCCAGTAATGTTGGGGACCTTCTTGTATAGTTCTGCATATTCCTGACACCTTTTCTTAATATCTTCTAGTTCTGTTACACCCCCCCATATTTTTTTATCATGCCAATTTTTACCTGGAAGTTTCCCTCAATATTACCAATTTTCTTGAACAGATCCCTTGCCTTACCCATTCTGTTATCTTCTTCCATTTCTTTGAATTGCTTATTAAATGTCTCTCTTTCTTCTTGCTGTTCTCTAAAACTCTGCATTCAGTTTTCCTGTCTCCATTGCTTTTTGCTGAATTGTTTCCTCAGTCACTCATAAAGCCCCCACAGACAGCCATTTTCTTCTAAATGGTCTTTCATTTTAGAATATTTTTGTTGTAGCTCCCGCACAGTATACCAAACTTCGGTCCATAGTTCTTCATGTACTCTGTCTACACCTTCAATACATATTAATTTGGAATACTGTCTCTTGGGTTACTCTCCAGATAATGTTGAATATATAATAAAGTTTTTTTTTTTCAGTTACAACTTTTAAAGCATTTTTTGGATGACACTCAAAATCTTTATGTGGACTGTCACAAAGTAAGCAGATATTTTATTTATCTCCTTTTGTTGACAGGGGTAGAGCGCTGATCACAAAGATCTATTTTCAGGCTCAGCTCAATTAAAAGAAAAAATCAAGAATACACTAACATATAAACACAGTGATAAGCAAATGCAATATCTATGTATGTCTACATATATGTTTATATATATGTGTGTGTGTGTGTATATATATATATATATATATATATATATATATATATATATATATATATATATATATATTTGGTTCTATCAACAAAACAAAATGTTGAAACACAAACGATCAAAAACTTATTTACATACCCACACCCACTTCTAATTATATATACCAGCTCCGGGATCACACAACAGTAGCAAAAGGGTAAATTTCATTGTCAACAATTTGCGTTTTCAGCATTTTATGTTTCGACAATTTTTTTTCAATCGAATGACAAGGAACCACACACACACACACACACACACACACACACACACACATATATAGATGCGCACAGACAAATGAAATTCATGGAAGTATACAAACATGCATTGATAATGGTATACTAGTTGAACAGACAACAAAGTATATACAGGAGGCTTCCATACATTTATTTCTCTACAATATATACAAAGGATATTTATAGATTCCAGGAACATCCACTAATAGTATTATCTATAAAAGTTAATTATTTTTGAAAAATGAGATTCAAAATACTTGTTCATAGATTGCCATCCGTCATTTTAGGAAGCATGTGCACTTGGCTTTTTGAAAGAAATGTGTTTTCAACTGTAGTCTAAATTTAGTGTAGTAGCTGATTTCCATTTGGGTTGTAGGTAAATGTTCCCAGATATATAGGATTACAATGGAGGGGGGAATAATTGGTAGTGTGTAAGTTGTTCCAGAGAGCTGATTGATAGTGCAGGGGTGGTATGAGTGAATCCTCTGATGCTGAAGTGGCAATTCATTGTTGTAAGCCTGCTTGCAAAGCCAGGTTAACAGCCTTGACTGTATCTCTTCCTACCATTTTTCTGAACTTCATCTTTAGTAATCTTCCATATTCTTAATTTTTACTAGAAACTCCTTATCTATCTTGCATTTCTATCTGATATGTCCCTTTTCCCACATATTCTACTGTATAAATCCCTCCTTACTAATAAGAATAAAAGACACCCATTTTGTACACAGTAATTTATTTTTCAAAACACTATTTTAAACAACTGTCAACAAGAAAACAATTAGATTTAGAAGACTTTGTCTGTCACATCTTCCATCTTTTTACTATAATATACTAGTCTTGATGGGATTAAGCATACTTGACCAAATACCCCAAAATTAGAGCTTTAGCAACACAATGTTCAATCTAAAGAGAGTCAAGAAACGTGCTGTTAACTGCTCATAGAGTGACACTAAACATGTGTTCAATAACCAGGCATGTACACTGACCAGTTTCTTTCACCAGCACCGCCTCTTCAGGGATTTCTTCTCTCATTTGAACAAATTATCTGTGCAACTGAAATCCAAGCCTCATATCTTTTTTATACCTTGCTAAAAGGATAACCTTTAATGGAACACTCATTCATATTCCACTCTAGAACCAAACCCTTCATTTTTTGCCTAATGATCTCAAAGAAAATCTGCTCGGCTTCATAATTTGCATATATTTTAATGCCAGTATTATCATTTTGCTAGCTACTGGATACATAAACCATCTGTATACTACCCCACCCAAACACCTTGCATCTTGCTTTTACTTTACCTTTCTTATAAATCTCTCAATAAATCCAACATACGAAAGCAGATAACACTCTCTGACACCTCTCTGAAAAAGTCTTTTTTAAATAACTGCTGAGTCTCTCCATCTAGCTCCCTCATACATGTTCATATAAAACACCAGTAAGAGTTTCTCTACACCTAAAAGCATCATTTACTACTAAATACTATGGACTACATAGCCTAATGCCTGTTCTTCATCAATTGCTAGTATATAAGCAACTGGAAAAAGTATGTACATTTCTCAAACGCATCCTTCTATGCACATAGGGTATTAATAAATTCCCTTCCTGCTATGTCACACACATGACTTTCATAAATTCCAAAAACTGGACCAGACCTAATTGGGCTTTATCAAAGGGAGGTCTTGATTGCTCAGTCTGGAGGACTTCTTTGTGAAAGTCACCAGGGCCATGGATGAGGGTAGAATGGTATACACCATTTGTCTAGACCTGCCTAAAGCTTTTGACCCAATCCCCTACTTGGGGATCATTGATAAACTTACTAGGCATAAACCCCTACATCATAAGATGGATAGCCAAAGCTCACTGACAAGACATGTCTGGATAGGTGAATCCACTTCCAATAAGAAACCTGTTACTAGCTGTGTTCCAGAGGGCTCAGTGCTGAGACCCCTCCTGTTTGGTATATACTTCTCTGAAGTGAAGGCCAATGTTGGGGGCCTCTGGCTGATGACTGTAAGCTGGGAGCGATCAGTGAATCCCCAAATGATGCTGATACCCCACAAATGGGCCTAAAAATGACAAGCAACTGGTGTCAAAACCATGGTGTGAGACTAAATGCTGAAAATGCATAATCATACCCTTTGGTAAATCAGAAATCCCTGCAAATTATAATATTGATACCCCACCCCTATAAGTAATCCAGTGATGAGGGACCTAGGAACACAGATAGGTAGCAACCTAAATTTTGACCATTAGGTAGCTACAGTAGTGAGGAAATCCTTCTGTGTCGCTCAACTTATAAGTAAAGGCTTGGCATCAAGATCAAAGGAATTCATAATGCCATTGTAAATGGCCCTCATCAGACCCATAACTGAGTACAGTGCTCCCTTCTGCATGTACCTAACCAGGCACTTACACCAACTGGAGTGGCTCCAGAGGTTTCTCAGTAAAAAACATACAAAGCGTAAGACTCGTGTCTAATGCAGACTGATTAAAGGCCCTGTCTCTTTACTCTATCTCATATCGTTTACTGAAAGGGAACATTTGCATGACCTACAAGTCATTCTCTGATCCAGCCTGGTGAAAGTGTTATATATACTCAAGAAAAATTATACAAGAGTAACATGTTCCATGGACCTGAACCTTATTTCTGACACTAACATAACCTGCTAGAGAGACAGATTCATATCCCAAAGGCTGCCTTGTCTGTGCAATAAACTTCCTATCTTTATAAAACAAAGCAATTCGCTCACTGTCTTCAAAAATAATTTAGATAAATGGATGGGGGAACCGTAAATTCACTCCTGGGGTACTGGTCATGTCCCTTATGGATAGAGGCAGTCTGTAAAATGACTCAGGACTCTAACACCCAAAGAACTACTACCCTATCCCATACCTGAGAAATTAAGATATAATATTGTCATATCCTGGGTATTATTGACTAGGCTTGTAAAGGCTCTTGTGTCATTAGCCTAGTTCATCTATGAACAAAGTTTGAATTGCATTACTTATTTTCAAAAAGTTCATAACCAACTTATTGTCCATATTCACAGGTTCATAGATCTCCCATTCCCTAAATTCTACACACCCCCTTTCTCTTAAAAAAATTAACCTACAAACTCCTGTATTGAAGTCTACTGTCTTGCATTTATCATAATATATTAAGGCTCTGAGCTGTTAATGAACTGCTACTTACAGACAGGGTGCTGGGTTTGATTCTGTCTACTTTACCTCCATTTGCCTATTTTGTTACTCTGAGCAAGTCACTTAAAAAAATACCCCTAGATTGTCCCTTAAAAAGGAGACTTGTGTCCAGTGTAAACTTGCATCCCATCTCCACCCATTAGACCCCATAGTGCTTCCTTATTTGTTTAACTTGTTGTATAGTTCAGTTTTGGTGTTACTGCATGTTTTGTTTCTTTGTTTAACTTATGTCATTCATGCTGATGCTGCTCAGAGTGCATTTGTCTTGAATAAGCTACATTTATTTGCATTGCTGTTCTTTTACAGATTATTGTGTTACATTGTTTGTATGTCACATGAATTTATGAATGCTGTTGATGAAAATGCACTCAAAGTTGAAGTTAGATGTAATAAAATGCTCCAAAGTATCCTTTTTACAGTTTTCTTATCCTGAAGGTTCAGGCACCAGAAATTATGGAATCTACTGTTGAGATAACACCAGATGTTTGATAAATAAACTTTGCTGTTTAAGTTTTTCTCAACACAGCCTTAATTCTAGGGGCAAAGTCACTCCTTATTTGTGAGCTAGTATTACCTTCACAAATCTCTTGCTTGTCTTATTTTCAATAATTGAAGCTAGCCTGTGCCTCAATTGCTGCATCATCTGTCTCCGGTTTAAAAGAATATTGACTTAGGCTAAGAAATACACAATACGATAATTGTTTGCTTGGCTTAGGAAACTGTCAGAAGCATTTAGTAGTCCAAAAAACACAAATTGAATGGTCACGGTTACCAAATGAAGATATATAGAATGATGCGTAAGTTTCAGTTTGAGCTAGGAACAGAAAATATTATAAGAGCCCTTAACTGTTTGATCTTTACTTATATTGACTTGCATATGTATGTCACATATTCAGCTGCGCATTATCACCACTTCAATTTGTTCGCTTAGGATTCTTGAAGTTACAAGTAAAGTGCACACACTAGGATGACTGAGCTCGGTGTAATTCATTTTACAAAAGTAACAAATCACAGATTTAATGGAGCATGTATTCCTCTGCACTGGCTCCCAAGAATCAAATTAGAAATTTGTTGACAAGCTGCTCTATGTGACACTGTGATTTAGGGGTATAAAAACAGGCAGCCGATGCCATTACATCAGTCTTTCTTGCCGAGGAGGAGCCCAAAGCAGAAGCAGTTTGCAAGTGCCGGTTGGCTGCTACCTGAAATTTTTGTTTTTCGAATTGATAATCCTGAAGTCTTCTAAAGCTAAATACCCTGTTGGGGATCTTTTTTTCTTGCTCTAACCGGTGTCAGAAAAAGTTAACAGTTGTCTTGCCTGTGGGAAGCAAATACCTCACAGAGATTTTCATTCTTACTGCATCACCTGTTTAGGCCCAGACCATGACGTCCTTCGCTGTCAGTTTTGTGTCTTATTTAACACCTGAACCATTCATTGTCAGGCTATTTTTTTTGCTAAATTCTTTCATTCTCGATCTCCGTATTCCAAAATGGCTTCGGTAAGCCATCCGACTACCGATCTTCCAAAAAAAGTAAGGATAAAGACAGAGACAGACTGCACAGGTCCAAAACTGCTGACAATACGTCCGTTAAGCTATTCGCCAGTCCACCGGTACTCAGTGAAGCACCTTTGCAGCCCCTGATGCCCACTTCTATGGATTCGCAGGCCTCTGCTGAGACCCATTATGAGTCTGGTATGCCGCGAGATGCTTCTTCGACTATGGAACTAGCAAATATCTCTACCTTGGATGGGTCCGGAGCTGCTGTGCAGGCACCAGCTTCTGAGGGTGTTTTCCGACCTACCGATGTTCAAATCAAACCAACAACTTCTTTTTTAGCCAAAACTACTGAGTTTCTTAGACCCAGAGTACACACTATGCCTAGAAAACAGATGACCAAAGTGCATGCTCAGACGCCCATGCCACAAAAACAAATGCTTAGAATGGCTGAAGACCGTATAATGCTAATTAGGGGAAGTCAGCCTTCCCCTGCTAAGAGACAAATAATTCAGTTGCCTTCAGATTCTACAGACTAGGAGTCCAATGACTCTGAACTTTCTGATTATCAGGACATGCCCTTATCAGCCTATGAGGATAGAGATGCAGAGGAATCCATTCCCTCTGCTGCCCCTCCAGAGGATTTCTCTTTTGGAGAAACCTTGCATTCTTAAAGAGAGCATTTCCATTGGGAATGCCAAGACTATCCTCAGTCCAAAAAGACACTCTGAGAATTTTTAGAGCTACCTCAGCACAGGCCTTTAGCTATTCTCCCGGTCCTGGATGTTGTGGATGATGTTTTTATGGAATCCAGTCTGACTCCAGACACCTTAAATACGGCCCCTAGGAAACCTGACAGGTACTACCGAGTACCTGATTCCCACAAGTTTCTTTTTAAGAATCCTACTGCTGATCCAGAGATAATTTCCCAGGGACCTAAAGGTATTAAGACTACTACAGCCAAACATCCTACCCCTTCGGACAGGGATTCCAGAGCTTTAGACAGATGGGGTAAGAAGGTAAATACCTCTGCAACTCTTGCTATCAGGGCACTGAATTGCCAGTTTCACATGCTGAAGTACCAGCAACATATTATGGAACTAATTAAACAAAAAATGGTAATATTTCCAGATTGTGCAGAAAGTAAAGATTTGCAAGAGCTTATGTATTCTGCAAACCAAGTTAGTAAGCATACTTTGCAGTGTGGTTTTGATGCCCTAGAAGCATCTTGCAAAGCTGCAGTCACTGGCTCTGTACTGAGAAGACATGCTTGGCTGAAGGAGCAGACCTTGCCAGATCATGTCAAATTCAAATTACTAAATACTCCTTTAAGTAAAGATGTTTTGTTTGGCACCAAAGCAGAAGTTGTTCTTAAAAAGATGGAAGAAAAAGCTAAATCTATGCAAACTGTTAAAGAATTTTTACAAGTGCAAACATCTTGATTCAGTAAGCATTACCCTTCAAAACACTGGTCCTTTCCAGCCCCCTCCAGGCCTTCCCAAACAAGACCCAAGGGAAACAGACCACCCAGACTACAGTCTCAGGGTATGCAGAGATCTAAGCAATGGAGTGCTCCCCACCCCTAAAATAGGGAGTGGTAAACCACCTCCCTATGGAAAAAGTTCACAATGACTTATTGACTCTACTTCCCAGCCCTGCCCAATTGCTTGTGCCTCTAGGAGGAAAACTTGCCCTTCATGCAAAAAACTGGATGTCCATCACTCAGGACCGATGAGACCTCAACATTGTATCCCAGGGGTACAAATTTTATTTCCATTCACTGCCAACCCCAAGCGGGTTTCTAGATCTTCCCCCAAACCAGCGGGCAGAGGCTGAAAACCAAGTTCTTTCTCTGCTCAACATCAGAGCTATTCAGCCAGTTCCAGTAGAACAAAGGGGTCAGGGTTTCTATTCCAGACTATTCCCGGTACCCAGGAGAGAGGGCTCTTGGTACCCAATCCTGGATCTTTCAATTCCCAACACCTTCCTGGTGGTCCCAAAATTCAAGATGCTTATCCTGCAACAGCTTCTCCCTATGCTAGCCAAGGATGCCTGGTTGGTCACCCTAGACTTAAAAGAAGCTTATCTGCACATTCCCATCAGGAATCATGCAGGAAATATCTACATTTCAGGGCAGGATCTATGCATTATCAGTTCTCTGCACTTCCCTTTGGCTTATCTACTGCGCCCAGGGTATTCATAAAATGCCTGGCTCCAGCCATTGCATACTGCAGGCAGAGAATTATCCAAACTTCCCCATACTTGGACGACTGCCTGATTCAGGTGGACAGCCAGAAATTGTTGCTTCAGCACCTGGCATTTGTAAAGAGCCTTCTCACGTCATTGCGGTACACCATCAACAAAAAGAAATCACAACTGGTGCCCAGTCAAAATATTGTATTCCTGGGAGCAAGCTTGGACACAACTTCCCAGATGGCATTTCTCACTTCAGAAAAACAGGTCTGTCTGACAGACTTCTTCAAGCAAATGGCCACCAGAACCCAGCTAACTGCAAGCCCTAGGGTTCATGGCCTCATGTATTCTGCTAATTCCATATGTAAGACTGCATATGAGGAAACTTCAATGGTACTTAAAAAGTCTTTGGTGCCAACATTCTCAGGACCTGGAAACAGTCATTCCTATCATACCTTGTCTGAAGGCAGAGTTCCTTTGGTGGGCATAAGCATGCAACCACAACAAGGGACTGCATTTTACTCTACCCCACATCATCCAAACCCTGACCACAGATGCATCAGACTATGCATGGGGGGTCCACATGGCTGGCAAATGCATTCAGGGCCACTGAAGCCCAAGCCAAATTCTCCTGCACATCAACCAAAAGGAGATACTAGCTGTACAAAATGCTCTGACAGCTTTCAGATACCTAATCCTTCCAGGACAACTGCTGATAAAAACAGACAACACCACAGTTATGTGGTACATAAACAAGCAGGGGGGAACTCATTCTTACCCACTCTGCAGGCTAGCCATGACTCTGTGGAGCATGGCTTTGGACAACCAAGTCCATCTACAAGCTGAATTCCTGCCAGGCAAATAAAATTCACTGGCAGACGCCTTAAGCAGAAATCTCCTATACCCACATGAGTGGAAATTGGAGCCCGGCACCTTCAACCTTCTGATCCAGAGGTGGGGGACCCCAGAGGTGGATCTCTTTGCTCCCCCCACAACCACCAGTTAAGCAAATTCTGCACCAGGAACCCTCACATCAGGGCCTGGAAGGTGGATGCCCTATCCTTTCAATGGGAAAACCTCTCCATCTATGCCTTTCCCCCTCTGCCCCTTCTAGAGTACTACTCAAGATAAAAGAAGACAGGCCAAGGACAATTCTGATTGCCCCAGACTGGCCATGTCAGCACTGGTACCCACTTCTGCACAGCCTGACAATGGTGCCACCCTGGCACCTACATCAGACCCCTACCCTGCTGTTACAGCAGGAGGGACAGATTTTGCATCCACAATTGCAAACCCTAAATCTTGTAGTCTCGCTTATTCCTTGAATACTCCACCAGCAACCCTAAGTAAACAGGTGCTGGATGTCATTCTTGAAGCCAGAATGCCTAGTACTAGGAAATCCTATGCGGAAAAGTGGAAAAGATTGTTCTTGGATTCAGTCTAAAGGAAAGGACACAGCAGTGCCCTCCTTACATCTAATACTGGATTACCTAGCAGAGGTCTATCCTTCTCCTCCATTAAGATTCATGCCTCTGCCATTTCGGCTCATTACAATACTGAGCCACCTCTATTTTCTCACCCTGTCACCAGTCAGTTTCTGAGAGGGGCTAACAACTTAAGACCCCCAAGGAAAGCACCCACCCCTGCTTGGGACCTTAACTTTGTACTGGAAAAGCTCACACTTCCCCCTTTTGAACCTGCTGCTTCAGCAGAGTTAAAATTCCTCTCTTGGAAAACAGCCTTGCTTCTAGCCATCACTTCAGCTAGGAGTGTCTGAGCTACAGGCACTGATGGCTGTGGAACCCTTTATTATCTTCCATGCTGACAGGGTTTCCCTCAGGATTAACTTGTCCTTTATGCCTAAGGTGATGTCCAGTGTGGCCCTAAACCAATCCATCTATTTGCCAACCTTCTTCCCTAACCCTCAGAATAAAGGGGAAATGATCCTGCACTCTTTGAAAGTGCACAGACATCTCAGGTTCTACCTTGATAGGACTAAGCCTTTCAGAAAATCTGACCATCTGCTAGTCAGCTTTGCAACAGGGGCAGAGGGCAAGGCCATTTCTAAACAAATCATTTCCAAATGGATAGCACACTGCATCTATTTCTGCTACAAGCACCATGGAAAACCAACCCCTCAGGGGGGTCAGAACACATTCCACTAGGGCTTCTTCTACCTCTACAGCATTTCTCAGGGATGTCCCTACTAGGGACATTCTGGAAGCTGCAACCTGGAGTTCTGTACACACCTTCCCCAAGCATTACCACTTTTCTATCTTTTCCAAATCCAGGGCAGGATTTGCTAAAGCAGTCTTGCAGGGCTTACTAGCCAGCCCTAACTCTTCTTGGCTGCCTCCACCCTTCCTCAGCTTTGGGACCCAAGTGTGATGACTGCAACAGTGAAACACGAAGAACATAGTACAAATGTGTACACTTACCATAAATGTAGATGTTCTGGTTTCCTCTCAATGGCTATTCTAATTTTACTGGTGGTGATTTCAACACCATATACTAGGGGCTCCTGATGTAATGGCATTGGCTGCCTGTTTTATACCCTGATGACCTAGAAGTGACAGCATCTGACTGAGGGCTACCTGCAGGCAGATAACCCAAGTGTGATGACTGCAACAGTGAAACATGAACATCTGCACTGCCAGAATACTAAGTTTACCATATCAGTAAATTACTTGCAACAAGCATCTTTAACCACCTCCTGAAACCCTTCACAATTTTGCACTCCACTATTCCTCTATGCAATTCATTCACCCACCATAATGTCCTATAAAGAAGAACTTTCTTTTGTGTGCCTTAAACCAGATCTCTTCCACTGGCCACTTATGCCCTCCTCTTGTACTCCTGTCGCTAACTTTCATTTCATGCCCTTCATTGTAACATCCTACATTCTCATCAGCCATGTCTTATTCTCTCTTACTTCCAGTATATACATATCCATATTTTCATTCTTTCCTTATAACACAGTCTCTACATCTCAGTCCTTCTACTCACCTTTATTTGTAAACTCTCCACAAGTCATTTCTCTTTTCTCTATAAATCCTCCAGAAACTGCATATACAGTATAACTCAGAACGTCTCACCAAGGTTCTCGAGAGTAGCACTATAAACTTCCACTTCCATACTTCTGTCCCCTTGAAGCAGACTCACATCCTGATAACCACACCCACTACCACTTTACTAAACAGCTGATGTCTCATTCCAGCTGTGATTAAACCTCTCCATTTCCTGTCCTGTATTCTCTAACATAACCCCCATCTGGTGTTTCCCTCTCGGGTTAAGGCACCACAACTGCTGATCCTTACTGGTATTGAATCTTTATTGCCATTACTCTGGTTTTCTCCTGGTATTTTTATTTTCCCGTTTTATACTGCATCACTCAATTATGCATGGAGGCATGCAGGTTAAGCTAACAACAACATTCTAACTGTGAAACAAAGCATGTTTCTTAGTAACATTAAAGAACAGCTTAACAGTGAAATGAGATTGTCAAGCTGCTACGTTGCTGACAGCAATGGACTCTGCAGTTTTGTTCTTTGGTGATGTTTTATACTATAACATCAGTCTATTTTTTTACCATTTTTCATCCAGATTTGACATTTTAGTGGAAGAAAAGAGCATCGTCTCTGATTGCTTTCAAACTGTAGAACTTTCAAGTGTGCTGTTCTGCTTTTGGCCACTTGAATAGTTCAGCTTTTCTGTGTCCTTACACGTTGCCCATATTTCAGCGGCCTTGTACTCATTTGCTCAGAGCTTCTGCACACTAAGCAACCACACCTGCTTGTTCATAGGTTCATAGGTTCATACTAGGCTATCTGCCGAGGGGCATTTACACTAGCCTATCGCTCGTTTTGTATGACACCTTTACCCTTTAGTCTGAGACTAAACCCATTTTTTTGCTGTGCACTCTGTCGAGCAGACTGATGATGAGGTAATCCTATATCTGCCATCTCCATCCCATCCATTGGTCAAGATTGAACAAGGCCAGTGCCAGTGAACACATGTACCGGGATTGTGCGGGATTTTGTTCATTGTCTTGGAGTCTTTGGGTGATGAATCCATCACATATGTATTAATAGTAGTCTCCGTGTTGTGGTTTCTCTTTGTTGCTCTTCTGATGGATCTATGGATCTGGATTTTTTATTCATTGAATCTGTTGTCATCAAATCTGGTATGTTGTAAGGCATGTTCTGGCAGCAAAGGTCACCTCTGAGCTGGTGTGTTTGCGAGTTCTTTCAGATTTTGGTTCTAGGACATTTTTGCAGAGGGGACAGATTTTTTGGACCATTTTTGGCTTTTGCGCTCTCAGGCTCTCACATTTGAGTGGGTCAGCTACATTAACATTGTCATTCCAGATACATTGTGGTCGGCACTATGATGAGTGAGAGGAGATGATGACTATGAGTATGATTGATCTGATGGAAGCATGAGAGACCCTTCATGATTTATGATTGGTCTTGTGGGTCCCCAGGTCTATCTACTGGGTCTCGAATGTCAGACTACTGCCTAATCTCACTATCACTAGGGGTAACCCTGTTTCTTTTTAACCTTGATTTTCCACCCATTTGGTAGCTAAGGGGGGTAACCTTAGGTTTGAAGAATGGTGCTATGGCCTTTGGCATTTGCATTTTTGGGGCTTCTAACTTCTCTGGCACCTCTGTGTGTTGTTTTGCGGCTGCATCTGACAAAACTTGTGTCATCTGCAAACTATCCTGTACTATGGCTCCTGTGTTTGCTTGTGCTGTCTCCAGCAATATCCTATGTTGGGCCAGGCAGGGAGAAGTAGATGCTAAGAGCCTTCTGAGCCCAGTGGGACATGCCAGCAGCAACTCTGACCCTCCACTTTCTGTCCACACATGGCGACAGCAACTCTGACCCTGTGACCCCTGGTTGACATTTATTTGCAACCATTGCAACCCACATGGTGGATGAAGGGGTTGACATTTATTAGGATGAGTTTATGGACGAGTATGGTAGGTGGGGACTGCCTTGGCCTTAGCAACAGCTTTGACTAGGCTGTATGGACTGCCTTCCTCATCAATGGCTTTGGTGACTGTTGAAAAAAGTCAACAAAAGGAAAAAAGTGGTCTGCCTTTGACAAAATCTCTTTAACTGGTGAGTCAGCAAATGATCTCTCCATGTCTTTATTTATCAGGTATGATAAACCATCATGATCCTGGCTTTGCAGATAAGGCTTGTCAAACTAATGGGCGGTAATTTCCACAGGCTGCTTTGACCCACTTGCTGTCACGTTGAGTACCACAGTTGCAGTGCGCCACTCAGCCAGCCTTTTAATAATCAGAATTCCTCATTGTGGTGTTAAACAGCTGTTGGACTCATGGGTCCCATGGATCATCACTTTTGGGACGAGCATGGCAGTGGGGATGGAGATGTTTGGATTTGGTTTTTTTGCTTTTTTTGGAGATGATATCCCTCCTTTGGGGGGGGGAGACCTTGACAATTTCCACTGGATTTGACTAAAACTCCAGCCTTGAACACCTGGAATAAATACATTTTGCATTCTTGCTGAGTTATTATAATAGCTGTGCATTTATTTTGATACATATTAGTAATTTATGACTTACTTTGGTTTGTACTTTGGTGAGAATGGAGAAATAGCAGCCATTTCTAGGCTTCTGATTGCTGTAGAACATTAAAATGTTCTTTTTTTATTCTTGGCCAGTGGGCTTATTTGAATATTCCTAGTTTTTCTGTGCTCTTACATGTTGCCCACATTTATGCAGTGCTGGTCTTGCACAGCTGAGTTTAATTGTGCACTGTATAAATGCAAACATTTGGAACCTTAACTTTCTCTATATAAACTACTCCACAAATGTTTAGTGTACTTAATACTCAATATTTGCATAAAGAAACCCTGTTTTGTGCTAACAAATGCACTGCTCTTTGAGTGTAGAGTGAGACTGTTTATTTTATACCGACAGCACATCAGTAAATCAACTCCAAACCTTATAGGTGCTTCAGACCCCTTCAGTCCACATTAATAAGCATCTGGACCCATACATTTGCTTTCCAACTGTCCTTGTAGCCAGCCTATTTGAAATGGGCATTCTGAAACAATGTTTCAGTTGTTTCATGTTTACTTACAACCATCTCCTACTTAAGGACGGTGCAGTGCTGTAGCGATTAGTGTTGTTGCCTCATAGCAAGAGGTTTACCGGTTTGATTCTTGGCTGGGGTGCCTTCTGTGTAGAGTCTGCATGTTCTGTTGTGTTTGTGTGGGGTTCCTGCAGGTGCTCTGGTTTCCTCCCATATTAAAAAGATATGCAGTAGGTGGACTGGACACTCTAAATTGGCCCTAGGGGTGTGTGTGTGTGGTGCACCCTCTGATGAGGGTTGGGCCTTGAGCTAGCAACCCGACTCTGTAAAACCCATACCTGCTACAGAAACCACGAGTAATGAAGGGTGCTCATTGCCAGATGTGCTGTATGCATGTGAGCAAATCCAGGATCTCCTACTTAAACACAGTGTGTGAGATATGTTGTTACATAGTTTTATTGAGGTCAAAGCCCTCATAGACAAAGACACTACAAATGCCACAGTACCACAAAACCAATCACACACAGCTAAGACCAAACACATAAAATTACAAATGCTGAAGCTCTTAAAAGTAATCTACCTAAACCACAAAGGTCTCCTAAATGTACCATAAGAAACAAGCAACCTCATAAGCACAGCACATAGACAGCTCCCACCATGAAACATACATCTCAGAGGCACTTTGTCTCAATCCATAAAGCAAATATCTGCACAGTCCAATATCCTAGTCATAGGTGACTCCATAGTGAGACACACTGATGCACCAGTCACCAAGCGTGCAAGAAGAGGGTCACATCTGTCAATGGCATGTTGAATGATAGCATTACTGAATTACAGATATTTGCCAGTAATCTTGATCTAAAGATGCTGTTTGGTGATAACATCTGTAATACTAATATTAACTTGAAAAGAATTAGCACTTTCATACCTAATAGTATGGCAACTGTTGCCGCTTTTCTAAAGATCTGTGAAAATGATATTTATGAGTTATTTTTTAAAGGAAAAGTATTGAATTTTTATAACTTGAATATATTGGAAAGGAAGGCTCAATATGACTTGTGTGCTAGGACTGAAATTGTTATCAAACCTGGCAACAAAGGTGGTAAAACTGTGATATTAAGTGCTGATCAGTATTATATGTTGATGTTTTAATTCTTGCATGATAATAATACATTTAAATGTATTAATAGTTCTGAGTTGAATAAGATGATTTATAGGATTAAGACTGAATTATATGATTATTTAATGGAAGCAGCTATTAGTCCTGAACAATAGAGCTATTTTTATATTGAAAACTCTGTTTGCCTTATGATTTATGGTCTACCCAAAATACATAAGAGTTTGTTGCCTCCCCCGATTAGATCCATTGTATCAGGAGGTCAATGGGCTACCACGGCTATCTCAAAATATTTGGACCAGCAATTTGAAGCCATTATTGAAACACAGTAAAACTTTTATGAAGGACACCTGTGATTTCTTGGAATCCTTATGGGGGTTTATGGCTGGTAAAGATATGACTGATGTTCTTTTTGCAACCATGGATATAGTCTTTATTTACTGTCTTTCCCAATATAGTAGGAATTTATTATTTTAGAGACTTTTTAGTTATGCATAGTAGCTTTACAGCTAGTAAAATATCATTGGTATGTTCCCTTCTTGAATTAGTCCTTAATAATAATGTCTTTATTTATGTATAATGGTGAAATATATCACTAAATATTAGGAGTAGCTATGGGCACACCGGTAGCTAATAGCTATGCTAATATTGTACTGGCTAGATGGGAAGAGCTTAATATATTTGACTCTAAGATGGATGGGTATTATAACACTGAGTTAATTTTCTACAAACGGTTTGTAGATGATATGTTGTTATGGAAAGGGACTAAAAGCACACTTCAGTTATTTGTAGAACATTTACAGAGCACTGATTTTCTTAAATTTGAGATGTGTTGTTCTCCACATGATATTACTTTTCTAGATGTGAAGATATATAATATAGATGGCAATTTTCGTACTTTTATATATGGAAAGGAGGTGTAGACAACTAGATATGTTCACAACTCAAGTATGCACCCAAAACATGTCTATAAAAGGGTGGTGAAGAGACAATTTTTAAGAGCTAGTAGACTCAACACCACAGAAGAAGGTTTTCTGGAAGAAATTGATACCATGACACATGATTTTGTAGCCAGAAGATATAATAGGAACTTGTTAGCCAGTAATGCTGAACTTGCTAACTCTGAACGTGAGAATATAGGTAAACCTTATTTATACAGAAGCAATAATATAGTCTCTAATACTAATGTAATGCAGACTATTGACACACGTAGATTAGGTTATGTTATGAAATACAACATACATTCACAGCACATTCACGCTATAATTAAGAGAAATTGGGCTATTCTGAATTCTGATAATAGCGTTAAGAAAATAGTGGGAACTAAACCCTATTTTATTTTTAAAAAGGAAAAGAATTTGAAACAGCTTCTCTGTTATGAAGACTTTAAAACACAGACTGAAGGACTTCAGGTAGTTGCTAAGAACACAGTCCCTTGCTATAATTGTGTTTATTGTAAATATATTAATATGGAGGCAGATTTCATACATCCTATTACACACACGAAATGTATGTTTAAAACTTTAGGTTCATGTAACAGTGAAAATATAGTTTACTTAGCCAATTGTGAAAAAATGCCCATGTTTTTACATAGGTAAAACAAACTGTAAGTTTAAAGAAAGAATAGCATCACACCTATCAGAGATATGTAGAAAAGTAGAGACCAATGCAATAAGTAAACATATTATACAAGAGGGTAATGACCATGTATTTAAGTTTAGGATTTTACAAAGGCTGTTTAAGAACAAGAGGGGAGGAGATATAGTTAACTTGACAGAGAGAGATTAATTTAAATGGATAAACTTTTTTAGGGCAGATGTATTCCCAGGTTTGAATAAAGTGAATAGTATAAAACCTATCTTAAAGTTGAAGCAGTCATATGTTAGTTAAGCTTTTATGTAGATTTATATATTTTTATATACTTCTGTATATTGCTTTTGTTTTAATGATGTTTTGCAATGGAGCATTGTTTTCTAATGATCTTCTTAATGAGGTTAATTGGATATGTTTTTTGATTGGCTGGTGTTGGATATTTATTGTGTGGTTTTATGAAGTGTTTTTATTCTTGAAAAAGAGCTTTGACTCGAATGCTTGGATTATAATAAACTTGTTTTGTCTGTGGATGGTGGTGCTTTGACTTACTTTGTTACTCCTACACATGCTCCTTAACCTAGAAAACATTGATTATATGCATCATTGTGGAGACCTGGTTCAGGACCATTGAGAATACTCCATCAGTGAGAAGTTTCAATGCCCACCACAGTACACAAAGGAACTAAAGGCAGTAGTGTCTCCATATTCTTTAAATAATTTCAACTCCAGACTTGTTAAATGAGATAATGAGCTATAACTTCTCCATGTCCTACTTACTATAAAAAAAAAAACTTGTATCATAGATAACTATACGACCCCCACTATGACCCCCTCAGCCCATATCTCTTACTTAATATGAAGTTATTTGCATTAAACCAAACATCATTCTCCTAGGAGACTTTAATCCTCAATCAGCATCCTCAAAGATGCATGCCCAGAAATTTTTGGACTTCATCAATACAAACTCTCTGCACCAGCTAGTCCTCACCCCAGTTAGGGCCAATTAAATCCTGGACTTGGACTTTACTAAAATGAGACAGCGTTGCTACCCGGCAATTGTATCTTCTTCCTGAATATGACCACAAATATGTCACATTTACCATAAGACTTGACGATGGAAGCATATCTTAGTACCTCTATATTCAAAGATTATGTTAAGACTCATCAACTAAAACTGAGTGATGACCCAGCTAAATTCAAAATCCCCTCACAATTTGATGCCCTAACTGCTTATGCACAAGCCTTTACCAACAAATTCTATGCACATGTAATTAGCTGCAAATATGTATCTATCCACCTCTGAAGTAAATACAGCACTACATATAAAAATAAACCCCCTGTGGTGGAACCCAAATATAAACAGGCTTTATTAAAATAAAAATCATTATATGCAAAAATAAATTTAACTCTCAAGAGGCACAAAATGCTCTTGCTAAACTACAGCAGGGAATCCAGCCCTAATAGCTACTCATGTGAAAGGTAACCACAAAGCCTTCTTTAACTATGTTAGAAGCCTCAGAAACAATGCCCAGCACTGCACAGAAATAATAGTAAATTACATCACATATTTGGACCCACAGGACATAGCCAATCTACTTGTAGGCAAATTTAACTCAAACTTCACCCCCTCCTTCCATCTTATAGTCTCAGATGACATACCCAGTATTTCCACCCACCTCTCAAATTTCCAAAGAACAAGTCCTCATGGCACTATTTAAGGCCAAAAACCCTATTTCTAGAGGGCCAGATAACATACCAAGTACCAACCTACCTACTGGCCAGCTTGAAACAGGACTTACCAGACCTCCTATAGAGGCTATTAATATCACTCTCCAAACAGACTTTGTGCCAGCCGAATATAGGATACCAAAAGTCATCCTCTTGAATGAAGATGGGGTGTCAATGGGCCCAAGTAATTATAGATCTATAGCCTTGACCAGTTTCATCTGTAAGGCTGTGGAAAGGATCATTATGGAATTAAATAAAAACATAAGTAATCTACAAATGATGACCCAAGCCAGTTTGGATTAACCAAGGGGAGATCCTACTTTGTCAACCTGATTGACTTCTTTGAGAAGGTTATTGAAGCAAGGGATGAAGAAAAATCAGTACACACCACATATCTACACTTCGCCGAGGCACTTGACATTATCTGATACTTGGGTATTATAGATAAAATCTCCTAACTGAATGTGAATCCTTATGAAACTGCTTTGCATAGCAAACACGCCCACACACAGAATCCAGGAAATTAGGTAGAGCTGTACTCCCTGATTTCTTGGGTTCTACTTATGAGCCAATTTGCTATTCCTATGTAACTCATTGGCTAGCAAATTGGCTCACAAATATAACCCAGGGGATTAGGGAGAGCAACTCTACCTCCTCCAAAACACCTGCCCCCACCAGTGTACCCCAGGGTTTAGTCCTTGAGCCACTCCTCTTGGACATTTCCTTTTCAGAGGTCAAAGCAAATGTTAAAGGACTTCCAAGATGGCTGTACACCGATCAATATCTTGACTTCAGCTCTCCCAGCGTGAAAAAAAGAATCTGAGAGATAAGAGAAATTCTGCCAGTTTTAGGAAAATTCAGTTAAATGGTCTAGTAAGTACACTGCCTGGATGACAGCAGACAGCAAACTTAGCATGAAAGAAAATTAGCTAGATAAGTTGAAGAGAAAACACTGAGTGGGAAGAATCCTGCAGCTGTTCAGCAAAAAAAAAAAAAAAAAAGTTCAAGCTCCAGCTTTGATACGAGAGATGGCTTCCAGTAATTTAGAGGAAAAAATAAATTAAATGGGCTTATAACTAATTAAAATAAAGGAAATAAAGGAAACACTGAAGAAGTATATCAGCTCAAATAAAAAAGGCTAGAGCAAATGGAAGAAGTTTTAAACAGCTATTCAGATGAACTGATAAAACTGCAAAAGTTAGAGGCTGAGATAAAGAAAAGGCTGGATGAATATGAGACTGTTCAAAAGACACATTTCAAAAAATGGTAGTATTAGAGGAGGGACCATACAGAGAAAACCTGAGATTTTCTGCTGTACCAGAGAAACTGGAAGAAACAGACTTTATTAATTTTATGAAAGCACAAGCAATTGGGCTGATATTCCACATCAGGATCTGTTAATTGAAAGGGCATATCATGTGTATGCTCCAAACAAGGAAATGAAAAGGTAGGCAAAACCTGTATTAACAAAGATGCAGTCATACCAGCAGAAAGAAATGATCCAGACAAAACTGTGGCAGAAGGACAAAATATTAAAAATTGGACTCTAGAGTTTTTTTGTGGAAAATGATTTTTCACTGTACACCAGGCAGGAGAAAAATTTATCCCAGTAATCAGGGAATGCTGAGATGCAGGTGTAAGATTCAAGTGGATGTATCCAGCTGTCTACATAATATTCTTTCCTGGATGATCAAAAGTCATTTTTGATGCAGAACAGGCTAAGAAGGAAATACAAAAAGTTTGTCCAACAAAAAGTCAGCTATCAAACAGAAGGGGACTCTGATTCTCATGTTTCTGTTAATAAAGTTCATAGAGAGACTTTGCCAGTGAAATTTTTTCTAATGTTCTAAAGGAAAATGCTTGAAAGATAGAAAAAAAGCATGTGAGTTGACTAGAACAATCAGAAGTACATTGGACTTGAACCAGTGTCTCGAGTTGAGAGATGGAGATGAACAGGAAGATCAGCAACACTAAAGTTAGTGAATAAATATAAGACTATAAACATCAATCACTTTTGTGAAATATGACTTTATAGGAAAAAGTGGATGAGAAGGATCGGCAGTTTGTTAACCTTGGGGGGGGGGGTTGAAAAGGCATATACCCACCTCATGTCATTAATGTTTATGAGGATACTAAAAGAAAAAAGTAACTGTAAGTAAAACAATGTTTCTTCTTAATATTTGTATAAAACATTTCATGATATAAATATGTTATATAGTAAAGCATTTAAAGTGATTGCTGTATGTGGTAAAGACAGTAAAGTTTACAGGTGTTTTTTTTCTTTTTTAGCTTTAAGAAATTTAGCCATTACAATGTAAAAAGAGAAGCAAGGCTAGCCAAATGCATGTTTAAGTTAAAATGCTGTAATCTTGAGCTGATTATGATATATGTAGATTTGAGATGTTTCTCTAACTTTTGCATAGGTGAATGGATTAATGTCTTAATTTAACAAGGTGTGTGTGTTTGGAGTATACTGTGAATGTAATGAAAAGTTTTCCTTTTGCAAATGTTCAGTGTGAGTTAAGAACTCTAGAGCTGAGACAGCTGTAGATTCTGTTCTTATGTTTCCATTGAGAGAAGCTGACTACAGGTATAGACAATAAATCGTGAGAGTTCTGGGGATTTTTTGCTGACAGACTTATAAAAATGAAAGGTACAAGGGCAATAACCTTAGTAAAATATAAAGTTTGAAATTATTTGAAGTAAACACGTGCTTACAACTTTGTTGGTACCTAAACATTTCAGTGCATTTACTAGAGCAGTCTATAATAGTTTAATTTAACAATAGCCATTGCACTTTTTCTTAAGGCAAAAGTCTATTTTATGAAAGCATACAAGTTGTTCTTCATATCTGGAAGGGGAATAAACATAAGAAAAGAACAGACAGCAATTGGTGTAAGAAGGAGCAGAAACTGTAACATGCACCTTAGCATGGATCACCTTAATTTTAGGTTAGTTAATGCCTGTAAGTGCAGCTTTCAATTTCGGACAGTTGCTTCTATCAGGAAGGTTTTAAGAGTTTTTCATAAAGCGAAACATTTTGTAAAATATAACAAGTTCAAATGGAGGTGACAAGAAGCAACTCTATAAAAATATTACCTGCCAAACATTAGTAGGTGCATGTCACACAAAAGTTGAATGTAGACATTTTAAAAAGTTGTTATAATAGCTGGATATAATAACTTTTTATCATAATCCTACACTATCCATATTATTTTGGAATGTGAATGGCCTCACAGGTATAGACAAAAAAGTAAGAGTAGTGAATTGTATTAAGAAATGCAGACTGTAAATAACAATGCTACAAAAGGCATATTTGAAAAAAGTGAATTTAATAAGAAAATTATTTCAGAATGGATATTCAGCAGGATACAAAGGGCAAAGAAAATAAGAAGTACGTATACTAATTGCTAGAGAAGCTCCAATAGCAATAGAAGAGGGAAAATAATAACAATAGCAGATTTGGGGTAGTAAGGGGCTACTGGCAAAAGAGGAGGATTACACTGGCATGAATCTATAGTCTACCCAAAACTGCTATTATGGAACTAAAGAAACTTTTGGTATAAATAATCATCTTTCAGCAGGGAATACTGCTTATAGGTGGGGACTGGAACTTTATTTGCAAAAGTGAGGGTGTATCTGGGGACATAGAAGGGAAAATACAACCAAAGAGAGTGGATTTCTGAAGAAATTTAGGAAAATATTTGGTATGGAAGAAATCAATTCAGCTGTAGGAAACTGAAGAGAATTTACATATTATTCCCCAAGGTACAATAACTGGGCTACACTAGAGAGAAATTATATTTCACAGGAACATGTGAATTTAATTGAAAGCTTTGACACACATTCAATAACTATTTCAGATCATGAACTAAAAACAATTAAGATAAAAATGCAGGATAATGAAATAAAATGAGACATTGGTGCTTCCCCACCTACCTAAAGAGATACTTTTAAGGAATGGATAATGGAAATTATTCAAGAGTTACTGAGGAAGATGGAAGTTAGAGCTAGTGAGTGGGATAAATTGAAAATAGAGTTAAAAATAGAGTAAAAATAAAATAAAGTAATATATTGTTAACAAGAACAAGAATTATTTATAGGGATTGACAAAGGTTAAAGTATTGGAGAATAAGGGGGATCTCACAGAACAAGAAGAGGCAACTGCAGAGTGCTAAAGAACAATAAGGGAGTATCTGGATGATATGCATGACACTAGAAAAATTGCTGTTAAGCAGCTGTTTTTTATTATTAACTACAGAGCAAAAAAATATTTAGCACAATGGCATATTCAGCAGAAAGTGAAAAGGGTTGCCAAATTTAGAGAGCCAAGAAAAATATCCAGAGATCCTGTAGAAGTATTAGAGATATTTAGGAATTTTATGAAAGTTTTTATAAAGCAGAGAAATGCATTAATCAAGAGCACAAATGGAAATAGTTATGGAAGACTTAAGTATTCCAAGGTTAGAGGTAGATGAGACTCAACAATTTACAGTTATGATAAAAGATGAGATAAAAATGTTGACTTATAATCAGTCTGTAGAACAATCTCCAGGAGTACATGATATTCCTGCAGAAGCTTGGTACCTTAGGATGGGAGAAAGTGATAAAGATCAAGAAGGCTTTGTTTAACAGAATTTTAAAAATGGAGGAAGCAGAGACATCCCGGAAGAAAGCTGTGGTGGCTGTAATACGTAGACAGCAAAGACCTACCAGACCCAACTTCATATAGGCCCATTTCACTTTTAAACCATGATTCTAACATCTAAAAGACTGGCAAAGGTGTTGCCAAATTTATAGATATGGATCAATATGTTTTTATGGAGCAGAGGCAAACACTTAATATAACCTTGGCATACTTAAGTCTTCCATAAATATTTCCATTTGTGCTCTTAACACATTTCTCAGCTTTATAAAAACGTTCATAAAATTCCCAAATATCCCTATGCCCTTCTCTAACCTCAGCCTTTACAATGCACCTGCCCAACCCACTCCTAAGAACAAATGCCCAGAATCTGATCAAACTCCACAAACCAGCCCAAACAGCAGGCAAACTCCTACTCTCTTTCTCCTTAGCACATCTTTGGAACTCCCTTCTACCCCATATTCACATCACCAGCTGCCCTACCACCTTCAAAACTCTGCTCCATTCACATCTAGCATCACTCTGGGAATGTTCATGTTCCCATCCTGCATAATGCCACATAGCTACCTTACTACCTACCCTTTCTCCTTTTTCCTAACTCAACTATCTACCTCCCCATTTTCCTCTCTCTCTCTTTTTCCTCTAATGCATCTCTCCCTAATCTTCACTAAGCCTATATATCCCCAATCATATTTTCCATGTGGGAATATATTTACTTGTAAATAGCTGCTGACAGTTGTAATTGACTTGTACATACCTATTTAATGTAACAGACTTAACTACTTTTGTAGCAATGACAGGAACTGTATATTTATAAACTTTACTAATTGTTATATAATTTCTTTATCTTCTAGATTGTATCATGAAATGTTTTGTTTTTCTACACTTCGTAAGTTTCTGTTTACTATAACAGGGGACCATGAGGGTCAGCCTTACTTACAGTAGTGATAATTCTACAATATGTGAAATAATCAAAAAATACTGGCCTGTGTTAACATCAGACAATAGATTGAAAGAAATAGTAGGGATACACCTCATTTTAGTTTTAAGAACAAGAAAAATCTAAAGAGATTGCTTTGCAATAAAAGCTGCAAAGCCAAAAGGAATGAACATACACGTTCTGGCACACAGAACTGTGGCAGTTGTAAAGCCTGTACTGTTATCAATACCAGTAATGTTTTTACACATCCAGTTACAGATTCCAGTTTTTTGGAAATGCCAGCTGTAATAGTAAGAATGTGTGGCATATGTTGCTACCTGTACTTTTTGCCCATGTTTCTATGTGGGCAAAATGAATAGGATGTTAAAGGAAATAATTTTTAAGCACCAATCTAATATACGCATTAAGGTTGTTACGAATGTGTTGTATGATCATATTCGAGATAATGCCACCCATACATTTAGATTTATGGTCCTTGCAATGGTTCGTCCAACTATAAGAGAAGGGGATGTAACAAGTCAAATGGAAATGGAAGAATCTAAATGGATAATGGACTTAAGGGCTGATTGTTTTCCAGGGCTTAATGGTGTTGTTCCACTTAAACCATTCCTAAAGGAACGAAGATTGACTTTTTGCAATTAAGGAAGCTCATTATATATATTTATTATTTTTTACTTTTTATCTGTCTTTGTTACAGATGTCAGCTCTGTAATATTCCTTCTATATACTTTCTATAGAACAGGTGTTTATGCATGCTTTCATTTCTTTTAGAGATGTGAACATGACATCTTTTAAGTTTGGAGTTATAGTGTATTCTGCTATTAATGGGTGAGTTTTGTGTCTATTTTGTTCATAATATGAATTCTGAGTGTTCACCAGACGTCTATGCGATGACCATAGTTATTTGTTTGTTGTATATCAGGCTGTGACTGTTGCTTCTCTAATATTATGGTTGTGAACCTGCTATGTTAACATTATGAGCTCTGAGTTTTTAACAGATTTACAAGCTGTGCAATGCTTATGACAGCAGTGTTTTATTTATTTACTATAAGTTTTAATATTCTATGCTGATTGTCTTTAACAAAATGTAGTTTTGTTCTAAGCTTGGAGATAAGTAATTTTAAAACATGTTTTTGTTACAAGTGCACTATGCAAATGGAGAGTAAGTGTTGCTATGTTTCATTGCCTCATTTTTTAATTGCCTTTAAACTAGATTGGTTAGCTGGTTCTTAAATAGTTGTGTGTGGAGGAACTGTTTTCAGGATCTGAGGAAGGCACACGTCAAAAGTGCTTATCCTGTTCTTGTTTTTCTTGTATTAAAGTTCCAGTTTTATGTCTATGATGTTACACTCCTTTTTCGCTTTCTTCTTTTCTTACAGGCTTGTTATGGTTAACAACAATTTATCAAATAAACTTCAGTAGATGGCAGGTTAAAACATATTTTTTAAAATAAAAATAACATACTAAAATCCTCTTGGTGTAGCTGCTTGTCTCTTTGGATGGAGTGCTCATACCTAAACTTATCCTTTTAATTCTTCTTTCCCTGGATCCCCACCAAGCCAAGTTCGACCTACTGGCCTGCAGTGCTCTTTAACAGAATCAGGCAACCTTGGAATGAGTGTTATTTTCAAAATATACAAAAACTTCTCCTTTTAATTCTTCTTTCCCTGGATCCCCACCAAGCCAAGTTCGATCTACTGGCCTGCATTGCTCTTTAACAGAACCAGGCAACCTTGGAATGAGTGTTATTTTCAAAATATACAAAAACTTCTCCTTTTAATTCTACTTTCCCTGGATCCCCACCAAGCCAAGTTCGATCTACTGGCCTGCAGTGCTCTTTAACAGAACCAGGCAACCTTGGAATGAGTGTTATTTTCAAAATATACAAAAAGTATGTTTTATCCTCCAGACAAAATTAATTACTAGCCCTTGTTTAATTTCTATTTTTAAGTAAAGCACTCCATCACAGACTTTAGTTTGCCCCTCCCCATACTGTACTTTCTAACAGCAGTCTCCCTTTGCAAGCTGTTTCAACTATTTGAAAGCCCTGCTGTTTTTCTAGTATTACTAAACCGTTTCTCCTATAACTTGTGGTCTTTCTAAATCCCACATACTCCTGGTTACAAGTGTTTACTTCAGAAGAAAGGTATGCAAAACAAGTAAGTCCAAAATACCTACTGATTTTCTTATGGTTTCAGAACATTAGCTGCCCCCCCATTCTGTACTTCTAACTACAATCTGTCTTTAGATGCTGTACTATTTGTATGCTCTGCTGTTTCCCTAGTTCTACTAAACCTTTTCTCTTATAAATTCTTGTCTTCCTAATTTCCACATAACTCCTTGGTAAAATTGGCTTATTTTATTTCAATAAGACAGGTATGCAAAATAAGCAAGTCAGAGTAACTACTGTCTTTTCTTATTGTTTCTGTAGACTTGCATATCTGTGAAATCAGGGTCAGCCCTTTTCATCATACTACTGCTATCCAACACTTTTCTGGTCTATTCTGATCCTCCCTGTCCCCACAAGAACAATTGCAGCGGTCTACAAAAGACTCCCCCTTATCCTCCCACTCTAGGGATCTGTCCTTGTGGAGCCACATGTGTACTATAGTATTTGTCCACTAGGTGGCATCCTCTCCTCATAATTCCTGTTTTATGACTTCTTTATTTTCACTATCTCTTAATTACTTATTTATTTGGATATCTGCTTTGATCTATAATAAACTTTATTCTACTCCCCTCTCTCAACTCTAGGCCCATCCTATCTTACCTAATCTCTGTCCCCTGGACTTACCTTCAGCTACTAGTGCTCCACAGATTGGTTCTTGTTCACCCTTAGCCTGCCCTTGGGTCTACCCGCTCCATTCGCCCTGTGGGCTCACTCTGCTCCCCTACCCTGCCCCCAATTCCCACCCGCCCCAGCATCTCTACATTTATACCCTTTAGTCACACTCATCACCCCACCCCAACCAACTAGTAACCTCCTCCCTTCCACACACACTTCTTACTCCTCCCCTCTTTTCACCAATACTCTTACATACCTCCCATCTCTGTCTCCTCCCAAAATTTATAACTCACATACCTAGTAAACTAGCCACCCACAGCATACCTTTCCTCAGTATCCTATCCCACTATGCTCTCAAAAGCCATATCCTTATGTACTCATCTAGTACTGTTCCTCAACATATCCTATATCTACTACCTGACCCTGCCAACTAACTATAACCACACTCCATCCTTTCATACTACTAACCATCTTAACCTACCTGTCTTACATTCACACTTCCCATTCTCTCCATGCTTATACCCCATAACACACCATATTTTCTTCTCTTATAAACTTATTACTCCTCACAACTATCCGAACCCTACAACAACTACCTTAAATCTAGCTAAACTCAACCCATCTCTAAGCAAACAAAGTACCTCCCCAACCTAATGCTATATCTTACTTATATTCTATTATTAGGAGACATACACCCCAACCCAGGCCCATCCTCATCCCCACCAATGGATATATCCACACTACTCACCTCCTTAAATGCCCAAAGTATAGTTAACAAAATCCCTAATTTGCATGCCTGGCTTACATATAGCAAACCAGACATTTTGTCCATCTCTGAAACTTGGTTAAAACTTCATATAAAAGATTCAGAAATAATTCCACCCAACTACTCTATAATCAGAAAAGATAGAACAAACAAAAAAGGAGATGGAGTAGCCCTTCTATACCTATCCTCCTTAACAGTTACCCCTTACAACAAACCATCTCCCCAATTCAATAATGCAGAACTACTCCTGGCTCTGCTTCAAGTAAATAAACACAAACACATATGCATAGCCTCCCTCTACATCCCCCCAGGCAACAATATTTCTACACTAGAAGATATCCTCTCCTGGCTTTCCAATAACATTAACAATGAAACTATACTTATGGGTGACATGAATATTAATTGGTCTGCAATACAGTCTCCCACAAATCCACTTAACATTAATCTTTACAACTTTCCTCAACTGATCAACTCTGTAACTCGGCCCTCAAAAAACCTCACCAGTGATAGTATCCTAGACTGGATATTAGTCAACCACCCTCATTACTTCTCACATAGTGGCATCCTGCCTGATTCCCTTAGTGACCACTTGCCCACATTCACACACTGACTAACTTCACCCCTACATTTTACTCACAATTTTATTACTACTCGCTGCCAAAAAAACTTTAACCCCATTACCTTTTCCAACTCTCTAAAAGCAATCAACTGGTACACCCTAAAAACTCTACCCTGGAACAGACTGTTCGCCCACTTTAACTCAACTTTTCTAAACCTCTTAGAGCAAAAGCTCCCATAAAAACAAAACGAATAAAAAACAAAACTGCCCCTTGGCTAACAAAAAACACACTAGTAACTATGCACCTTAGAGATAAGGCATGGTCATCATATCAGAAACATAGGACTCCCCTAGCCCATAACGAATACAAAACACTCAGAAACAAAGTAAAAAAACTTATCATCTCCGATAGACAAAATGACTTCTCCATAATCCAAAACAACAACAAAACAAACCCTCAAAAATTTTGGAAATGCATGTCTACACTCCTCAATCCCAACAAACCAGATAACCCAAGCCCAGACCCTAACACTCCTGACATAGACTTGACCACTCATTTCAACACCTTCTTCATTAATTCTATCTCCAAACTAACCTCATCCTTTTCATCTTCAAACCCCGCTACACCCCAGTCCTTCCCTACCAACTTTTCACCCCTCACCACTGCTCATCCCCCTATCTCCACTTCATCATCAACATTCTCAAATTCTCCCCCTCCCCCCACCATTCTCACTAAAACCTATACCCACATCCACCATAAAAAAACTACTGCAGAAACTAAAACCATGCTCTAATGCCCCTGATAACATTCCTTCTTATTTTCTCAGTATAGCTGCTGAAGCCATTGCCTACCCCATCAGCATTTTAATCAACCGTTCCATTCAAGAAAGCTCGGTACCCCAAATCTGGAAAAAGGCTTTTGCTGTTCCATTGCACAAAGGGGAGGCATCAATAACAATATTACTAATTTCTGTCCCATCGCTATTCTATCTCCTATCTCTAAACTTTTAGAAAAGTGTATTCACCTACAACTCTTACCATACCTCTTAGACAATAACCTACTAACTCCAACACAACATGGTTTCAGACCAAGACACAGTACTATGACCGCCCTACTCTCCTTCCTGGAAGCTGTGAACAAAGCCAGGGACACAGGACACATGGTCTCTACCCTCCTACTAGACCTCTCTAAAGCCTTTGATACTATCTCCCACAATTTATTACTAACTAAACTCTCCAAGCTTAACTTGTCACCCTCTTCTCTGAACTGGTTCACTAGCTACTTATCCAATAGATATCAGGCAGTGAGATGGAAAAAAGCCACCTCCCCTTTCATCAAAACCCCAACCGGTGCTCCCCAAGGATCTATACTGGGTCCCCTGCTTTTTAATATATTCATAAATGATTTCCATAACTTTATCCCTTCAACTAAAATTATCCAATATGCAGATGATTCACCTATAATCTGCTCTGCTACCTCCATCCCCACACTGCTAAAGCTTACTCAAGATGCATTCTCAACCACCGAACAATGGATGAAAACAAATCACCTTGTACTCAATGCCTCCAAAACCAAAGTAAATGGTATTCACCCCCTCTAAAGCTACCTTTTTCAATCCAAGTAATTTCACTATTACTAGTCACAACAATACACCTTTAGAGCTGGTATCTGAGGCCAAATTACTTGGGGTCCAATTGATAGTCAGCTTAAATTCAATTCCCATCTTCAACTAAATATAAAAAAAACCCACCAAAAACTCGGCATGCTCTACAGACAGAATTGTTATCTTACACCCTCCACCAAACTCACCCTATCTACCACATTTCTCATCCCATCCCTCTTCTATGGAGCCCCACTTCTAACTAACCTACAATCTTCTCTCAAAACACAACTCTCCTCTTGCTATAACAAAATTGTCAAGGTTGTCAAGTTTGCTACCTCCCATAAGTCCTCCTCACACCACTGTTCAGCTCTCCACAAACTAAAATGGTTAGAACTACCCAATCACCTCACCTACGTCCAACTGACTCTTGCACACAAACTCATCTTCAGTCCCTCCCTCTGCCCATCCCTTTCCTCTACCTTCAAAATGCACCTCCCTGATAGAATTCTAAGATCTAATAACCAAAACTTAATTGAACTGCATAAACCAATTCGTCCCCCTGGAAAAAATCTCTCATCCTACAGTCTTGCTCGTCTCTGGAACTCCTTACCCCCACCCATTTGTACCATCACAAATCACTTCTCATTCAAAAAATCCCTTCACTCACACCTAATTTCCCAGTGGGAATGCTCCTGCTCCCACCCAACATAATCTCCTCATACTGAGAATTTTCACTTCTCCTCCCCTATTCATAATGAGAATTTCTACTTACTCTCCTAAACTCATAGATCTTGCTCTTGCTTGTATTAGCTTTTTCTGAATACTTAAAGGTACCTTAGTGTAAATATACCCTCTGATGGAAAAGGTTCTCTGTTTCTATATTGAAAGGTTCTATGTCAGCTCATATACCTTGATTGTATTAAGCTACTCATCCTGAATGTATGAAAGATATCTCCAGTGTAACCCACCCTAAGTTGTAAAAGCCTCTCAGTTTCTATATTGTAAATTGTTTTCAGCGATACAAGATTGTAATATTTGTATATGTTTGTACACTAGTCTACTATATTTCCAAGTCCATAGAAATTGTATAATTGAAACTAAATACCTTATTGTAACCTTGCTAATTGTTTTAGGAGCTTTTCTCCCCAGGACTCCATTGAAAACGGGTTATTTTGGCCCAATGGACTATCCTGGTAAACCACCTGCAAATAAATAAATAAATATGTGTGCGACAGCATACTCAGAAAACATGTCTCCCCAAGCAAAAGAATTCATAATCTTTTATAGGAAAGCTTTAACAAAGTAATAAACTTATCAATCAAACCATTGCTTGTATCCAGTAGAAAAATGCTAGCTAATGCAGTTTACAATACAGTTCATTATTCAATTCTTTTACTAAATATTTTAATGAAAATACATCAAGGTTTAATTATAGATTTGTTACATTTTATCTATATTAATGCTGCTTAGTATAGAAATATTTTCTTCTACCATGTGATCGAGATTTGGGAAGAATGCTGCCTCAGGACATGAAATAAAATATAGCATTGTATGGAAATATTTTCTTCTATCATGTGACGGAGAGAATGCTGCCTCAGGCACAGGAATTGAAATACAACAGTCTGTATTTTCCATGTATCTGCTCATGGTACTGTGACACGTACACTAACCTTCTGAATACACATGCAATTTCATTTTAACACTTTACAGGCTACTAACTGGTTATATATATATATATATATATATATATATATATAAATATATTTTTTCCCAGGGGCTACTAACAGGTGATCTGTTTTACATACAGAACATCATCTAACCCTATCCTGTCAGACCTACTACACATTCATAAGTCCAGCAGTAAAATGAACTCCTGCTCCAGATATAGCACTTTTTTTGCAACATAACAAGGATATGGAGGAATAGATATATAGCAAAGAGAATGTCACTTATATGGAATAGTTTTCCAATCCACATAAAGTAAAGTAATTGTATTTCTATATCCAAATGTATTTTGGATGAATGGGTAGTAAACTGCAAATTCAGTCCCAATTTAGTACCTATGTCTCTCATGCACAGGGCAAAAATGTAAAAGTGCCAACATATCCTTGTTCTGCCTGACTCTGAATTTTTCACAGACAAAATAAGGGCTAAGAAACTATCATGTAAATATAAAGATAAGTTTATTAAGAGCTTCACAGGTCAGTAGCCTCTTAAGTACCTTTGAACTAATGAGAGCTACAAGATGAAATGCATTACAGTGATTACTATGCTTCTCACGTTCCTCAAACTCAGACATCAGATGTATACACAGAAATGTCCTTTTTTCTCATTTTCTTTTCAAGGAGAAGTGAGAAATGTACAGAATGTGGCTATCTTTGATTGCTGAGTAGGCTGTGTGTGAAAGCACAAAAGCAATAACATTGTTACTGTTAATTAATCATTATTGTGGCTTCTTATATGGTAAGAAATGTATGTCTCCAAGATCAATGTGGTTATTATATTTATGTGACTTCTTCATGTCGGAGTACCTCTCAGAAGGACTATATTCCACTGAGACAGTATGTGTGAGGAAAACTGATGCTAGTGGTTGCTGTAGTTTTATAAACAAAGTGAAGATACACTAATATGTAGGATTTGAGACTATGGCCTTACTATCACAATTTCAGAGTCACTCTAATGTGAATGTATGTAGATTAATTTCACAACAAACATGTATGTTACTTTTTCATACAGGTATGTGTATATCATATATAAACTCTTAAGCATATTTTGGATTTATAACATAAGAATGAACTTATTGTCATTTAGATGCCACAAGTAAAGTTTAAACAAAATATGTGCATCATGTTCAAATTGAGAAGACAAAGAATTACACATGCTTAGAAGAGAGACATATGCATACGAGTCTAGGACTATTCACTGAAAGTCAAATGACTGTGCACAGATCACTGAAAGCTCAATTCACTGAAAACACAATTCACTGAAAGTTATGTATGGCCTTTTCCCCACTGTAGTGTGACCCTAGAGTTAGTATATATAGTAAGGGGGGTTGTGGGGGGCACCGCCCCCCACATAGTTTGGATATATATATTATGTTCAGAAAAAAGTAATTTATTGGAATTGCAAGTATCCATGTATATAATTCAAAATATTTAAAATAGGTAGGGGGCTACACCTCCCACATCCCCCAATGTGGGGGGCGGTGACCCCCAAACCCCTTACTATATATATAACTCCAGGGTCACACTACAGTGGGGAAAAGGCCATATATATAACTTTCAGTGAAATGTGTTTCAGTGAATTGTTTTCAGTGAATTGAGCTTTCAGTGACGTGCACAGTCAAATGTGTTTCAGTGAAATGTGCTTTCAGTAAATAGTCCTAGACCCCTACATACATACAGATATAATTGCATCAGACATAACATTTACCTTTCTCTTAGACAGTTACATTATTATTTATTACTATAATTATTCTATACATAGCTGATTGTTCCTTATTGCACCTGTACTTATTACACAATGTAATTCTCATGTTCTCTATATTATGAGAATATCTAGCAGTTTGTATTGCACATAATTTTCTTGTAAACTGATAAGCTGATTCTGATGTTTTATTATTATTGCACTAATGTTTGGTTATCACAGATTTATCAGCATCTCACATCCCTGAAATTAATATCAGAGTTTGAGTTTAATGGCTTGAGAGAAAAAAACTATAACTACTATACCTTTGTCCCTAAAAGAAATGTTTTCCATTGTTTAAAATTCTATTCTAAGAAAATTAAGGAAAGTGATTACCAAGAACTACCAAGAATTATGGCTTGACACTCAAACTCTGTGTGCATTTTTTTTGCATTGCATATACATCAAAAGTGCAAGTTTTTAGATAAATATACAACTTTGAAGTAAAAGCTTTCTTAAAATATGTCAGTTTGTTTCAGAGATGAAAGTTTGTTCTGACAGTCTCAACTAGTATGCCTACATGGCAATTAGAAAGTGTCAGACTGTCAAACCACATTATTCCCTTATTGCCTATACTGCCCATTAGGTATGAGTATACATGTCATGCTTGGGGTGCAAGAATGTAACCCAGATCCAGAATAATTATTTATTGTGAATTATACCAGAAGCAAAAACATTCACAAATATTATCTTTACTATGATCTGCTTTAGGGAAATTGGCATACAGCCTTTTATATACACTTGGGAAATTCAATGCTTCAGAAGACATTTGTTGCCATGGTATGGCATTATACACAGTTTCCAATAAGAGACTATTTTACTTCTGTTCAGAAGGCTGGGTGAAATTAATGACTATAGTATGGCTTCACTAATTTTCTGGTCTATATCATATGATCGAAGTTTTAAAACTTTGAATCATTAAAGGATGAACTTTAATGACCGAAGTCTCGGAACTTCGAACACACACAAAAAAAGGCAAAAACAGTAAAAAAAAAAAACCCCTCTATGCAGGGGGCAAGCCCCCCTGCACCCCACACCCCCTGTTACTTAACTATACAAACTCTGAGATCGCACTACAGTGCAGTAAAGGGAAATCTTCCCTTCCGCGCTCTATGGCGATCTCCATTATATGCTTCGAGGGTTTACAACTTCGATCATTAAAGTTCGTTCTTTACTGATTTGAAGTTGTAAGACTTTGATCATATAATAGGAACCCTAATTTTCATGACGTCAGAAGCAAATGTCCTATATGTTTTACCAGAAAAAAAAAAACATATCATGGCTACAATTTCATGCTTTCAAGCTGCTAAAAGGACAGAATCAGATTCAGTGTTAAACTTCAATGAACTTCCTGAAGGTAGCATAAGAGTCTTGAGTATGTGTTAAATAGGTCATTCTATTGTTACTGTATGAAAGTTTCATAAAAAAATCTCAAAGGGGGACTGAGACTCAGCACCAGATTCATACTTTCAGTTTCCATCTTTTTTTTTAATTTCTGCTGAAAATGCAGAGTATAATAGGCTAGAATATTTCTTTAATGAGTTAGCATTTCAAAAGCAAAAATTTGTGTGTGTGAGTGTGTGTGTGTGTGTGTGTGTGTGTGTGTGAGTGTGTGTGAGACCAGAAATTTTATTTTTCATTTGTAATATGCCGTGGCTAAAAATGTCATAACAATAGAGGAGCTAAAGTAGTAGTCTCAAACTTAGCATTGTGTTGCACTGAAATATGTAAAGAAAAAATAACAGTATAGTGTGTTTTGTGTCTGATTGCCCTGATATAATTTCTGAAAGTATCATAATGAAATCTCATTCGGGACAAAGATATTTTTTCATAGATGCAGTAGTTCCAAGGTTCTCACTGCCACAGTCTGGCATTTTGCATTATACTGTGTTTCCATTTGGGGTATTATGCTAAACCTCTGTTTAGTATGCAAAATACTATAATGGCATAGAATGCTTATCTTACTGAGGTGTCATTAAATTAAAAGTAAAAAAGTCATATATTTATTATTCTTGATGGGATGTTTTTGACACTTGAATTATGACCCACCCCCTGTTTTATACTCATTTGGTAAATTACATGGCATAACCAAAAAATATATAAATGTCTTTATACCTGGAGTCACCAGATATATGTAACTCAGGGAAATTTGTTGTAATAGTATGGTTACAGAGATAATCCAGCCACTGGGGATGCACAGGCCAGTGCATTTCTTTGTGCCGGTCCCAAGCCTGGATAAATGGGGAGGGTTGCATCAGCGTAAAATTTTGCCAAATAATACATGCAGACAACAATACAGATATACATACCGGATCGGTCAAGGCCCGGGTTAACAACGACTACCAACCAGTACCGTTGGCCAACAAGGTGCTGGCTGAAATTGGGCTGCTGTTGGCTGAAGGAGAAAAAGAGGGGGAAGGCATGCCCAAAGGCAGGTAAAGGCAAGGACTGTGACATTGAGGGTCGGAACTTTGAATGTTGGCAGTATGACTGATATAGGGAGAGAGCTAGCTGATATGATGGACCAAAGGAAGGTTGGTATATTGTGTGTGCAAGAGACCAGATGGAAGGAGAGCAAGGCTAGGTGTATCAGAGGTGGTTTCAAATTATCATGGTGTGGATGGGAGGAGAAATGGAGTAGGCATTATCCTGAAGGAACAGTATGCTAAGAGTGTCTTGGAGGTGAAAAGAGTGTCATATAGAGTGATGTTTATGAAGCTGGAAATTGATGGTGTAATGATGAATGTTGTTAGTGCATATGCTCCACAAGTTGGGTGTGCGATGGATGAGAAAGAAAATTTTTGGAGTGAGTTGGATGAAGTGGTGATGAGTATACCCAAGGGTGAGAGACTGGTGATTGGTGCGGATTTCAGTAGGCATGTTGGTAATGGGAACAGAGGGGATGAGGAAGTGATGGGTAGGTATGGTGTTAAGCAAAGGAATGCAGAAGGTCAGATGGTAGTGGATTTTGCGAAAAGGATGGACATGGCTGTGATGAATATGTATTTTAACAAGAGGGAGGAGCATAGGGTGACATACAAGAGTGGAGGAAGATGCACACAGGTGGATTATATTTTATGTAGAAGGGCCAGTCTGAAGGAGATTGGAGATGGGAGACTGTAAAGTGGTGGCAGGGGAAAGTGTAGTTAGGCAGCATAGGATGGTGGTTTGTAGGATGACATTGGTGATCAAGAAGAGGAGGATGAGTGTGAGGGCAGCACCAAGGATCAAATGGTGAAAATTGAAAAAGGGTAATTGTGAGGTGATGTTCAGGGAAGAGTTAAGACAGGCACTGGGTGGCAGTGAAGAGTTACAGAATAGCTAGGTAACTACAGCAGAGCTAGTAAGAGAGATGGCTAGAAAGGTGCTTGGTGTGACATCTGGAAAGAGGAAGGAGGACAAGGAGACCTGGTGGTGGAATGAAGAAGTACAGGAGAGTATACAGAGAAAGAGGTTGGCGAAGAAGAAGTGGATTGTCAGAGAGATAAAGAAAGTAGACAAGAGTATAAGGAGATGAGGTGCATGGCAAAGAGGTGGCTAAGGATAAGGCATATGAAGAGTTGTATAAAAGGTTGGACACTAAGGAGGGAGAAAAGGACCTGTACCGATTGGCTAGACGGAGGGACCGAGCTAGTAAAGATGTGCAGCAGGTAAGGGTGATAAAGGATAATGCGAGAAACGTACTCACAAGCAAGGAGACTGTCTTGAGCAGATGGAAAGAGTACTTTGAGGGGCTGATGAATGAAGAGTATGAGGGGGAGAGAAGGTTGGATGATGTTTGGATAGTGAATTATGAAGTGCAGTGGATTAGCAAGGAGGAAGTAAGGATAGCTATGAAGAGGATGAAGAACGAAAAGGCTGTTGGTCCAGATGACATACCTGTGGAAGCATGAAGATGTTTAGGTGAAATGGTAGTGGAGTTTTTAAATAGATTGTTTAATGAAATCTTGGAAAGTGACCGATTTTTAAGAATAAGGGTGATGTGCAGAGCTGTAGTAACTACAGAGGGATTAAACTGATCAGTCACAGGATGAAGTTATGGGAAAGAGTAGTGGAAGCTAGGTTAAGAAGGGAGGTGATGATTAGTGATCAGCAGTATGGTTTCATGCCAGGAAAGAGCACTACAGATGCGATGTTTGCTCTGAGAGTGTTGATGGAGAAGTACAGCGAAGGTCAGAAGGAGTTGCACTGTGTCTTTGTGGATTTAGAGAAAGCATATGACAGGGTGCCTAGAGAGGAGTTGTGGTACTGTATGAGGAAGTCGGGAGTGTCAGAGAAGTATGTAAGAGTGGTACAGGATATGTACGAGGGTAGTGTGACAGTGGTGAGGTCTGCGGTTGGAGTGACGGATGCGTTTAAGGTGGAGGTGGGATTACATCAAGGATCAGCTCTGAGCCCTTTCTTATTTGCAATGATGATTGACAGGTTGACAGACGAGCTCAGACAGGAGTCCCCGTGGACTATGATGTTTGCAGATGACATTGTGATCTGTAGTGAGAGTAGGGAACAGGTGAAGGAGACCCTGGAGAGGTGGAGATATGCTCTAGAGAGAAGAGGAATGAAGGTTAGCAGTACTAAGACAGAATATATGTGTGTGAATGAGAGGGAGGATAGAGGAATGGTAAGGATGCAGGGAGTAGAGGTAGCGAAAGTGGATGAGTTTAAATACTTGGGATCAATAGTTCAATGTAATGGTGAGTGTGGAAGAGAGGTGAAGAAGAGAGTACAGGCAGGATGGAGTGGGTGGAGAAGAGTGCCAGGAATGATTTGTGACAGACGACTACCAGTAAGAGTGAAAGGGAAGGTCTACAAGAGGGTAGTGAGACCAGCTATGTTATATGGGTTGGATCAGTGGCATTGACAAAAAGGCAGGAGTCAGAGCTTGACATGGCAGAGATGAAGATGTTAAGATTTGCACTGGGTGTGACGAGGATGGACAGGATTAGGAATAAGTATATTAGAGGGTCAGCCCAGGTTGGAAGGTTTGGAGACGAAGCCAGAGAGGCAAGATTACATTGGTTTGGACATGTGCTGAGGAGAGATGCTGAGTATATTGGGAAAAAGATGCTAAGGATGAAGCTGCCAGGTACCAGGAAAAGAGGAAGGCCTAAGATAAGGTTTATGGATGTGGTGAGAGAGGACATGCAGGTGGTTGGTGTGACAGAGCAAGATGCAGAGGACAAGAAGAAATGGAAACAGTTGATCTGCTGTGGCGACCCCTAACGGGAGCAGCCGAAGGAAGAAGTATGGTTACAGAGGTATAGTCCCATATTGCTAGGTATCTAATTAGATGCTCTCTTTTTCACTATTCAAACCCTAACAAATATATATATATTTTTTTCTTTCTTAATTTTTAAGGCTGAGAAATTCAGTATGCCTCTGAATATAATGGCTATGTTATGGTGCTACCTTTTCTGTAGGCTATAACCTTCTCATTTCTACCCCTTCTTTTTTCAGATATTATTATACAAGGCCTTATTATTATTATTATTATTAGCCATCCTGATAGCAAGCTTTTATCTTAAATGAAGCTCAGCTCTGTTAATTGTTTTAATGAGTTTATATATGGAGTCCACCTTAGCCTTTTTGCAGTTGTCTGTATAAAATCTAAAGGTTCAGTGTGCTCTTTATTTTTATTCAAATAATTTCAGCATTTAGGTTTATGGCAGAATTTCCCAACATATTTAGACCTCATGGGGTTTACTATGTCAATACAATTTAACGTTTTGTAAAGAGCTCTGAATGAAGGTAAGTATGCTTAAGGAAAAGCAATTAAAAAATTCCAGAACAAGTTCTAGAAAAAATAAAAAAAACTAAGCTTCTGAATCAAATGACTTATGATACTACCTTTTTAGGGTACAACATTTTCATTTCTTCCCCTGCAAACAATATAATAGGAAAGTAAATAGAATCTTTTTCATATGTTTATGTCATTCTACCAGACTAAGAAAAAACTATTAAAATCATATTAGATTTGGAAAAAGGAGGAATATGATTTCCTGATTTAGATGTTTTGGATTAACAAAGATTATAAGGCAATCTGGAAAGATCTTCATATAAGTATGCTTAAGGAAAAGCAATTCAAAAATTCCAGAACAAGTTCTAGAGAAAATAAAAAAACTAAGCTTCTGAATCAAACGGCTGTGTTATGATACTACCTTTTTTAGGGTATAACATTTTCATTTCTTCCCCTACATTTTAAGATGTGATTGCAGAAGACCTTATTATTACCCATCCTATCTATTTTCTATTATCTCTAGAGCTTGTTATGCAATTTTTGAATAGTTTTTCATTACACAGACTTATATGAAGATCTTTCCAGTTTGCCTTGAATATGGGTTGCCATCATTTGTTTGAATCACAAATGGTTGAATGCAATTGATTGAAAACTCATGTATCTGAATCACAATTGACAGAACAATGTAGAACTGTATAGGCAGTATTTGATGGTGTCATTTTTTTATCAAGGGAGCTATTAGGCAAGTGAGTCTAGAAGAATATCTGTGGATTGACAGTGACCACCTTCCCATTGTATCCCCAGTTCTGGTGATGTTTGTGTGCCAGAGCTAATTCAATTTTTTTCCTCTGTAGTTGTATGACTGTGAAGTCAGTATATATAAATAGTGATGTGGGAGATACAGGGGTGATTACCACCCTGTAAAAATATTTTATACTTGTGTAGAGTGCTTATTACCGATTGTGATTCAGAGAGAGGCGTTTACATTCATTTGTATTCAGTGTTTTTGTGATTCAGTCAAGTGAAATTTTGATCAAATGACATATATTCATATGGGGGCATGGGGAGCATAGCCCCCCCACCTAGGTGGGTTTTACCTACCTCAGCATGAGTTTCATTGACAGTCAGCCATGTAGTTACTTACCCTGGTGAATTTCGCCGTTCGGGTTTCTGACATTTTGTTATTTTCATCTCTGTTATTTGAACGTCGGTTATGTGGCAGCTGATCATATGAAGTAGACCCCAAATACCACATAGTAATAACTTACAGCATAGTGTAACCATTGGCTGTCTGGTGTCCAGTCACCTGGAGGTTTATTGGTTCCATGAAAAGGTAGAAAGGAGAGAATGAGACAGTAGGAACTGGAAGGACATAACATGCAGTGGTGTACACTGAAAGCAAGCTTAAAGGAAAATCAGGTGTGGACAGGCAAGGCACATTTTTTGTGAGGATGGGTCCCAACTGTATATCTATCAGGAGAGAAGGGATGGTGAGAAAGGTGATAGGGAAACAGTTGGAGGTAAGGGGGACAAGAATGGCTAAGTATGTTATAGAGGTACAAAAACAAACACAAAGTAGTACCAACAGGAGTGAAGGTGCTCAAACTAGGATGGAGAAGCATGGATTGAACATAGAAAAACAAAGGCTGGACAAATAGTGATGAGGAAGGGCGCACAAGAGGTAGGTAGTGGAACAATAGAAAGGGAGTACACCTGGTTGGAAATAGGTTTGAGTATAGACAGTGTGATGGCTACCAAGTGCTCTAGAGGGCTGTCAGGTGGAATCAAATTACTTACATGAGTCAGGGTGGACACTGACAGGTGCCACACCCTCCTCTGATGTCCTGATTATAGGGGCTCATCAGTCAAGCACATACATGCAGCATGTTCTGAGGGACAAGGTAGTGACTACCCACCAGGCCATTGTACTATAATCCACCTTCTGCAGCTCCTGCCATATTGATATCTGGGCTACAGCAGACATTTCAGCTGGGCTACCTGTCATTGAAACATTTTAACCCACTCTGAGACACTTGTAGCCATTTCACCTGACACAGTTGTAACCACAGGAGAAGGAACAGGGGCTGGTAACAGCTGACATGCCTGCAATTCATTGCTATAATTGTTATCATCATGACCTTCTGCATGGAAATACAGTGGGAAGTTGACAGAAGTGAAAGTGCTCTACTAATGGTACAATCGGGTCTATATTAGACCATCGAAACAGCAGAATTTTGAATGATCTAATATCGAACCCAATATCGTGAACGCTGAAAACAGTGAAGCTGCACAAAACTGAATACTTTCCTAGGGATAGAATTCTGTTGGCCGTTGTTGTGGCTTTACTGTTTTCAGTGATGCGGTGGAAAGTTACGGGTTGGGTTAAGGTCATTGTGTGATTTTGCGGACGTTTGGGTTAGGGCGCGGGTTGGGTGAGTTAGGGTTAAGGCACGGGTCAGGTAAGTGTGCGATTGTGACAGAATTTGGGGTTGGGGTGGGTTAAGTGGGTTATGGCGCGGGTGAGTGTGCGATAGTGACGGACCTTAGGGTTAGGGTCTGGGTTAAGGTAAGTGGCTAGATAGTAGTGTATGTGCAGTGTAGTGTAGGGTTAGATGTACCTTTTAAATGTATGTGTGTGGATTGCTGCTTTTTAGTGTGCTTGTGGTGTGTGTGTGTTTCTCGGAACAGCAAATTTTTTCCCTGGGAAAAAATTTGCTGTTTTGAGGTTTCGATATTATTAGGGTTTGGGTTTTGCAGTTCGATGTTACGGCATTCGATAATGAGCCATTATGATGATTTGATATAGACCCGGTACAATTAGTATAGTTCAAGTCAGTGGGTAATACACAAGTTAACCTACTATGCCGGAAGTCACAGCTGATTCCTACAGCAGCCAACATATTTGGCCTCTCTCTGTGCTTATGTTGAAAGACTAAATGGATAAAACAATTCTTCACAAACAGCTTTAGATGACATACAGACATCATTGAACAGTGGCAATCCACATGTATGTGCAAGATAGCAGAACCTGGAAATATGCCCACAGCCTCACAACTAAGCCACAGCCCAACATTCATGTGCAAGATGGAAGTCTGATGTGGTGCCTGCAATCTCACAAATGAATAGGCATGCATTACCTGACAGTATGCAGCATTGCCATGATATACAGTTAAGAAAAGGCACTACACATATACAGTCCCCCATAGTAGCCCACCTAGCATGTCCTGGTATCTATCAGAGGAAATAGCCTTCATCAGGAAAACTGCTCTGAATGACTAGAAAAAAGTTTAAAATTACAGAACAAAAATCCTAACAATGCCAAATACTAGTTATGCCATTCAGGGCATTCCTGCCTAATATCCACTTCCCACTGTCAGAGATTTTCAAGGTGGTGGTGCTACCAGTTATTGTACTGATGTCCTCATTGTTCATCAGTCCTAAAGATGCCAGCAGTCTCATTCAGAAGCCTGACCAGGTCATATAAGGGATCCACTTCCTGAAATGGACCCACAAAGGGTTGCAGCAGTCATTCCTTGAACTGGTTGTATAGAAGAGCGAGCATGATTTTGCTTAATTAACACACAGACCAGGCTCCCACTCTCTCTCTCTCTGGCATATTAGCACTGGCAGCCATTACCATGACTATCACATAAAGCAAGATTGTGACCCATGACTCACAATAGAAACATAAATTCTGACTCATGAGCATTGCAGCCTGGTGCCACCATGAAGTATGGCACAACATAAAACAGACAACAGGCAAGAGTCCTCAAGCACAGTACATCAGTAGTGTGCAGAGGAACCTAATTACATGTCAAGTTGTTTATCCTCTTCACCAAAATCTAGCAATTCACAGATGTACATGGAACCTACCTTCATTTGAATACATGCTGTACAGACTTCTAATTAATTGCTTATTTATTATGTACACGTGTTGCCATTTTAAATACCAAACAGTGTACCTCTATTTAGATAATTCTTAGATCTTACTGCTATGTTCTGTAGAAACAAACTGGTTCTTCAAAGATGAACTCTTCAAATAACTTCAGTGCTAATAATTGCTGGAATAAAGTAGACCCATTACTATCTAAGCATAAAGATGTACATTAGAAAATTTTTGAATTTATTTATGTAGCCTCGTACACAATTTAATCTTTAATGAAATAATTTATTGTAATCTTCCTTTCTTTGTAAACACTGTAAATATGTTAAATTTTTCAATTAAATAAATACTTGGAAAAAAATATGCCAGCAGAAACACCAGTACAGTAGTTTGATGCAAGTTTCTACCAGCAAAGAATAGTTTTAAGAAGACTCAGGCCTAAAGAGGTCCACAGTGCTTTCCAGTACTGTAGTAAGATGCATTTCTCATGACCATTGTACATGTAAACCCTTATCTTGAAACAGGATATAGCGACATTGACTAATCTGTGCTAGTGTTACCTGCAACTTGTAACTGCATATAGGCCATATGTAATACATGTAGCTGTATATCTAACCTGAAGCTGTGGAGGGGCAGCTTACAATCAGGACCACCTGTGAATATACTACCTTCTATAGAGAGACAAAACCTGAGCTCAGGATTCAAACCCACCTGCAAATATACACATACATAAATATTTGCATGCACAGTCAGGCAGGCAATAAAGAGTAAGGCAGGAAGTTAAGGGAAGCAACTGCAGGTAGAGCTATTCTATTACCTCACAAAGACATAGATTTCTGTGTCCCTCAGTGAAAAAATTAAACCAGGAGTCTCTAAAAGTGACAAGGGTAGTCAAGAGAAGTCCTTGAAGTAAGGAAGACTGCTATTCTGCATTCTGAAGGAAAGTATTGTGGAGTTTCTTGAAATACCTGCTTGGCTGGATAAAGATTGTGAAGTTCTATAAGTACCACTATGTTCTTTGCCACTGAAGGGTATAGCACCCTATACTCTGTGAGAAGACTGTAATATAATGCTGAATATCTGTTGTTTCTGTCAATCCCCACATTTTGTCAAAAAGTGTTAACTGTTTTGTTTTTCTTTTAAATAAAACTTACTAAACTTAAAGAACTTTTAAAGGCTGTGATCTTTTGGACTGCAACATGTGCCACATATAGCTAACCATCGGCTTTCGGATACTGGCAAAGGCCCTTGCCTCCCCCATAGTGGCTTTTTAGGCAATGTCAAAACAACAAATTTTCCAACCTAACAAAATTTAATTGAGACAAACTCAGGGTCATGCTGCTTAATGCTAGGAGTTTAAACATGAAACTGCACTCCCTGGAAGCAGTCCTCACTTTAGAGGATGCTGACATCTGTGCAGTTACCGAGGCATAGTTCAAGGCCACTGAAAGCACCCCAGCCATCCAAGGCTGCAATGCCTTCCATACGTTCAGACCTCAAAATTAGCATGAAGGAACCAAAAGTGGAGGTGTACCCATCTTCATTAAATTCCACACACCTCAAAATGGATTCCAAAAAAACAAACCACACCAAGAAAGAGCTGGAATGAAAGCTTTACTGGAGCATCCAGAACCTCGGCTTATGCCTTCAAGGAATATTTAGTACACCAAACAGCACTTATTTTTATACAACTTAATTCATTGGACAATTAAATAATAATACAGTTAGTTAAATATAAATTCCCTATTCCCCTTCTCATTTAATTTAGCAACACTCAAAACAGTCCTTATCTATATATATATATATATATATATATATATATATATATATATATATATATATATATACACACACACACACACACACACACACACACACACACACACACACACACACACACACACACACACAGTGCCATAATATTATATATAAGTAATACATTTAAATTTCATCTGATACTTCTAAATTTAATTCCTCTAAATATATGAAGAAATATGTTTCAAAATTATGTTATAACAAGATTATAAACTACATAAAATACATTGCTGTTACTATATTACAATGGCATAAATAACAAATGTCAGGACAGAGAAGTAATATGCATTTAAACCCTCTTTAACTAACTTTTAACTCGCATTTAAATTTATGTCAAGATTTAATCCCCCTGGGTATAAAGTGCCAAAGTTAATAATACATTTGGTTTCCAACCACATTAATTTCTTTGCAAATTCATCCCCTTGACAATGACTGGGATTGGGCAGCACACTATAAAAGAAGGTTGAATCTGAACCATTATGGTACCTAACAAAATGTTCTGCTACAGGGCTTTCCACTCCTCCTCTCCTGATGTCACCTAAGTGTTCCATAATTCGTTTTTTCACTGCCCTTTTAGTCTGCCCTATATACCATTTTACTGAAGAGCATCCACACCCTAAAATGTAAATCACCCCCCAGGATTCACAATTATACTGATCCCTGGCCTTATATAACTTCCCATTGATGTTATCCCCATCTATATTCTTAATCTTCTTGCACACTATGCATTTTCCACAAGGGAAGCTGCCCTTCCTTCCATGCTCTCTTTCCAACTTGCTTATGGATAACAATTCCTTGAGATTCTTAAATCTACTACACGAAAAAGTAACCTTCTCCGGAAAGAGTTTCCTGAGGTTCCCATCATTGGTGATAATAGGCCAGAATCTATTCACTAACTTTTTCAGAATCTCTGAAAAAGGAGAATATTTATTTACAAAGAACATTTTGTTTTGATCCTCTCCTTCGTTCAAATTCCAAACCACTTCTGTTGCTCTGTACTTCTTTTCGCATAGTAGTATATGCAAGCCCCAGTCTTTTCCTGACTTTATTTTCAGCAATGGTTAGAACTCCCTCATCATAGCCTCTACTCTGAAGTTTGTTCCTAACCCTCTCAAACTCAACCCCCAGCCTTGCTTTTATCTGAGGTATTATTGGCTATACGTAGATATGCACCATATGGTAGTGATGATAACAGGTGGGGAGCATGCATGCTGTCAGCCATAAGGAAATTGTTGACATCAGTAGCTTTAACAAAAGGTCTGAATTCTACTGTAAAGTCCTTCCCCACAAAGAATTCCAAATCTAAATATTGTACTGATCCCCTGCTAGTATTGAATGTGAATTCCAGACCAAAGTAATTATCCTGCAACTGCAACATAAAATTCTGAAATTCTTCTATTTCCCCCTTACAAACAAAAATAAGATCATCTATGTATCTCTAAAATAGTATGGACCCTATATTTGTAGAACTCAGAATTGTAAATGTAAGAATTTTCAAAATGGTTCATAAAGAGAATTGCGTATACAGGGGCATAAGCTGCCCCCATCGCAGTTCCTTCGTTTTGCGAAAAATATTTGTTACCAAAAACAAAGCAATTATGGGTTAAAGAAAAGTCCAACAAACGTATGAGAAAGTCTGTGCGTGGACCTTCCTCTAAAGTATTTATAACTGCTTCCAAACCCCATTTGTTTTGATATTCGTATACAATGACTTGATATCCACACTGGCCCAGTAATAATCAATAGACCACTTCATGCCTCCTATAATGTCTGAAAGCTCTTTTCCATTCTTGATGTGTGACATGATTCTGTTCAGATAATTTTTAAGCTGAAAATACAGAAACATGCCCACAGTTTGCAAATAAGCTCCCCTTCCAGACACTATGGGCCTTCCGGGTGGATTATGGATATCCTTGTGTATATTAGGTATCACTTTGAATCTGGCATCCTTGGGATTTTTAATGTATAGTTTTTTAACATCTGATGAACATAAGAAACCAGCCTTTCCCCTCTCTACAAAATTTCCAACAATAGTACATTGAATTCTTTCACAGGGTTATGGGACAGTATCTCATATACAAAAAAACAAAAAAATACTTGTTTTCCTGCCTTTCTAAGCTAGTTTAGCCCAGTTTTCAGGTTAGTGCTGAATTCAGAGCTGTTGCAAGTTTCTGTGTTTGCCCATACCTTACTTGGATAGAAGGAAGTTTTTCTGTTCACTGTGAGAGAGGGAGCTTTGAGCAGCCTATCTGTCCCTGGAGGAGTGGTTTCAGCCCAGAAATTAGTAGTTTATTGGCTATTTTGGCTAATTTCTATCTCTTTCATTTCCCTGCCATAAAACCCGCATTTGCAAGGTTTTGTGCTAGTATGCAGCTCAGCAAGCTCCTGTCTGGTGCCCTGCAGAGTTCTACAGCAGCAGAGAGACAAAAGAGAGACTTTGGAGTGATTAAGCATCATTTTTCTGCAATTTCTTGCTGCCTTTAGCTAATTCCGCCTAAAATGCAGATTTTCTAGAGTTTCTATGATTTAAAAAGCTTGTTTCAGCTACATATTGTACTTATTTTCCTGCCTGCACTTTAACAAAGTCGTTTTTGTGTTTAAATTACCTGTTTAACTGTTGTAGGCTACACACTCAAGTGTGATATTCATTCCTGTGCATTTAAAGTGTTTTTTTTGATTGTATCTGCTTTATTTTATGAAAAAACAAAAAAATGTACTTGTTTTCCTGCCTTTCTAAGCTAGTTTAGTCCAGTTTTTAGGTTAGTGCTGAAGTCAGGGCTGTGTTACACGTTTCTGTGTTTGCCCATACCTTACTTGGATAGAAGGAAGTTTCTCTGTTCACTGTGAGAGAGGGAGCTTTGAGCAGCCTATCTATCCCTGGAGGAGTGGTTTCAGCCCAGAAATTAGTAGTTTATTGGCTATTTTGGGCTAATTTCTGTCTCTCTCATTTCCCTGCTATAAAACCCGCATTTGCGCAGTTTTGCACGTTGGGCAGCCCCGGTTAGCTAGGGTATAACTTTTCCCGGCTCCATAAAGTCTACTCTTCAATTTTTCCCTTGGAACTAGACAAACTTTCAACTTAAGCACTCAAATCATTCATTTCTCATCCCAGTGCTTGCCCAAAACTCATTGCAAGCACTAATAAACCTTAGCATTTGGCCCCCCTATACTGTAGAGAAGAGAAGAACAAGGCTCTCTATTCGACCTTACCAGCCAATCAGTAAAACAGTTCACTGTACCTATCCAGGCATGTCCAAAGGGCAGTTTCAGGTGTACTCTCCAGTCCAACTGGTGAATTTGGGCATTTTGAGGCAATGTTACAATTGCCTCATGTACACAGACAACCCTCTCCTCCTTCCGACAAACACGAATACATGTGAGAGATGCAATTATACAGCCAAACTGGAGGCTAAGCTCTCTCAACCCAAGATTGGACCAGGCAGTCAAGAGGAGAAGGGAATTACTTGCATCACACCACCAGTCTCACATAGACCTATGAAACTAGCACTGGCAAAAAACACACATAAATACACAAAAACATACTCGGAGGCTCTAAATAAAAATCTGCAAAAGCAACAGAGACCTCCAAAGCTGACATCCAAGCAACCTCCACCCCCCCCAACACAAACCATGAAACACATACTTCACAAAACCAGTGTGCCACACAATCACAGCCCTTAAGGCAAAATAACATACCCAACACACTAGTAATAAGTGACTCTATAGTCAGGCACACTGATGTCCCACTCATTAGGCTGAGCAAGGAGAAGGTTGCTGTTAGTTGCCTGTCGGGTATCGGGATCTGCCACATAAGACAAGCACTCAGGAAACTCCAGAGCAAGTACAAATATGACTCTGTCATTGTCCATGTTGGTGTAAATGACCTGAGCCTTACCTCCCTGGACTACATGAAAAGAGACATGGAGGAGCTCTCTGATCACGTAGCCCAGGCCGGTATGACCCTAACCCTGAGTAGCATCCTGCTCTCACTAAGAATGATACCGCAATATAGAGAAAAAAATTTTCAACTTCAACAATTCGCTAAGCGTCTGGTGTCATTCAAAGGGGATCCAGTGTCTGTCAGCCTGGGATGACATGCTCAACAAGCCATGCTGCTTTGCTAGAGATGGCTTGTACCTGTCACCCTTAGGCTTTCGAATACTGGCCAAGGCTCTTGCCACCCCCATAGTGCCTTTTTTAGGCAAGGCTCAAAAGACAAACCCACCGCCGTAAATAGCACAAGTAACAAAAAATTGAGGGTGATGGTGCTCAATGCCAGAAGTCTAAACCTCAAAATGCAAGTACTCGAGGCACTCCTCAGTATGGAGAAAATCGATATATGTGCAGTAACAGAAACCTGGTTTAAGGCTCCAGAGAGCATCCCAGCACTACCAGGCTACAACTCATACCATACATTTCAGCCACAAAACCCGGACTGAAATACAAAAGGCGGGGGAGTATCCATATTCATCAAAGATATCCACACCTCCAGGTTAGTGGCACACCATAATGCTTCAGAGATCATCCACGTGCAACTAACAAAGGGAAAAACTGCTATTCAAATTATAGCTTTCTACAGATCACCCACCATGTCCCAGGACCCCCACTCCGCATTCCTGGAAACACTGGAAAACATAAAGGTCCTACCAAATACCCTAATATTGGGTGATTTCAATTGCCCAAACCTGAACCGGGAGAACTACTCAAGTACGAGCTCCCTTGCCCAACATTTCCTAGAATTTATAAACTCAAATGCCCTGGATCAACTGGTCAACACCCCCACCAGATGTGACAACATATTGGACCTGGTCATCACCAACATGGGCAACCAGTGTTCCACACCGGAGGTCAACCCCTCACTGGTTAGATCTGACCATAATCTAATCACTCTGGATATCCACATTCTGCCACCACCCCCGGTCAAAGAAACCACAGTGAAAAACTTTTCAAAAGCAAACTTCACATTACTTAAGACCGAGGTGGGAAGTTTCAAAGCCCCCATACTAAAAGATAATGCTGTCCAAGCTGCAAATTCCTTTACTAATGCACTCTATGGGCACCTACAAGAATGCATGGATCATGCTATCCCAAACAAAACCAAGACTCACTCCTCCAAGAAAAGGAAACCAGTCTGGTGGACCCCTGCCATAAACAAGCTATACAATAGAAGGAGGAAACTAGTACAGAAAATAGTAAAATCCCAAGAAGGGAAGACATCCCTGATCAGTATCAGCAAGAAACTACGTTCCCTCATAAAATCATCCAAGCCTAGCTTCGAAAGAAAAATTGCCATGAACGCCAAAGATAACCACAAGGCATTCTTTAGCTATGTCAAGAATCTAAGTGGCAATTCTCAGATCTGCTCGGAGTTAGTGCAGAATGGCACAAAATACACTATAATTGACTCTCTGGCTGACACAGACATCCTCCAAAAGGGTCTCACTGAGACAGATAACTGGTGTCAAAACCATGGCCTCAAGCTAAATTGCAAAAAGTGCATAGCCATCCCCTTTGGAAAAAACAAAGTACCCACAAACTGCACATAGGTGGTAGCCTCCTAAATACGGAAGACGTAATAAGGGATCTGGGGACCCAAGTAGATAGTAACCGCTCCTTTGATAATCACATTGCCAAAGTGGTTAGAAAATCCTTCTAATGTGGCCCATCTAATCACAAAAGGGTTTGCATCCAAATCGAAAGAGGTCATTGGGCCCCTCTACGCATCACTCATCAGACCTAACATAGCGTACAGTGCCCCATTTGGGATGCACCTTACAAGACACCTGCAACAACTGGAAAGACCACAGAAGTTCCTCACCAAGAGGATCATTGGCCTCAAGCAGATGACCTATGCAGCTCGACTGAAGAAACTCCAGCTGTACTCTGTTGCATACCGGCTACTCAGAGGTGATCTCTGCCTGGCATATAAGGACATGTTCAACCCAGAATTGATGGACATGCTCCACCTAAAGAAAACCATATCCCCTCGAGCCACACACTCCAAGGATCTAAACCTCACCACAACAATAAATAGGACATGCTGGAGGGATAGATTCCTGTCCCAGAGACTTCCCATGCTCTGGAACAAGATTCCAATCTGCATTAGGTAGAGCTCTTCGCTAACCCTTTTCAAGAGAAACCTTGCCAAGTGGACGGGAAACAGAAAGTTTGCCCCAGGGATCACTTCAAAGGCTCTGCTGGACAGAGGCACAGGAAACTAATCTAAAGGGGTGGCGAAAGCCAACACATTCCAGTTAGGCTTATAAATGCCTTTGGGCAGATAGCCTAGTACCTACCTATGAACCTATGATGTATCCTCCAACAAGGTCATGGCCATATTATTGTACTGATTTTTAGTTATAATCACCAAGTTGCCCCCCTTGTCTGCCTGTATAAATATGTGTTTATTGCAATTATGCCTTAGCTGTTGCAGAACCTCCCACTGTGTTTTAGTCAAGTTAAATTTCTTATTGTTCCTTCTAAACTGCTGATACTCAATTTCTAACTTTTTGTATAACACACTCTCAAAAACACATATATTGGCAGATAAACCAAATACATTTCGAGACTGGTCAAACACCATGACTCTCTCGAACTACTCCATGCCCAATTAACTATTGGGAAAGTACCATACCACATCATTGCTAGTTATAGATCCCCCACCATGGCATACTGCCTGCCTCGATTTACTGGAATCCCTCATCATACAGCCCAACACCTTAGTCATGGGAGATTTCAACTATCCTTCCATATACTGGGGGACATATACAAGCAAAGACATGCTCGCCCAGAGGTTCCTGGACTTTAACACAAATGCTTTGGATATAGTCTGCACCCCTACTAGGGTGTCTAAAGTTCTGGACATAGTACTAATGAACATCAGTGGCCACTGTACTTCCCCATGTGTGATGCCCGCCCTGGTTAAGTCAGACCACAAATCAGTCTCATTTATAGTAATTACAGGAACTGACACCCTCACAGGAACAAACATTAAAAAAAAATGTACCTAACTACAGCCTACTAAACGATAAAAAGCTTCATACTACCTGCAATCATAGAGATCAATGATTACTATGCAGAACTGTACGCAAATGCCCTGTGTGACAAAAGGAGGTACTGCCAGCACAGCTACTTGGAATTTTGTAAATAATTAATGTCATTTGTGAATATCACACTAATTTATAGAAAATGCTAATGTTACAAATGTATTAGAACTGTATGTCATATGGGATGCTTGTGTTACAAATCTATTGGAACTGTATGTCATGTATATGTCAAATTGCTCTGTACAGACGTTTGTGTTGAAAAGGTATTTGTAAAGTGCTTGTGTTTAAAATGTATCCACAGTGTGCCCTACTGGAAGAGAACAGAAATGTGCATGCACTATTGTAACTGTTTAAATGTAAACTGGAGGGTTAACCTCAGTCCAGCAAACTTTAAAAAAATATCTGAAACTAAATTACTTTATAGCCTAGGCCTTAAAATGGCTCAATGTAGCAAGAGACACAAAGTCTATACTAGGAAGCTTTCTGCATTGTCTTTGGGGTGAACTAATTGCTACTTCAGAATCATGAAGGAATGCAAATGTGTTATGACTACCAGCACCTGCCAAAGATCTGATCAAAAGCCCTTGTCTATGTATTTTTACAGGTAGACACTAAATGCTACCAGCTGCCAGCAATGGGGGATATGCTTGGGAACTAGAAGCCAGATGACCAGAAATTGTTATTCTGCAAGCTATCACAGCAGTAATATTTTAGATATTATTTTGAGAAGTCTGTCAGTAAGACAGAGCATTCTGTTTTGGAAATGACAACAACAAGAACCATTCACCACATCTGCCTTACTCTGAGTAAGTTAGTTATTAGCATACAGTAACTCTCTTAGATACAGTCAGGAATATAGTGAAGCTTAGTTCAGATATTTTTCTTTATTTGTGTGAGCCTGTGCTGCGATGTTATTTTAAATATTTCCTGTGGTTTGAACTCTGATGTTACTGTGAATATATACTGAGTATTTTCTTGTTTTTTTATTATTAAATATATTAAAACCTTTGACTGTGACTGATCTGTGTAGAGATATTTAAGTTTTGAGAGTACTTGCATATTTAGTTGGTGGCACTGTGTTGGCCATTCCTAATAGCCTTGCTCTTGGTCAAACTACCATTTGTATTAATATTAATATTACACAATAAAATTGGTCACCCTTTATCAAGGGTCTCAAAGTACCTGTCTAGGAGTGACTGGTGGCAATGGAAAGTACCTTACAGTCTGGGCAGAAGGGGGCATAGCTAGTAAACCTGTGCCAGCCTTTCCTCAGGTGTGTGTGTGTGTGTGTGTGTGTGTGTGTGTGTGTGTGTGTGTGTGTGTGTGTGTGTGTGTGTGTGTGTGTGAGAGAGAGAGAGCTACTTGGGCAGGGACGCAAAGCATTGGTTGGACAGAGAGGGTGCTGGAGATCTTTGCTTGGTCACTCAGCTGAGAATACAACTCTACAGCTGTGCCAGTGGGGAGTCTTATTGGGGATCTGGAGAAAGAGAGAGGAACCAGCCCTGGACTGACTGTGGTCTCTGTGTGCTTCTAAGGGAAATTGCACTTAATGCAATGAGCTGCATCTGGAAACACTGTGTGTGTACCTGTTACACTCCCAGTGAACATCCCCCCCACTGTTGCAAGGGGTAAGGATTGAGACTCCTTGATTACTGGTTGGCAGTGGTGGATTGTCACATATTAATTGGCTGGCAGTGGTGGGATCAGCACATCACATACTGGGATTCAGGGGTGTGGATATTGAACTCCTGTAGCTTGTAAAAAGAGATTATTAAAGAAGGTGTTTGTACTCTCAAGCAGCCACATGGTAGACATTCAGAGTTTCATATTGTAATAGTTTTATTTATTTTTTGTTAGCTTAGTTAGTCAGGGAGAGCAGTCAATGGTGTCAGCAGAGGATTTTGGCAAGTTGACAAGGAGCCAGCTGGCTGAGATATGCCAAGCCAAAGGACTGGTGCATGCCAACCTGACTAAAGTGGAAAAGATTGCAGCCTTAGTCACAGCTACAGCACAGACCAACAAACAGGTAGACAACCTAGACAACCAGACTGGCCTTGGGGATATACACCTCTCAGAAAATGGACAGTTCAACTTTTCCTCAGAGGACTTAAAAATCCATCTGGAGTTAGAGAGACTTGAACCGGAGGCCAAACAATCAGCAGAATCAGCAGACAGACTGTGGAATTTGGAGCTGAAGAAGATGAGTGACTGAGACATTTGGAGGCTGAAGAAAATGGGCAGCAGAGGCAACATGAAAAGGACATGCTAACTCTTCCCCATGTTCATGGAGGTAATGGGGAAGGGAACAACCAAACCCCAGGAGCAAATAACGTCAGTAAATTTCTTCCACAATTTACAGGGGTGATAATTTTGATAGTTTTATTCATATGTTTGGAAAGGTATATAAACAGTATAATGCTGACCAAGGGCTCTTGGTATGGTTCCTGACCCCCTTACTCCATGGTAAAGCTGTAACTGCTGTTTCTAAATTCTCTGATACTGATTGTGTAAATTATAATACAGTTAAATTTTTTTATTGGAATGATTTAAGTTAACACCTGAAGCTTATAGAAAAAAGTTCCATGAGCATAGGCACAAGGCAGATGAAAGTGTGTGATTATATTGCTGAGTTAAGCACTTATTTTCATAGGTGGGTGAGTGGGTGTCAGGTCATCACTTTTGAAAATCTGGCAGTCCTTTTGGTAAGGGAATAAGCCATTAGCACTTTGCCTGAGGACATGATAATCTGGTTGGCAGAGAATGCAACACCACGGATGAGTTGGGGGATAAAAGTAGACCTATACCTAGCAAGCAGGAAAGGGATACCCAGCGATACACATGTGTATAAGGAAACCCATGGTGGGCAGCGTAAACCACCCCAACAGAGTCCACCAATAACAGGGGATGCCACTAGTTCAGGTATATGGCCAGGATCAATTGCTAAATGTATTAAATGCAACCAGTGGGGCCATGTAGCATATAGATGTCCATGGAGGCAAGGTGGGAAACAAAAGATAGGGGGACTAGCAAGTGGGAATAATAGAATGCCAGTGGTAAGTTGTCTAGATACAGTAAGGGTATCAAACTACCACAAGAGGTTATATCCTATCTTAGTAGATGGGGAACAGACCACTGCTAAGAGAGAGACAGCCTCTGACCTAACCATTGTGAAGCCTGCAATGGTTAAAGAGGAGCACTACTTGCTTGGACAGTCTACTCCAGTCAGAGCATTAGGAGGGACCCCATTCCAAATACCTTTGATTAGGGTTCACCTTGACTGAGAGGGTAGAAAAGGAAGCAAGCAAGTAGGTATGTTTGAGGATATCTCTTCAGATGCCCTAATAGTGAATGATTTTGATAATGCAGTACCTTATGTGCATGCAGTTACACGCAGTTAGGCTTGGAGACAAGCATGTGAGTCTGCTAGCCTGGAGGGGGGCAGAGACAGACCACACACTTGAAGCCACAACTGGGTGAGGTTAATTTGGAGAGAGAACTAACCTGTAACAGTAAAACGGAAGGTGAGCCAGAACTGCTGGAGGGTACTGATGTTCCCTTGGATAGAGTGACTGCAAGGGCAGATGTGAGTAGTAGTATCCAGGCTGACAGTGAGGCACCACTCTCAGAGGATACCAGACTTCCTGTGGAAGGAAAGCTGGAAAGGGTTACACAGAGTTGAGACAGGATCAGCTCTCAGATCCTACATTACAAGGCTTGAGGGAGGTAGCAAAGGAGGCACCAGATTCTCAAGGAAAGGGGGAATCTGTACACTGGGACAAAAGGTCACTGTATAGAGAGTGGACCTCTGAGGGAGGGCTAGAGAGTGAGAGAATAAAGCAGTTGCTAGTGCCCAGAGCCTACCATCTAGCACTTCTAGCCATAGCCAATTACATTCCCTTTCCAGGTCATATGGGCATAAAGTGTACAAAGAGATGTATTATGCAGAACTTTTATTGGCCTGGGATTTCCAGAGATGTAACAGGGTACTGCAGGATCTGTGAGCAGTGCCAAAAAAAGGCAAGGCAGGAGACAAGGTCAAAGCTTCTTTAGTGCCTTTGCCTGTGATTGAGAAACCATTTCAGGAGGGTAGCTATGGATATTGTGGGGCTCTAAGTACCTCAAGTTCCACAGGAATGAAGTATATTCTAGTGGTACTAGATTATGTCACCTGATACCCTGAGATGGTGGCTCTGTCCTCCATTGAGGTACAAAACGTGGCAAATGCTTTGTTAAAGATTTTAAGCAGGGTAGGTTTCCCAAAGAAATACTGATGAACAGAGGTGCCAATTTCATGTCAGACCTGCTGGGTTATCTGTGGAAGCACTGTGGGATGAAGCACCTAAAAACCACCACCTACCATCCCCAGACTAATGGTCTTGTGGAAAGGTTAAACTATACATTAAAGACCATGCTACAGGTGTTTGCAGACCATTTTAACAGGGACTGGGACAGATATTTGGCCCATCTGTTCTTTGCTTACAGAGAGGTGCCTCAGGAATTCACAGGTTTTTCACCCTTTGAGTTGCTGTATGGACATAGAGTGAGGGAACCTCTAGATTTGATTTGTGATGAATGGGAGGGTGACTGTGAATCCCACAAGGAGTCTTTTGCGGCATATGTCCTAAACCTTAGGACAAGGTTCAGGGAACTCCATGGGCTTGGCTCAGGAGAACTTGGCAGGAGCCCAACAGCAGAAAAAGGTCTGGTATGAAAGTAATGTTCGAGCCAGAGAATATGCTGTGGGTCAGCAGATTATGGTTCTTATTCTTGTCAGACACAAGCTGCAGGCAGCTTGGGAGGGACCCTTCAAAGTGGAAGAAAGATCAGCGCTGTTAACTACATGGTAGAACTGCTAGGCAAGAGGCATGGGTGCAAATTATGCCATGTTAACACCATGAAACTTTACCATGATAGGGAGGCCCTGGTGCTAAGTATTTACAGTAGAAAGCAGGAGGTGCATGAGGGGGATCTATGGCTATAGGGAGCCAGCCAGCAAAATCCCAAGTTACTATGGTGGAGCCTGGGGTTGCAGGTATATGATATGACAGTGCAACACTGTAATGGGGTCAGCAATGCCAAGGTAGCTGGAATCACAAGACAGGGTATGGGGTTATGTATTCCCATATAGGCTCATCCCTCTCAAGTAACGTTTCTCAAGGGTCACTTGAAAAAGTAGCTTGAGTCTTCAAAGGGGGGAAGAAGTGTGACAAAAAGTGGTCCTGCCAGCACAGCTACTTGGATTTTTTTAAATAATTATATGTCATTTGTGAATATCAAATTAATTTATACAAGATACTGGTGTTACAAATGTATTAGAACTGTATGCCATATGGAATGTTTGTGTTACAAATATATTAGAACTGTATATCATGTGTATAGCAAACTGCTCTGTACAGATGTTTGGGTTGAAAAGGTATTTGTAAAGTGCCTGCATTTAATATATATCCACAGTGTGCCCTACTGGAAGAGAACAGAAATGTAAATTCACTATTGTAACTGTTTAAATGTATATGTTAACAGAGGAAACTGGAGGGTTAACCTCAGTCTAGTAAACTTTAGAAAACTATCTGAAATTACTTCATAGGCTATGCCATAAATATGCTTCAATGCAGCCAGAGAGAGACAGTCTATACTAGGAAGCTTTCTGCATTGTCTTTGGGGTGAATTAATTGCTACTTTAGAAGCATGAAGGAATGCAATTGTTTTATGACTTCCAGCACCTGCGAAAAATCTGAGCAAAAGCCCTTGTCTATGTATTTTTACAGGTAGAAGCTAAATGCTATCAGCTGCCAGCAATGGGGGATTTGCTTTGGGAACTAGAAGTCAGATGACCAGAAATGATGTCATTCTGCAAGCTATCCCAGCAGTAATATTTTAGATATTATTTTGAGAAGTCTCTCAGTGAGACCGAGCATTCTGTCTTGGACCTGACAACAACAACAAGAACCATTCACCACATCTGCCTTGCTCTAAATTATTTATTGGCATATAGTAACTCTCTTAGATACAGTCAGGAATATAGTGAAGCTTAGCTTAGATATTTTTATTTGTGTGAGTCTGTGCTGCAATGTTATTTTAAATATTTCCTGTGGTTTGAATTCTGATGTCACTGTGAATATATACTGAGTATTTTCTTGTTCTTCTATTATTAAATATATTAAAACCTTGCACTGTGACTGATCTGTGTAGAGCTATTTAAGTTTTGAGAGTACTTGCATATTTATTTGGTGACACTGTATGGGCCATTCCTAATAGCCTTGCTCAGGGTCAAACTACCATTTATATTAATATTAATATTGCACAGTAAAAATGGTCACCAATTGTTAAGGGCCTTAAAGTAGCTGTCTTGGAGTTTATGGTGGCAGTGGAAACTACCTTATAGTCTGGCAGCAGGGGGCATAGCTAGTAAACCTGTGCCAGCCTCTCCCAGTGGTGTGTGTAAATCAAACCTCAAAAAGTGTGTGCGTCAGCTACTTGTGCAGAGAGACAAAGCATTGGTTGGACAGAGAGGGTACTGGAGGTCTTGTCTTGGTCACTCTGTGGAGATGCCAACTCTATAACTGTGCCAGTGGGGAGTCTTATTAGGTATCTGGAGGAAGAACCAGCTCAGGACTGACTTAAGCGACTGGATAAACTCTGCTGTACCTGACCAGATCAAAACCAAATTTCCCATAGAAACAAGCCAGTGTGGTGGACTCCAAATATAAACAGGTTATAAAACAAGAAGAAGAAACTGTTGTCCAAAAGTAGGAAGGATACTCTTCAGAGGAAAAGATCCCTCCTAAGCCTTATCCCTCCTAAGCCTAAACAAGAAAATCAGAAATCTTGTAAAGTCTTGTAAAGCAAATTATGAAACTAATATTACATCTCTAGCCAAGGATAATTATGAGGCATTCTTTCACTATGTCTGAAGTCTAAAAAGGAATGCCCAGCTATGTGCTGAACTGGTTGTAGATGGGATCACTCATACTACACCAGAAGATATCACCAACCTGCTAGTCGACAAATTCAGAGCAAACGTCACCCCCTATCCCCACCTACCATATCCCAAAGCATACCTGACACTAGCCATTTGCCTAGTATCTCTAGAGAACAGATAATCTCTACACTCGCCAAGGCCAAAAACATGGCCTCAAAGGGACCAGATAATATCCCAGGTTGTTGACTAAACATTCTAAAATAAGACCTAGGGGACCCACTTGGCATTCTCTTTAATAAAAGCTTAAGAACTGGCTCTGTTCCTGCAGAATGTAGAACAGCAGCAATAGTCCCCCATGCACAAAGGGGGCCATCAACTGACCCTGGGAACTACAGACCTATAAGTCTAACCAGCCTCATCTGCAAGGCCATGGAAAGAATTATCATGGACCTTATCAATAAAGACATAGGTAACCTCAGGACGCTGGACCCAGCAATTTGGCTTCATTAAGGGTAGATCATGCTTATTAAACCAGGTGGACTTCTTTGAAAAAGTCAACAAAGCCATGGATGAAGCTAAGACAGTGCACACTGTCTATCTCAACCTTTGCCAAGCCTTTCAACACAATTTACCACTCTGGCATCATTGAGAAACTCTCCCAAATAGGGAATAACCCTTACGTTACTAGATGGGTAGCCAGTTGGCTCACTGACGGAACACAGTGTGTCAGAGTTGGTGACTCCACCTCCAACAGTAGATCCATCACCAGTGGAGTACCACAGGGGTCTGTGCTAGACCCCTTAATGTTTGGAATGTAATTCTCAGAAGTCCAGGCCAAAGCAGATGGCCTTTTGCTCACCAGGTTCAGTGATGATTGCAAATTGAGAGCAATCATTGAGTCCCCCAGTGATATCAGTATATTACAAGAAGGGCCAAAGCCATAGTCTAAAACTAAATGCAAAACATGCATTATTATTCCCTTTGGCAAATCAGGATTCCTATAAATTGCAATATTGACAGCACCCTCCTGAGTTCCAACCCAGTGGTGTGAGACTTGGGAACACAGGTTGATAGCAAGCTGAATTTTCACCACCAAGTTTCCACAGTGGTAAGAAAAGCCTTTTATGTAGCACACCTCATAAACAAGGGCATAGCATCCAGGTCAAGGGATGCTATAACTCCACTGTACATGTCCCTCATCCAACCACTAACAGAGTATAATGCACCCTTTTGCATGTACCTCACCAGACATCTGCAGCAGCTGGAGAAACCTCAAAAATTTCTCACTAAGAAAATGCAAGGACTCCAAACCATGACTTACATGGACAGGTTTAAAGCCCTGTCACTTTACTCTGTATCTTATAGGCTGTTGAGAGGTGACTTGAGCCTGGCCTGTTGGGCAATCTCCAACACTACCCTAATGGAAATGCACATTCTAGTCAAGTTGCACAAGAGTCACTCGCTGTAGGGATCTCAACCTAACATGTAAAATTAACAGAACATGCTGGAGGGACAGATATGTCACCCAGAGACTGGCGCTTCTCTGGAATAGACTTCCTATTCACTTAAAACAGAGTGCAACCTAAATAATTGGATGGGAGACCGCAAATTCACCCCTGGGTGGCACACATGTCTCTCATGGACAGAGGTAGCCAGTGTTGATCACAAACCCACTCTGTTCATAAATTCATTCTGCGAACTAAAAAAAAAAAAAAAACATATGGGGATACTTGGATTAACATGGCTAGACTTGTAAAGGCTCTAGAGCTGTTCCCATAAAAATGCAGCTGGTTGGATGCTTTTGAATATGATAGCTAAATACTGTTGCATGTGGGAACATGTCTTCAAAGGAAGGTACACAGGTGTGGTCCCTACCTGCATAATGTCATCTCAAGCCCAACCTCCCCTCAATTGAGTGTTTAATGGTGGCCCTTGGTCTTCACTGGTGATTTGCAAAGCCTCCATCTATGTTCTAAGACACACAATCTTTACTTATCCTCCAAGAAAGAGAAGGCAATCAACATTAGACTTTCATTCATTCTTCTCCCCATCTGGCTCCTCTAAAGTCCAGACAGTTAATAGAACCTAGGTCATCTGGATCATAGTCAGTTGTCCATCCCTCTATGCCATGGACCCCAAAAGGAAATGCCTTAAGTTAGGAGATCAGTAGCATTCTTAATTTATTTTATCATTCGTTAACTGGTATGTGGAATAGTCCTTGGACCCTTTCCAGCCATGACATGGCAGATAACAGTCAGACATAGACTGAAGACACAATGGTACTCAGACATTTAAAAGGCAAAATGCAAATAGTAAAATGCAAAAAGCAACAGGCAAAATACACATTGCAGTTTCACTGTGAATTGTATACGATAAAGAAAAAATGAAAAAGCAACAAGCAAACAATACAATGCCTTATATATCAAGTAATGTATACATGGAAGTAAAAATGGAATACAAAAAGCACAAAGTAAAAATATACAGTGCAATTTACCTCATGTATTATTTAGGTATATAAGGACTGAGTCTAAGCTAACAAGTAAACCTGTTGAAATGGTGTAACTTGTAGGAATAGTTTTTAAATGGTACATTGTCATGCGAGTTATACTTTAAGTGATTGTAGTATACATCCATAGTTCCTTGCTCAGTTACATTTGTTGAAGACAGTTCTGTGATCATTTGGAAGAAGTGTCTACTGGAGTTTATTCTATATTTGTTTGTGGAGCTGAATTTATATTCTTCTTTTTCTTGAATATGGGATGTTAGTTTTGAAATTCCTTGAGGGGAAAACTATTCCAGGATATAGAATTTTAGGAAGTCTTATTCTGAGATAGTTTAAGAATACTGTGGTCTTGATAGGAGGATTCTGTCTTTTTTACTATGTATTGTGTTGCTGAAGAAGTATATTTTTTTTTAATGAAGGGCAAAAGTTATTATTCAGAAATTTGAAGGTTAAAGTGTTCCTAAAGATGTCCCTTGCTATCAATAATATGTATATATGTATGAACTATACTATTTTATTTCAGTGTTCTGAAGGCTTACAATATTTTGACCGGAGATTAGAGAAACAACTAAAGTATACTCAAACCTTTTGCAGTAAGTCATTGACTGATGTGGCACATCTTAAGAATTCATAAGAAAAATTGAGTTTAGATAATCGGTAACATTATACATGCAGATATCGCTTTAAGAATTTAAATGGCTAAAGGTTTAACATCAGACGGTATTTGGCGCCAACATTTAAATATGAAGTGCACTTACAGTGATTAAAGTGTTCTGATGAAGCCCACCAAGCTGTGGGTGAAAGCGCTTAACCGTTTATTGTGTCAAAGTGGATACAGTTCGTTTTCTTGTGGAATAAACATCATTTTTACGAATGCAGAGGTGGTTGGACACATACTGGTGATTCTGTGGCAACTAATTAAGCAGGTTTGAGGAGGAGGTTAAAATGTGTGGGAAGGTGTGCTGTAGAAAATATATGGTCCAATATATGGTCCTTTGTATAGTTAAGTGTGTCCAAGCTTAGCCTTTGGCAGTGGTGAATTGAATACATTAGGCTCTAGGTGGTTTTACAACCATGTCACTACCTCCACACACTGTTTTGGGATGTGGAGACAATGCATACATGCATATTTTCTTTTGGATTCATTTTATTGATTTACGACCATTCAGACTGCAGTCATTATAATTACTAATTGCCATATCCGTCATTTACAGTCATTTTTCTATGTACACCTCAAATGTCTGATGAAAAAATGATCACAGTAAAGTATTCCAACATAGCCAGAGTAATACTTGTTTAATTTGATACATATATCATTGCTGGAACCTGTGTGTAACAGAGCTCTTTTCAAACTATCTGGATATATACAGAGCTAAGTATATTTTTTTTGGTTCTTCGGAAATGTGTACTGTAAATTGTTGCTGGACTAATTTTATTCCGAGTTGTGCACTGTTATTTTTGATTCACTGTATAGTTTTTCAGATCTCTGCTGAAAATTTGTTTAAATTCGGTGGCTTTTGCAGTTGCCCGCCCCACTGTAGATTTGATCTGGGACACTCCCCCCAGTTCCATCTCTTTACCACATTCTACCTAATACACTCCTTCTGCACTTGTCTTTAGTCATTTTTAATTTAATTGCATTTTTTAAAACTGTGTTTGGTCTACTATTGCTACATACTCAAGCGTGCTAGCTTGCACTGCATTTGAATTGTTTTTACTGCTTTATTGTTTTACTAATTATTTTGCCTACAGAGAGGTGCCTCAGGAATTCACAGGTTTTTCACCCTTTGAGTTGCTGTATGGACATAGAGTGAGGGGACCTTTAGATTTGATTTGTGATGAATGGGAGGGTGAGTGTGAATCCCACAAGGAGTCTTTTGCGGCATATGTCCTAAACCTTAGGACAAGGTTCAGGGAACTCCATGGGCTTGGCTCAGGAGAACTTGGCAGGAGCCCAACAGCAGAAAAAGGTCGGGTATGAAAGTAATGTTCAAGCCAGAGAATATGCTGTGGGTCAGCAGATTATGGTTCTCATTCTTGTCAGACACAAGCTGCAGGCAGCTTGGGAGGGACCCTTCAAAGTGGAAGAATGATCAGCGCTGTTAACTACATGGTAGAACTGCTAGGCAAGAGGCATGGGTGCAAATTATGCCATGTTAACACCATGAAACTTTACCATGATAGGGAGGCCCTGGTGCTAAGTATTTACAGTAGAAAGCAGGAGGTGCATGAGGGGGATCTATGGCTATAGGGAGCCAGCCAGCAAAATCCCAAGTTACTATGGTGGAGCCTGGGGTTGCAGGCATATGATATGACAGTGCAACACTGTAATTGGGTCAGCAATGCCAAGGTAGCTGGAATCACAAGACAGGGTATGGGGTTATGTATTCCCATATAGGCTCATCCCTCTCAAGTAATGTTTCTCAAGGGTCACTTGAAAAACTAGCTTGAGTCTTCAAAGGGGGGAAGAAGTGTGACAAAAGGTGGACCTGCCAGCACAGCTACTTGGATTTTTTTAAATAATTATATGTCATTTGTGAATATCAAATTAATTTATACAAGATACTGGTGTTACAAATGTATTAGAACTGTATGCCATATGGAATGCTTGTGTTACAAATATATTAGAACTGTATATCATGTGCATAGCAAACTGCTCTGTACAGATGTTTGGGTTGAAAAGGTATTTGTAAAGTGCTTGCATTTAAAATATATCCACAGTGTGCCCTACTGGAAGAGAACAGAAATGTAAATTCACTATTGTAACTGTTTAAATGTATATGTTAACAGAGGAAACTGGAGGGTTAACCTCAGTCTAGTAGACTTTAGAAAACTATCTGAAATTACTTCATAGGCTACGCCATAAATATGCTTCAATGCAGCCAGAGAGAGACAGTCTATACTAGGAAGCTTTCTGCATTGTCTTTGGGGTGAATTAATTGCTACTTTAGAAGCATGAAGGAATGCAATTGTTTTATGACTTCCAGCACCTGCGAAAAATCTGAGCAAAAACCCTTGTCTGTGTATTTTTACAGGTAGAAGCTAAATGCTATCAGCTGCCAGCAATGGGGGATTTGCTTTGGGAACTAGAAGTCAGATGACCAGAAATGATGTCATTCTACAAGCTATCCCAGCAGTAATATTTTAGATATTATTTTGAGAAGTCTCTCAGTGAGACCGAGCATTCTGTCTTGGACCTGACAACAACAAGATGAACCATTCACCACATCTGCCCTGCTCTAAATTATTTATTGGCATATATTAACTCTCTTAGATACAGTCAGGAATATAGTGAAGCTTAGCTTAGATATTTTTATTTGTGTGAGTCTGTGCTGCAATGTTATTTTAAATATTTCCTGTGGTTTGAACTCTGATGTCACTGTGAATATATACTGAGTATTTTCTTGTTCTTCTATTATTAAAAATATTAAAACCTTGCACTGTGACTGATCTGTGTAGAGCTATTTAAGTTTTGTGAGTACTTGCATATTTATTTGGTGACACTGTATGGGCCATTCCTAGTAGCCTTGCTCGGGGTCAAACTACCATTTGTATTAATATTAATATTGCACAGTAAAAATGGTCACCAATTGTTAAGGGCCTTAAAGTAGCTGTCTTGGAGTTTATGGTGGCAGTGGAAACTACCTTATAGTCTGGCAGCAGGGGGCATAGCTAGTAAACCTGTGCCAGCCTCTCCCAGTGGTGTGTGTAAATCAAACTTCAAAAAGTGTGTGCGTCAGCTACTTGTGCAGAGAGATAAAGCATTGTTTCGACAGAGAGGGTGCTGGAGGTCTTGTCTTGGTCACTCTGTGGAGATGCCAACTCTATAACTGTGCCAGTGGGGAGTCTTATTAGGTATCTGGAGGAAGAACCAGCTCAGGACAGACTTAAGCGACTGGATAAACTCTGCTGTACCTGACCAGATCAAAACCAAATTTCCCATAGAAATAAGCCAGTGTGGTGGACTCCAAATATAAACAGGTTATAAAACAAGAAGAAGAAACTGTTGTCCAAAAGTAGGAAGGATACTCTTCAGTGGAAAAGATCCCTCCTAAGCCTTATCCCTCCTAAGCCTAAACAAGAAAATCAGAAATCTTGTAAAGTCTTGTAAAGCAAATTATGAAACTAATATTACATCTCTAGCCAAGGATAATTATGAGGCATTCTTTCACTATGTCTGAAGTCTAAAAAGGAATGCCCAGCTATGTGCTGAACTGGTTGTAGATGGGATCACTCATACTACACCAGAAGATATCACCAACCTGCTAGTCAACAGATTCAGAGCAAACTTCAGCCCCCTGTCCCCACCTACCATATCCCAAAGCATACCTGACACTAGCCATCTGCCTGGTATCTCTAGAGAGTAGATAATCTCTACACTCACCAAGGCCAAAAACATGGCCTCAAAGGGACCAGATAATATCCCAGGTTGTTTACTAAACATTCTAAAATAAGACCTAGGGGACCCACTTGGCATTCTCTTTAATAAAAGCTTAAGAACCGGCTATGTTCCTGCAGAATATAGAACAGCAGCAATAGTCCCCCTGCACAAAGGGGGCCATCAACTGACCCTGGGAACTACAGACCTATAAGTCTAACCAGCCTCATCTGCAAGGCCATGGAAAGAATTATCATGGACCTTATCAATAAAGACATAGGTAACCTCAGGATGCTGGACCCAGCAATTTGGCTTCATTAAGGGTATCTCATGCTTATTAAACCAGGTGGACTTCTTTGAAAAAGTCAACAAAGCCATGGATGAAGCTAAGACAGTGCACACTGTCTATCTCAACCTTTGCCAAGCCTTTCAACACAATTTACCACTCTGCATCATTGAGAAACTCTCCCAAATAGGGAATAACCCTTACGTTACTAGATGGGTAGCCAGTTGGCTCACTGATGGAACACAGTGTGTCAGAATTGGTGACTCCACCTCCAACAGTAGATCCATCACCAGTGGAGTACCACAGGGGTCTGTGCTAGACCCCTTAATGTTTGGAATGTAATTCTCAGAAGTCCAGGCCAAAGCAGATGGCCTTTTGCTCACCAGGTTCAGTGATGATTGCAAATTGGGAGCAATCATTGAGTCCCCCAGTGATATCAATATATTACAAGAAGGGCCAAAGCCATAGTCTAAACCTAAATGCAAAAAAATGCATTATTATTCCCTTTGACAAAAACAGGATTCCTATAAATTGCAATATTGACAGCACCCTCCTGAGTTCCAACCCAGTGGTGTGAGACTTGGGAACACAGGTTGATAGCAAGCTGAATTTTCACCACCATGTTTCCACAGTGGTAAGAAAAGCCTTTTATGTAGCTCACCTCATAAGCAAGGGCATAGCATCCAGGTCAAGGGATGCTATAACTCCACTGTACATGTCCCTCATCAGACCACTAACAGAGAATAATGCACCCTTTTGCATGTACCTCACCAGACATCTGCAGCAGCTGGAGAAACCTCAGAAATTTCTCACTAAGAAAATACAAGAACTCCAAACCATGACTTACATGGACAGGTTGAAAGCCCTGTCACTTTACTCTGTATCTAATAGGCTGTGAGAGGTGACTTGTGCCTGGCCTGTTGGGCAATCTCCAACACTACCCTAATGGAAATGCACATCTACTAGTCAAGTTGCACAAGAGTCACTCGCTGTAGGGATCTCAACCTAACATGTGACATTAACAAAACATGCTGGCGGGACAGATATGTCACACACAGACTGGCACTTCTCTGGAATAGACTTCCTATTCACTTAATAATTGGATGGGAGACTTCAAATTCGCCCCTGGGTGGCACCCATGTCTCTCATGGACAGAGGTAGCCAGTGTTGATCACAAACCCACTCTGTTCATAAATTCATTCTGCGAACTAAAAAAAAAAAACAAAAACATAATGGGATACTTGAATTAACACGGCTAGGCTTGTAAAGGCTCTAGAGCTGTTCCCATCAAAATGCAGCTGGTTTGATGATTTTGAATATGATAGCTAAGTACCGTTGCATGTGGGAACATGTCTTCAAAGGAAGGTACACAGGTGTGGTCCCTACCTGCATAATGTCATCTCAAGCCCAACCGCCCCACAATTGAGTGTTTAATGGTGGCCCTTGGTCTTCACTGGTGATTTGCAAAGCCTCCATCTATGTTCTAAGACACACAATCTTTACTTATCCTCCAAGAGAGAGAAGACAATCAACATTAGCCTTTCATTCATTCTTCTCCCCATCTGGCTCCTCTAAAGTCCAGACAGTTAATAGAACCTAGGTCATCTGGATCATAGTCAGTTGTCCATCCCTCTATGCCATGGACCCAAAAAGGAAATGCCTTAAGTTAGTTCAGTAGCATTCTTAATTTATTTTATCATTTGTTAACTGGTATGTGGAATAGTCCTTGGTCCCTTTTCAGCCATGACATTGCAGATAACAGTCAGACATAGACTGAAGACACAAGGGTACTCAGACATTTAAAAGGCAAAATGCAAATAATAAAATGCAAAAGGCAAAATACACATTGCAGTTTACACTGTGAATTGTATACAATAAAGAAAAAATGAAAAAGCAACAAGCAAACGATACAATGCCTTATATATCAAGTAATGTATACATGGAAGTAAAAATGGAATACAAAAAGCACAAAGTAAAAATATACAGTGCAATTTACCTCATGTATTATTTAGGTATATAAGGACTGAGTGTAAACTAACAAGTTAACCTGTTGAAATGGTGTAACTTGTAGGAATAGTTTTTAAATGGTACATTGTCATGCGAGTTATACTTTAAGTGATTGTAGTATACATCCATAGTTCCTTGCTCAGTTACATTTGTTGAAGACAGTTCTGTGATCATTTGGAAGAAGTGTCTACTGGAGTTTATTCTATATTTGTTTGTGGAGCTGAATTTATATTCTTCTTTTTCTTTAATATGGGATGTTAGTTTTGAAATTCCTTGAGGGGAAAACTATTCAAGGATATAGAATTTTAGGAAGTCTTATTCTGAGATAGTTTAAGAATACTGTGGTCTTGATAGGAGGATTCTGTCTTTTTTATTATGTATTGTGTTGCTGAAGAAGTATATTTTTTTTAATGAAGGGCAAAAGTTATTATTCAGAAATTTGAAGGTTAAAGTGTTCCTAAAGATGTCCCTTGCTATCAATAATATGTATATATGTATGAACTATACTATTTTATTTCAGTGTTCTGAAGGCTTACAATATTTTGACTGGAGATTAGAGAAACAACTAAAGTATACTCAAACCTTTTGCAGTAAGTCATTGACTGATGTGGCACATCTTAAGAATTCATAAGAAAAATTGAGTTTAGATAATCGGTAACATTATACATGCAGATATCGCTTTAAGAATTTAAATGGCTAAAGGTTTAACATCAGCCGGTATTTGGCACCAACATTTAAATATAAAGTGCACTTACAGTGATTAAAGTGTTCTGATGAAGCCCACCAAGCTGTGGGTGAAAGCGCTTAACCGTTTATTGTGTCAAAGTGGATACAGTTCGTTTTCTTGTGGAATAAACATCATTTTTACGAATGCAGAGGTGGTTGGACACATATTGGTGATTCTGTGGCAACTAATTAAGCAGGTTTGAGGAGGAGGTTAAAATGTGTGGGAAGGTGTGCTGTAGAAAATATATGGTCCAATATATGGTCCTTTGTATAGTTAAGTGTGTCCAAGCTTAGCCTTTGGCAGTGGTGAATTGAATACATTAGGCTCTAGGTGGTTTTACAACCATGTCACTACCTCCACACACTGTTTTGGGATGTGGAGACAATGCATACATGCATATTTTCTTTTGGATTCATTTTATTGATTTAAGACCATTCAAACTGCAGTCATTATAATTACTAAATGCCATATCCGTCATTTACAGTCATTTTTCTATGTACACCTCAAATGTCTGATGAAAAAATGGTCACAGTAAAGTATTCCAACCTGCTTTACAGAAATGCACACTAACCCTGCATAGCCAGAGTAATACTTGTTTAATATGATACATATATCATTGCTGGAACCTGTGTGTAACAGAGCTCTTTTCAAACTATCTGGATATATACAGAGCTAAGTATATTTTTTTGGTTCTTCGGAATTGTGTACTGTAAATTGTTGCTGAACTAATTTTATTCCGAGTTGTGCACTGTTATTTTTTGATTTACTGTATAGTTTTTCAGATCTCTGCTGAAAATTTGTTTAAATTCGGTGACTTTTGCAGTTGCCCGCCCCACTGTAGATTTGATCTGGGACACTCCCCCCAGTTCCATCTCTTTACCACATTCTACCTAATACACTCCTTCTGCACTTGTCTTTAGTCATTTTTAATTTAATTGCATTTTTTAAAACTGTGTTTGGTCTACTATTGCTACATACTCAAGCGTGCTAGCTTGCACTGCATTTGAATTGTTTTTACTGCTGTTTTAGCTACTTTTCTGTAAAAAAAACAAACAAAAAAAACTGTAAGCCTGTTTCCTACCTTTCCTGTAACCAGTGTAGTCCAGATACAGATTTGCTGTATCCAGAACTGTATGTAAGCTTCTGAGCCCCCCCCCAAGCCTTTCTGTGTTGGAGGGAAGGCTTCTAGCTTGTCAGTGGGAGTGGTAAGCACTAGGTAATCTGTCTACCACATAAGGAGTGCTTCTGGCCCAGAAATTGTAGTTATTGGCTGTCTGGGCAATCTTTTCCATCTCTCTCAACTTTCTGATTTGAAAGCCTGCATTTGCACTTGTTTCTTTCCTGTAACTAGTCTAGTACAGATACAGATTCTTAGTTTTAGCACTTGAATTTGCTTATTCGTACTCAGCACTTGTCAATAACTTGTTGTAAGCACTAAATAAGCTACTAACTACTATAGCACTCAGCCTTCCTCATTACCTAGAGGAAAACAGTTTTTGTACTTACTTTCCTCAATTGCTTAGAGAAAAACAGCTCTTGTACTCACTTTCCTCACTTATCTGGAGGAAAATAGTTTTTATTCAGGCATGTCCAAAGGGTCAGCTCCCAGTGTTTTCTCCTGTCTATCTGATGAAACTGGGCATCTTGGGGCAATGAAGAAATTGTCTCGTACACAGACAACCCTCTACTCCTACCACCCAACACTACAACCTGTGAGAGATGTACTTATCTAGCCAAACTGGAGGTGAAGCCCTCTCCAACCTAGACTGAACTTGACATTCAAGAGGAGAAGGTAAACACTTGCACCACACCACAATAATCACATAATCTCAATAAATCTACACCACCAAAATCCACACATAGAAACACAAAAACATTCAGGAAGGATCTCAATAATAATCTGCCCAAGCAACAGAGAACTCCAAAGCAGAAATACAAGCAACTTCCACCCCAACACAACCAAAATGACACATAGCCCACAGACTCAGTGTGCCACTCAACCACAGCCAATAAGGCAAAACAATGTATCCAACACACTGGTCATAGGTGACTCTGTAGTCAGGCACACTGATGCCTCAGTCACCAGGCTAAACAAGGAGAAGGTTACTGTCAGCTGCCTGTTGGGTGCCAGGATCCACCACATAACTTACGCACTCAGGTCACTCCACAACTAGTACAAATATGACTCTGTCATTGTCCATGTTGGTGTGAACGACCTGAGACGTACCTCTCTGGACTACATGAAAAGAGACATCGAAGAACTCTCCGATCTTGTAGCCCAGGCGGGTATGACCCTAGCCCTGAGTAGCATTCTGCCATTGCCCAGAATGATACCGCAGTACAAGGACAAAATGATTGACTTCTGATGTCACTCAAAGGGGATCAGTATCTGTCTGCTTGGCATGACATGGTTGACAGACCAGGGTGCTTTGCCAGAGATGGCCTGCACATGTTGCCCCCGGGATTTCGGATACTGGCTAAGGCTCTTGCCATTTTTTAGGCAAGGTTCAAATGACAAATTCACCACCATAACAGGAAAACAAAAACTGAGGGTAATGCTACTCATGCTAGAAGTTTAAATCTCAAAATGCACTCACTCGAGGCACTCCTTAAAATGGAGAACATCGATATCTGTGCCGTGACTGAGACCTGGTTCAAGGCTCCAGAGAGCACCCCTGCACTACCAGGTGATAACTCATACCACACTTTTCGGCCCTGTAACCTGGACTGGAACACCAAAGGCAGAGGTGTGTCCATATTCATTAAGGATGTTCACACCTCCAGGCTAGTTGCTCAGTATAATGCATCCGAAGTTATCCAAGTGCAACTAACCCTGGGCAAAACTGCAATCCAAATTGTAGCTTGCTACAGATCCCCCACCATGCCCCAGAATTCCCACTCCTTTTTTCTTGATGTACTGGAAAATATTAGGGTTCAACCACCGTAATAATGGGTGATTTCAACTACCCCACCATTAACTGGGAAAACTACTCGTGTACCACCTCCTTCACACAACGCTTTCTGGAATTCATAAACTCCAATGCCCTGGATCAACTTATCCACACCCCCACAAGGGGCAACAATATCCTAGACCTAGTCATTACCAGCATGAGTGACCGGGGTTCCACACCTGAAGTCAACTCTTCGTTGGTCCGATCCGACCATAAGCTAATCACCCATGATATCCACATCCCGCCCCCACCTCCCATTAAGGAAATCAAGGTAAAAAATGTCTCCAAAGCCAACTTCATGCTTCTTAAGACAGAAGTGGTGAACTTCATGACACCCATGCAGATGGACAATACAGTTACGACTGCTGAATCCTACACAAATGCACTCTATAAGCACTTACACGAGTGCATGGATCGTGCTATCCCAAACAGAACCAAGACGCTATCCTCCAAAAAAACAAAGCCAATCTGGTGGTCCCCTGCCATAAACAAACTTTACAACAGAAGGAAGAAATTGTTGCAAAAGAGAGTAAAATCCCATGAGCGGAGGAGCTCCCTAGTCAGCCTCAGTAATAAGCTCCTCCAAAGCTAGCTATGAAAATAAAATCACCACTGATTCTAAGGAAAACCACAAAGCATTCTATAGCTATGTCAAGAATCTAAATGGCAACACCCAGAACTTCTCTGAGTTACAGCACAACGGCACGAAAATTACAGAACCAAATGATATTGCCAACATCCTGGCAGATAGGTTCAGTGCTAACTTTACCCCCCCCCCGACACCCTAAATGGCCCATATCTATACAGGAAGAATGCAGAGTCCCTGTAATCACAACTAAGCAGGTAAAATCTGCACTCTCTAAAGCTAAAAACATAGCATCCATGGGAGCGGACAACATCCCAGGCTGCATTTTACATGAACTTCAGAACGAACTGGCTCCCCACCTAAACACCATGTTCAGTCATAGCCTCACATCAGGCTTTCTGCTCACTGAATGGCATACAGCAACAGTTATCGCACTCCAGAAAGGGGGGGCCAACACTGTTCCAAACTATCGCCTATTAGCCAGATGAGCCTGGTCTGCAAAGTCCATGGAACGATCATCATGGAACTCATAAACAAAGACATTGGCAACCTCCAAACCCTGGATCCCACCCAGTTCGGGTTTGTGAAAGGCAGATCATGCCTCCTGAACCTGATCGACTTCTTTGAGGCAGTCACCAAAGCCGTAGATGAGGGTAAGGTGGTTCACACAGCCTATCTTGACCTTGCCAAGGCTTTTGACACCATCCCCCATTCTGGAATTATAGCTAAACTCTTTAAACTAGATATAAATCCCTACTTCACAAGATGGGTTGCCAACTGGCTCACTGACAGAACCCACACTGTAAAAGCTGCACACTCCAAATCTGACCTCAAACCAGTGACAAGTGGAATACCACAGGGTTAAGTCCTGGGACCTCTCCTGTTTGGTATCTACTTCTCTGAAGTACAGGCTAACACAGAAGGCATCTGGCTAATGAAGTTTACAAATGACTGCAAATTAGGAGCCATAGTCGAGTCCCCAAATGATGTTTAAATCCTACAGAAGGGCGTCGCTCAGACAGATGCCTGGTATCAGAGCCATGGCCTCAAGCTCAATGCCAAAAAGTGCATTGTCATCCCCTTTGGTAAAAACTCTGTACCCATGAACTACTACATAGACAGCAGTCTACTTAACACCAAATTTGTGATGAGACCTTGGGACACAGGTTGACAGTAGTCTGTCCTTTGATAGTCACATCACCACAGTAGTCAGGAAGTCCTTCTACGTGGCACACCTCATCATAAAAGGGCTTTCATCCAGGAAAAAAGCGGTCATTGTTCCCCTCTACTTGACACTTATTAGACCCATTATAGAGTACAATGCCCCTTTGGAATGTACCTCACAAGACATCTGCAGCGGCTGGAAAGGCCACAGAAGTACCTCACAAAGAGGATTACTGGCCTCAAAGAGATGCCCTACACTGACCATCTCCAAAAACTCGAGCTTTACTCCATAGGATATTGTCTACTCTGAGGTGATCTCTGCCTAACATATAAAGCTATGTCAAACCCATAGCTGCTGGACATGCTACACCTACAGAAATCCCAATCCCTCCGAGCTACATTCTCTAGGGACTTAAACTCGTCACCACAATAAACAGGACATGCTGGAGGGATAGTTTCCTGTCCCAGAGACTTCCCATCCAGAACAGGCTACCCATCTATGTCAAGCAAAGTTCTTCATTAGCACTCTTCAAGAAAAATTTTGATGAGTAGATGGGAAATAAGAAATACACCCCGGGGATCACTTTTGTGTCTCTGCTCAACAGTGGCACAGGAAAATAACTTTCTTGGGTGATGTAAGCCAGGGAACATTGTTGGCTAGCATTATGTAGGCCCTCGGGCTGATAGCCTAGTACCTAACCATGAACCTATATGAGAGCAGGTTAAGCCATTCTCATCCACAGACAGTCCCCATACACAGGAACCATAGACTTATTGTTTACTATGTGTATCTCAAATGTCTATTTGTGGTAAAAGCAATAATTACAGACACACTTAATTTATTTCCAGGTTGTTTCATACATATACACAGAAGTCCAAGTATTCTAACTTATTTTACATAAATGCACTCCAGTTCTGCAATGCCAGGCTGTTTAAGCTGATCAAACAAGATGAAAAGTTAGTTTCATTCACAGGCACCACTCTCATTCACCTAACAGCTGCATCTCTTTTGGTTGTGGTAAAAAATACCTCAGAGCAAGAATCAGAACAAACCCAAAAAATAATGAATGCCAAACGGTCAAGAATCAGAGACAGATTTTAAGTATTGCGCCTATATACTTAAAGTTGCTAGAATAAACGTTTCTTAAGAACATGAAATCTGAAACTCAAATATGTATCAGTTATCTGTTACTATTTAGTGACTCCATTTCTCAACAATTTGCCAGAAAAACAAAAGTTTTCTGAGAAACAAACCAAAAATATGTGGCAACATTGGAGGCATTTATCAAACCCTGGGACAATCGTGATTTCAACTTTGTTTCATATAAACAGTAGCTAGGCCAGAAGTATTTCAACCTGTCTCAAACAAATGTGCATTAGTCTTGCTAAGCCAAATGGTTAACTGAACAAACAAAAATAACTTGGGTTACTTTCACCCAAAAATAGCCCCCACCATGAAATTATAGCCACTTTGTTGTGATCACCTCTTTATACTGTATAAAAAATAAGCTACTAACTACTATAGCACTCAGCCTTCCTCATTACCTAGAGGAAAACAGTTTTTGTACTTACTTTCCTCACTTGCTTAGAGAAAAACAGCTCTTGTACTCACTTTCCTCACTTATCTAGAGGAAAATAATTTTTATTCAGGCATGTCCAAAGGGTCAGCTCCCAGTGTTTTCTCCTGTCTATCTGATGAAACTGGGCATCTTGGGGCAATGTAGAAATTGTCTCGTACACAGACAACCCTCTACTCCTACCACCCAATACTACAACCTGTGACAGATGTACTTATCTAGCCAAACTGGAGGTGAAGCCCTCTCCAACCAAGACTGAACTTGACATTCAAGAGGAGAAGGTAAACACTTGCACCACACCACAATAATCACATAATCTCAATAAATCTACACCACCAAAATCCACACATAGAAACACAAAAACATTCAGGAAGGGTCTCAATAATAATCTGCCCAAGCAACAGAGAACTCCAAAGCAGAAATACAAGCAACTTCCACCCCAACACAACTAAAATGACACACAGCCCACAGACTCAGTGTGCCACTCAACCACAGCCAATAAGGCAAAACAATGTATCCAACACACTGGTTATAGGTGACGCTGTAGTCAGGCACACTGATGTCCCAGTCACCAGGCTAAACAAGGAGAAGGTTACTGTCAGCTGCCTGTTGGGTGCCAGGATCCACCACATAACTTACGCACTCAGGTCACTCCACAACTAGTACAAATATGACTCTGTCATTGTCCATGTTGGTGTGAATGACCTGAGATGTACCTCTCTGGACTACATGAAAAGAGACATGGAAGAGCTCTCCGATCTTGTAGCCCAGGCGGGTATGACCCTAGCCCTGAGTAGCATTCTGCCATTGCCCAGAATGATACTGCAGTACAAGGACAAAATGATTGACTTCTGGTGTCACTCAAAGGGGATCAGTATCTGTCTGCTTGGCATGACATGGTTGACAGACCAGGGTGCTTTGCCAGAGATGGCCTGCACCTGTTGCCCCTTGGATTTCGGATACTGGCTAAGGCTCTTGCCATTTTTTAGGCAAGGTTCAAATGACAAATTCACCACCGTAACAGGAAAGCAAAAACTGAGGGTAATGCTACTCAATGCTAGAAGTTTAAATCTCAAAATGCACTCACCCGAGGCACTCCTTAAAATGGAGAACACTGATACAGTGACTGAGACCTGATTCAAGGCTCCAGAAAGCACCCCTGAACTACCAGGGGATAACTCATACCACACTTTTCGGCCATGTAACCTGGACCGGAACACCAAAGGCAGAGGTGTGTCCATATTCATTAAGGATATCCACACCTCCAGGATAGTTGCTCAGCATAATGCATCCGAGGTTATCCAAGGGCAACTAACTCTGAGCAAAGCAGCAATCCAAATTGTAGCTTGCTACAGATCCCCCACCATGCCCCAGGATTCCCACTCCTCTTTTCTTGATGTACTGGAAAATATTAGGGTTCAACCACCGTAATAATGGGTGATTTCAACTACCCCACCATTAACTGGGAAAACTACTCGTGTACCACCTCCTTCACACAACACTTTCTGGAATTCATAAACTCCAATGCTCTGGATCAACTTATCCACACCCCCACAAGGAGCAACAATATCCTAGACCTAGTCATTACCAGCATGAGTGACCGGGGTTCCACACCTGAAGTCAACTCTTCATTGGTCCGATCCGACCATAAGCTAATCACCCATGATATCCACATCCCGCCCCCACCCCCCATTAAGGAAATCAAGGTAAAAAATTTCTCCAAAGCCAACTTCATGCTTCCTAAGACAGAAGTGGTGAACTTCATGACACCCATGCAGATGGACAATACAGTTACAACTGCTGAATCCTACACAAATGCACTCTATAAGCACTTACACGAGTGCATGGATCGTGCTATCCCAAACAGAACCAAGACGCTATCCTCCAAAAAAACAAAGCCAATCTGGTGGTCCCCTGCCATAAACAAACTTTACAACAGAAGGAAGAAATTGTTGCAAAAGAGAGTAAAATCCCATGAGTGGAGGAGCTCCCTGGTCAGCCTCAGTAATAAGCTCCTCCAAACCTAGCTATGAAAATAAAATCGCCACTGATTCTAAGGAAAACCACAAAGCATTCTATAGCTATGTCAAGAATCTAAATGGCAACACCCAGAACTTCTCTGAGTTACAGCACAACGACATGAAAATTACAGAACCAACTGATATTGCCAACATCCTGGCAGATAGGTTCAGTGCTAACTTTACCCCCCCAGACACCCTAAATGGCCCATATCTATACAGGAAGAATGCAGAGTCCCTGTAATTACAACTAAGCAGGTAAAATCTGCACTCTCTAAAGCTAAAAACATAGCATCCATGGGACCGGACAACATCCCAGGCTGCATTTTACACGAACTTCAGAACGAACTGGCTCCCCACCTAAACACCATGTTCAGTCATAGCCTCACATCAGGCTTTCTGCTCACTGAATGGCATACAGCAACAGTTATCGCACTCCAGAAAGGGGGGGCCAACACTGTTCCCGTAAACTATCGCCCTATTAGCCAGATGAGCCTGGTCTGCAAAGTCCATGGAACGTATCATCATGGAACTCATAAACAAAGACATTGGCAACCTCCAAACCCTGGATCCCACCCAGTTCGGGTTTGTGAAAGGCAGATCATGCCTCCTGAACCTGATCGACTTCTTTGAGGCAGTCACCAAAGCCGTAGATGAGGGTAAGGTGGTTCACACAGCCTATCTTGACCTTGCCAAGGCTTTTGACACCATCCCCCATTCTGGAATTATAGCTAAACTCTTTAAACTAGATATAAATCCCTACTTCACAAGATGGGTTGCCAACTGGCTCACTGACAGAACCCACACTGTAAAAGTTGCACACTCCAAATCTGACCTCAAACCAGTGACAAGTGGAATACCACAGGGTTAAGTCCCGGGACCTCTCCTGTTTGGTATCTACTTCTCTGAAGTACAGGCTAACACAGAAGGCATCTGGCTAATGAAGTTCACAGATGACTGCAAATTAGGAGCCATAGTCAAGTCCCCAAATGATGTTTAAATCCTACAGAAGGGCCTCGCTGAGACAGATGCCTGGTATCAGAGCCATGGCCTCAAGCTCAATGCCAAAAAGTGCATTGTCATCCCCTTTGGTAAAAACTCTGTACCCATGAACTACTACATAGACAGCAGTCTACTTAACACCAAATTTGTGATGAGACCTTGGGTCACAGGTGGACAGTAGTCTGTCCTTTGATAGTCACATCACCACAGTAGTCAGGAAGTCCTTCTACATGGCACACCTCATCATAAAAGGGCTTTCATCCAGGAAAAAAGCGGTCATTGTTCCCCTCTACTTGACACTTATTAGACCCATTATAGAGTACAATGCCCCTTTGGAATGTACCTCACAAGACATCTGCAGCGGCTGGAAAGGCCACAGAAGTACCTCACAAAGAGGATTACTGGCCACAAAGAGATGCCCTACACTGACCATCTCCAAAAACTCGAGCTTTACTCCATAGCATATCGTCTACTCCGAGGTGATCTCTGCTTAACATATAAAGCTATGTCAAACCCATAGCTGCTGGACATGCTACACCTACAGAAATCCCAATCCCTCCGAGCTACATTTTCTAGGGACTTAAACTCGTCACCACAATAAACAGGACATGCTGGAGGGATAGTTTCCTGTCCCAGAGTCTTCCCATCCAGAACAGGCTACCCATCTATGTCAAGCAAAGTTCTTCATTAGCACTCTTCAAGAAAAATTTTGATGAGTAGATGGGAAATAAGAAATACACCCCGGGGATCACTTTTGTGTCTCTGCTCGACAGTGGCACAGGAAAATAACTTTCTTGGGTGGCATAAGCCAGGAAACATTGTTGGCTAGGCTTATGTAGGCCGTCGGGCTGATAGCCTAGTACCTACCTATGAACCTATATGAGAGCAGGTTAAGCCATTCTCATGCACAGACAGTCCCCATACTCGGGAACCATAGACTTATTGTTTACTATGTGTATCTCAAATGTCTGTTTGTGGTAAAAGCAATAATTATGGACACACTAATTTATTTCTGGGTTGTTTCATACATATACAAAGTAGTCCAAGTATTCTAACTTATTTCACATAAATGCACACCAGTTCTGCAATGCCAGACTGTTTAAGCTGATCAAACAAGATGAAAAGTTAGTTTCATTCACAGACACCACTCTCATTCACCTAACAGCTGCATCTCTTTTGGTTGTGGTAAAAAATACCTCGGAGCAAGAATCAGAACAAACCCAAAAAATAATGAATGCCAAATGGTCAAGAATCAGAGACAGATTTTAAGTATTGCTCCTATATACTTAAAGTTGCTAGAATAAACATTTCTTAAGAACATGAAATCTGAAACTCAAATATTTAACAATTATCTGTTACTATTTAGTGACTCCATTTCTCAACAATTTGCTAGAAAAACACAAATTTTCTGAGAAACAAACCAAAAATATGTGGCAAAATTGGAGGCATTTATCAAACTCTGGGACAGTCGAGTGCTATGTGATTTCAACTTGGTTTCATATAAAACAGTAGCTAGGCCAGAAGTATTTCAACCTGTCTCAAACAAATGTGCATTAGTCTTGCTAAGCCAAATGGTTAACTGAACAAACAAAAATAGCTTGGGTTACTTTCACCCACAAATAGCCCCCACTATGAAATTATAGCCACTTTTTTGTGAACACCTCTTCATACTGTATAAAAAATAACACCTCTAAACCTCTTAGCACAATAATCAAATGCAAAGTCAAAGAGAAATGAGGATCTAAGGTCCAAATTCAGAGACTGATTTTAAATATTTCTCTAATATACTCAAACATCAGTGCTAGAATAGCAATGCTTATCTTAGCAGACATCTTCCAAAGGATATGAAGTCTGAAATTCAAATGCTCATCAGTATTTAATTAGAGATCCTCGGTGATTTGCCAGAAATCACATATATTATGAAGAACATATCAAAATGAGGCAACATCACGGACATTCTACAAAATCAGAGGCAGTTTTGATTTTGTTTCACACAAAGTACCTAAACCTTATTTCATACAAATACACACAAGTCCTAAAAGGACAGAATCAAAGCTAAGAAAACAGGACGTTAAGTTGCTTTTATCCATATCAAGCCCTCTCCCCCAATTGAATGACTGCAATCCTCGATGATGTAGCAGAAAAACACAAATGTTACGAGGCACAGACCAAAAAAACATGAGACAACGTCACTCACATTCTACAAAATCAAAAATGGTTTCAGCTTAGTTTCACACAAAGAGCACCAAGAGTAAATATTTCAACTTATTTCATATAAGTGCGCACTAATCCCATTAAGCTAGATTATAAGCTGGGAAAACAGAAGAGTAAGTTGCAGATCAAAAATATTAAGCAGAGACCAGGAGTTCAGCAATATCAGACTATTTCACATGTGTTTCACACAAAAAGAGCCAGAGAAGAATTACTCTTAATTTATTTCACAAAAATGTATACTAGACCTTAATGGCAGACTTTAAACAGAGTACATGAAGAGTGCTTATTGTTTTCATCCACAGCACAACTAGTCTCCACCCCTATCTGGTTGTCTGCCAACATAAGTGAAAAAAGAAAAGAGCAAATACTCTGAATTATTTCACATAAATGTGCATAAGCTCTTAATGCCAAACTTTAAACAGAGCAAATAATGAGTGCAGGTTGCTTTCATTCACAACACAGCTAGCCACACAGCCCCCAAAACAGACAATATTCTCATTTATTTCCCCAAATATATACTGACCCTCAATTTCAGACTTTAAACTGTACAAATGAAGTGAGCAATTTACTTCCATCCACAGTACTGCCAGCCCTACTATCCACCCTATCTGGTTGTCTGCCACAATATTAAAAAAGAGAATATATACTCCAGTTTATTTCACACTAATGATCACTGGCCCTTAATGCCAGATTTTAAATTGAGAAAATAAAGAGGGTAAGTTACTTTCATCCACATCACCACTATCTCTCTCAGCTAGTTGCCTAACAGTGAATTAAAAAAAGATCATATATCTGCAACAAAGCTGTATTGTTTTGAATTTACTGGAAGTATTTATGTTAAGATACTACAGATGTGTTGCAGACATATGATACTCTCTTCATAGTTAGCACTTTCTTTCAAAAAGCAGGGCTTTGCAGCTAAGATGCTCTATAACATCTCCTGGTAAGAGAGGCAGAAAACACAATGAGATTGTGCAGCTCAAGCTAATAGAGGACTGTGCTGCAAAGGACTGCTAGTGCCAATACTAGATCAGATTTGTAACCTGCAGCTGAACATGTTCATATTAATTAATTATAAGGTCCTTTGTAATACTAGATGGCTTACAAAATCTAAAGACCTTTATGCTATCATAACTTGTGAAAAATATGGTTAGAACTACATGGCTTTCAGACATCCCCATTAAAAACAAATGGTAGTTCTTTTGGTCTTTATTTTGCCAAGCAGAGGTAACTGAAAATAAGCAAAAATGCTGAGGACTCCCAACTATGTCACAAGGAAACACAGCTGACTTTTATGTTTGATATACCACTTTTATGGATCAGCCATTGCTCGTGTGACTGAGCAACAAATGTCACATTGGTTTGATTGTCTGTCACAAGATATTCTACATAAACAGTGCTTGTAACTGATATCAATAAGTACAGGCTGCTAACAGTGGAAGTGCTTGGCGCTAGAGTTTAGCTCAGGTAGTGGGGTATTAAGGACAGGGTTCAGAATACAACTTAGAATTCTGTACCCTGGCTAACTTGTGTAACACTTTTTAAATTGATATTTCTTTAGTGTGTATAGAAAATTATGTTTAATTGCTGTTATAATGTTGTAATGCAGTCCATTACTTTACTACTTTTCTGATTTCACCAATTTGCATCTCCCCTCCAGCTAGTTAAGGTTTGCTGAACAGTTCTAAGTAATTTATCTTTTTTGCTTCGTATTCACAGATTGTACAGGTAGAGTTCATTGTGTAAAGCCACATGTACCAGCTATGCTGCATGGCACATATTATACTTGTAGACTGCTTTGTACAAGTGTACTGATGGTAAACATAAAAAATTGCCTTTATAAACTTCTAAGATGATGACAGAAGTGGTTAATTTATGTAGAAACTGTGATTACTGCTGTTTTCAGTTTTCATTTCTTTTTAATTTTTTATCAAGCAAAGAAAAACCTTTATTACATAACAAGGAAGACAATCCTGATTGTTTTGATAGATATCTGTCGCTGTAATTTTTTAAATTATATATAGTCCTTATTTCCTCAGACACCAATCTGAAAAAGCTGTATTGTAACCTTTAATTTCAGTCATGCAAACATTTCCTGCCAAATACAGATAAGTCAGTCAACAAGACTGCTACCACACAGACTATACGTCTACAGTTTATTAATATTACTCCACTATATAACTATAAAAAATAAAATACAGTCTCCATTACAAAAATAGCAATAGGTTAGTCTCAGAGTTTGTTAGTGGGCAAGTTAATCAGCTTGCACCCCATTACAACTCATGGAGTTTATTAACTAGAAAAGTAACATAACATACTGTCATGTGTTATTTCCTAGGAGAAGAACCTCTTAATAAAGTAAGAGGATGGATGTAAAGCAGGTAGTATCTACCAGAATCAGCATAGTCAGGCAGTGTACCTGGTGTTTAGAAATGAAAGCAAACAATTCTGGAGAAACAGATTAATCATTTTGGTATAGCCAGTTGCTTGGTATCCACTCAGTGAATATTTTTAAAATCCTGTAGTTGTATGCATTGTGCCTCTAAATGTCATGGATTACTCTTCATGTAGGCTCATAGGTAGGTACTAGGCTATCTGCCCGAGGGCATTTATAGGCCTAGCCAGAGTGTGTCGGCTTTTGCCGCCCCATTGATTAATTAACCGAGCCTCTGTCAAGCAGAGCCAATGAAGGTGTGTATTTTCTGTTACCCATACACTCGTCAAGGTTTCTCTTGAAGAGTGTTAGTGAGGGATCTGCCTAATCTAGATAGGAATTTTGTTCCAAAGCATGGGGAGTCTCTGTGAAAGGAATCTATCCCGCTAGTATGTTCTATTTATTGTTGTGGTGAGGTTTAGCTCACTAGAGTGCATGGCTTGCAGTGACTTGGATTTCTTTAGGTGGAGCATGTCCATCAATTCTGAGTTGGACATGGCTTTGTAAGTCAGGCAGAGATCACCTCTGAGTAAGCGATATGCCACTGAGTACAGCCGGAGGTTTTTCAGTCGGTCTGCATAGGACATATGTTTGAGGCCAGTAATCCTCTTGGTGAGGTACTTTTGTGGTCTTTCCAGCTGTTGGAAGTGTCTTGTGCGGTACATCCCAAATGGGGCATTGTACTCTATGATGGGTATGATGAGTAGAGAGGCACTATAACCTCTTTATTTCTAGATGCGAACCCTTTAGCAATTAGATGAACCACATAGAAGGATTTCCTAACTACTTTGGCAATATGATTGTCAAAGGAGAGATTTCTATCTACCTGGGTCCCCAGATCTCTTATTACCTCTTCTGTATTAAGGGGACTGCCACCTATGTGGTAATTCGTGGCTGTTTTGTTTTTCCCAAATGGGATGACTATCCATTTTTTGGCATTTAGCTTGAGGACATGACTTTGACACCAGGTGTCCAACTCAGTAAGGCCTTTTTGGAGGATGTCCATGTCAGCCGAAGAGTAAATTATGGCTCCCAGTTTGCAGTCATCAGCGAACTTGGTTAGCCATAGTCCTCCTGTGTTTGCCTGTACTTCTGAGAAGTATATGCTGAACAGTAGGGGTCCCAGGACCGAGCCTTGTGGGACACCACTTGTGATTGGTTTAGAGTCTGACCTAGAGCCTGCTATTCTTACTGCGTGAATTCTGTCTGTAAGCCAGTTGGCAACCCATCTTGTGACATAGGGGTTTATGTTCAGGCTGGTGAGTTTTTCTTAATACCTGAGTGAAGAATGCTGTCAAATGCCTTGGCGAGGTCAAGGTAGGATGTGTGAACCTCATCTATGGCCTTGGTGATGGTCTCAAAGAATTCAACCAGGTTTAGTAGGCATGCTCTACCCTTAACAAAGCCGAACTGGGTTGGGTCAAGTGTTTGGAGGTTCCCAATGTCTTTAATGAGTTCCATGAGGATGCGCTCCATAGCCTTGCAGACCAGGCTAGTCAGGCTTATGTGGCAATAGTTACCAGGGTTTGCTGTGGCCCCCTCCTTTCTGGAGCGGAATAACTATTGCTGTGTGCCATTCTATGGGCACGTAGCCTGTGGAGAGGCTGAGGTTGAACAGCATGTTTAGGTGGGAGGTTAGTTTGTTCTGTAGTTCATGCAAGACGCATCCTGGGACAGCATCTGGCCCCACTGATACTGTGTTTTTGGCTTTTGAAAGGGCTGTTTTCACCTGTGCATCTGTGATTTCCAGGACATTACACTTTTCCGGTATTGTTGTGGGCCCTTTTGGAGGTGAGAGGGGGGTGAAGTTTGCACTGAATCTATCTGCCAGGATGTTGGCAATATCAGTAGGTTCAGTATATTTTGTGCTATTTTGCACTAGCTCAGAGCATATCTGTGAGTTGTCACTTAGATTCTTGACATGGCTAAAGATGGCTTTATGGTTATCTTTCAAATCCTTGGGTATTTTTCTTTCGAAGTTAGCCTTGAATGATTTTATGAGGGACCTTAGTTTCTTACTGATACTGATCAGGGATGTCTTTCCTTCTTGGGATTTGCTTTTTTCTGAACTAGTTTCCTCCTTTTATTGTATAACCTGTTTATGGCAGGGGCCCACCAGACTGGTTTCCTTCTCTTATGGGAGTGAGTCTTGGTTTTGCTAGGGATGGCACAATCCATGCATCCTTGTAGGTGCTCACAGAGTGCATTTGTAAAGGATTCTGCATCTTTGGCAGCGTTATCCTTTAGCCTGGGGGCTGTGAAACATACCACCTCTATCTTAAATAAGGTGAAGTTTGCTTTAGAAAAGTTTTTCACTGTGGTTTCCTTGGTTGGGGGTGATGTTGGGGTGTGGACATCCAGAGTGATTAGTTTATGGTCTGACAGGTTGACCTCCAGTGCAGAACACCTTTCCCCCATGTTGGTAATGACCAGGTCCAGTATGTTTTCACCTCTGGTAGGGGAGTTTACCAGATGATCCAGTGCATTTGAGTTGATAAATTCCAGGAAGTGCTGAGCCTGGGAGTTTGTACTCAAGTAGTTTTCCCAAGTTAATGGTAGGGTAATTGAAATTGCCCGATATCAGGGAGTTCGGTAGGACCTTCATGTTTTCCAGTGTCTCCAGAAAGGCAGAGTGGTGGTCCTGGGTCATGGAGGGTGATCTGTAGCAGGCCACAATTTGTAAAATATACTTATTACTAAACAACAGTATTAAAGGCAGAATTTCAAGACGGGGCTTCAAAAATATATAGTTCATCACATAGGTTCATAGGTAAGTACTAGGCTATCTGCCCAAGGGCATTTATAAGCCTAGCCAGAGTGTGTTAGCTTTCGCCACCCCCTTAAATTAGTTCCCTGTGCCTCTGACCAGCAGAGCCATTAGTTCCCTGTGCCTCTGTCCAGCAGAGCCACTGCAGTGATCCCCGGGGTAAATTTTCTGTTTCCCATCCACCCGTCAAGGTTTCTCTTGAAGAGTGCCATTGAGGGGGCTCTGCCTGATATATATTGGAATCTTGTTCCAAAGCATGGGGAGTCTGTGGGTCAGGAATCTATCCCTCCAGCATGTCCTATTTATTGTTGTCGTAAGGCTTATATCCCTAGAGCGTGTGGCTCTATGGGATTTGTTTTTTTTTCAGGTGGAGCATTTCCATTAATTCTGGGCTGGACATGGGCTTGTATGTCAAGCAGAGATCACCTCTGAGTAAGCTGTATGCAACCAAGTACAGCTGGAGTTTCTTTAGTCGGCCTGCATAGGTCATCTGTTTGAGGCCAGTAATCCTCTTGGTGAGATACTTTTGTGGTCTTTCCAGCTATTGCAGGTGTCTTGTAATGTACATCCCAAATGGGGCATCGTATTCTATAATGGGTCTAATAAGTGATGAGTAGAGAGGCACAATAACCTCCTTTGTTCTGGATGAGAACCCTTTTGAGATTAGGTGGACCACTTAGAAGGATTTGCTAACCACCATGGCAATATGATTATCAAAGGAGAGATTATCTACTTGGGTCCCCAGATCCCTTATTACTTTATCTGTGTTTAGGGGACTACCACCTATGTGGTAGTTCATGGATACTTCGTTTTTTACAAAGGGGATCACTATGCACTTTTTGGCATTCATCTTTAGGCCATGATTTTGACACCAGGTATCTGTCTCAGTGAGACCCTTCTGCAGGGTGTCTGTATCAGCCGGAGAATCAGTTATGGCCCCTAGTTTGCAGTCATCTGCGAACTTGGTCAGCCAAAGACCTCCTGTGCTTGCCTGTACCTCTGAGAAGTATATACCAAACAGGAGGGGTCCTAGGACTAAGCCCTGGGGGACGCCACTTGTAACCGGTTTAGAGTTGGACCTAGAGTCTGCAACTCTCACCATGTGGGTTCTGTCCATGAGCCAATTTGCAACCCATCTTGTGACATAGGAGTTAATGTTCAGGTTGGTGAGTTTGTCTGTAATACCAGAATGGGGAATGGTGTCATAAGCCTTTGCGAGGTCTAGGTAGGCTGTGTGGACCTCTTTACCCTCATCTAATGCCTTGGTAATTGTCTGAAAGAAGTCCACCAGGTTTGGGTGGCATGATCTGCCCTTAACAAAGCCAAACTGGGTGGGGTCCAAAGCTTGGAGGTTCCCAATGTCTCTGTTAATGAGTTTCATGATGATGCGCTCCATAGCCTTGCAGACCAGGCTAGTCAGGCTTATAGGGCGATAGTTCCCAGGGTCCGTTGTAGTGCCACCTTTGTGGAGTGGGATAACTGTTGCTGTGCACCACTCTGTGGGTACGTAACCTGTAGAGAGGCTGAGTTTTAACAGTGTGTTTAGGTGAGGGGTTAGTTCATTTTGGAGCTCATGTAAGAAACAGCATGGAACACCGTCCAGTCCCATTGAGGCTGTGTTTTTGGCTTTGGATAGGACTATTTTAACCTGTGTGTTGGTGATAGCCAGGGCCTTACATTCTTCTGGTATGGTTATGGGCCCTTTAGGGGGTGAGAGGGGTGTGAAGTTTGCACTGAATCTGTCTGCCAAAAGGTTGGCAATATCAGTTAGTTCAGTGTATTGTGCGCCATTCTGCACCAACTCAGAGCTGATCTGAGAGTTTCCACTTAGGGTTTTGACATAGCTAAAGAATGCTTTGTGGTTACCTTTGGAGTCCTTGGCAATTTTTCTTTCAAAGCTAGCCTTGGATGATTTAATGAGGGATCATAGTTGCTTGCTGATACTGATCAGGGATGACTTTCCTTCTAGGGATTTTGCTCTTATCTGTACTAGTTTCCTCCTTCTATTGTAGAACCTATTTTTGGCAGGGGTCCACCAGACTGGTTTCCTTTCCTTGGAGGAGTGAGTCTGGGTTTTACTTGGGATAGCATGATCCATGCATTCCTGCAGATGATCATAGAGTGCCTTTGTATAGGTTTCAGCAGCTTGGACAGCATTGTCCATTGGCTTGGGGGCTGTGAACCTTTCCACCTCGGTCTTAAGCAATGTGAAGTTTGCTTTTGAAAAGTTTTTCACGGTGGTTTCCTTGATTGGGGTTGGGGTAGAATGTGAATATCCAGAGTGATTAGTCTATGGTCTGATCTAACCAGCGAGGGGTTGACGTCAGGTGTGGAATACCGGTCACCCATGTTGGTGATGACCAGGTCCAATATGTTCCCTCTGGTGGGGGTGTTGACCAGTTGATCCAGGGCATTCGAGTTTATAAATTCTAGGAAGCATTTTACAAGGGAGTTAGTACTTGAGTAGTTCTCCCAGTTAATGTTTGGGTAGTTGAAATCACCCAGTATAAGTGTGTTTGGTAGGACCTTAATATTTCCCTGTGTCTCCAGAAATGCGGAATGGGGGTCGTTGGTCATGGTGGGTGATCTGTAGCAAGATACAATTTGGATTGCAGTTTTACCTGTTGTTAGTTGCACTTGGATGGTCTCTGATGCATCATGCTGTACCACTAACCTGGAGGTGTGAGTATCCTTGATGAATATGGATACACCCCTGCCTTTTGTGTTTCGTCCGGGTTCTGTGGCCAAAAGGTATGGTATGAGTTATAGCCTGGTAGTGCTGGGTGCTCTCTGGAGCCTTAAACCAGGTTTCTGTTACTGCACAGATATCAATGTTCTCCATACTGAGGAGTGCCTCGAGTGTGTGCATTTTGAGGTTTAGACTTCTGGCGTTGAGTAGCATTACCCTCAGTTTTTGGTTACTTGTGCTATTTACGGTGGTGGGTTTGTCTTTTGAGCCTTCCCTAAAAAAGGCACTAGGAGGGGCGGCAAGAGCCTTTGCCAGTATCTGAAAGTCTAAGGGTGACAGTGCAAGCCATCTCTTGTGAAGCAACGTGGCTTGTCAAGCATGTCATACCAGGCAGACAGATGCTGGATCCACTTTGAATGACACCAGAAACTTAACCAGTTGCTGAAGTTGATCATTTTTTCTTTATACTGTGGCATCATTCTTGGTGAGGGTAGGATGCTACTCAGGGTCAGGGTCATATCTGCCTGGGCTACATGATCATAGATCTCTTCCATGTCTCTTTTCATGTAGTCCAGGGAGGTACGTCTCAGGTCATTCACACCAACATGTACAATGACAGTCGTATTTGTACTTGTTCTGGAGTGACCTGAGTGCTTGTGTTATGTGGCGGATCCTGGCGCCTGACAGGCAGCTAACTGTAACCTTCTCCTTGTCCAGCCTAGTTAGTGGGACATCAGTGTGCCTGACTATACAGTCGCCTATCACTAGTGTGTTGGGTATGTTATTTTGCCTTAAGGGCTGTGATTGCCTGGCACACTGATTATGTGAAGTATGTGTTTCATGGTTGGTGATGGGTTGTGGAGGTTGCTTGGATGTCTGCTTTGGAGGTGTCTGTTGCTTTTGCAGATTTTTATTAGAGCCTCCGAGTATGTTTTCGTGTATTTATGTGTGTTATTTGCCAGTGTTGGTTTGTTAGGTCTATGTGAGACTGGTGGTGTGTTGCAAGTATTACCCTTCTCCTCTTGACAGTCAGTTAGAGTCTGGGGTTGAGAGAGCTTTGCCTCCAGTCTGGCTGTATAATTGCATCCCTCGCATATATTAGTGTTTGGTGGTAGGAGGAGAGCCTTGTCTGTAAATGAAGCAGTTGTAACATTGCCTCAAAATGCCCAGATTCACCAGCTGGACTGGAGAGTACACCGAAAACTGCCCTTTGGACATGCTTGAATAGGTAGAGTGTGCTGTTTTTCTGATTGACTGGTGTGGACGAATAGAGAGCCTTGTCCTTCTAGACAGTATAAGGGGGGCTAGTGCTAGGGGTATTTAATGCTTGTTGTGAGTTTTAAGCACGTGCTGGGCTATAAAATGAATGGTTTGAGTGCTAAAGTTGAAGGTTTGTCTAGTTCCAAGGGAAAAACTGAAGAGTAGACTTCGTGGAGTCGGGAATACTTTAACCCTAGCTACCCAGCACGCAAAACCGCGCAAATGCAGTTTTTATATCAGAAAGATTAAAGAGATATAAATTAGCCCAAAATGGCCAAGAAAACTACAGTTTCTGGGCAGAAACCACTCCTCCAAGGGCAGGTAGGCTGTTCAGAGCTCTCCACTCTCACTGGTGAACAAAAAAACGTTCTTTTTGCCCAAGTAAGGTATGGCCAAACACAGAAGCTTAAACACAGTCCAGGTATCAGCAGGTATCTGAAACTGGACATTTCTAGCTTAGTAAGGCGGGAAAATAGCAAGATTTTTGTTTTTTTTTTTTTCAAGAAAACAGTAGAAACAAATGCAAAAACACTTTTATAGTGCAGTAATGGCTGTCACACTTCACTGGGAAGCCGGTTGTTGTTGTTTTTTGTCTTTCGGCTTTTTCCCGGTAAGGGGTTACCACAGCAGAACACCGGTCCGCTAATGATTGGCAGTAGATTTTTACAAAACGCTGAAGTGCCAGCTCAACGCCCAACCTTCAACGAAGGCATGCCCATTTACGCACGCATGTCTTTCGAACGCTACCCAGCCGTGGGGAGGACATGCAGACTCCACACAGAAGGCACTCCCAAGCCAAGCTGAGAATCGAACGTGAGAACCTCTTGCTGTGAGGTAACAACGCTACCACCGTACCACCACGGCAAGTTTACCCAGTAACAGATAAAAATACAATTTACAACAAAAACAAATTTTAAAGTGCAGGCACAAATAATTGCAATTTCAGTGTAAAATGAGCGTTCTGAGAAGCAATAAAAGCCAGAAAATTAGCGTTTAAGCGGAAATAGCAATAAGCAGCAAGAAAAACCAATAAATTGGTACTTAAACACTCCAAAGTCTCTCCTTTTGTCTGTCTGGCATTGTAGGTCTCTGCAGGACACCTGGGCAGGATCTGCTGAGCTTATACAAACACAAAAAACGCGCAAATGCGTTTTTTATATCAGAAAGGTTAAAGAAATAGAAATTAGCCCAAAATGGCCAATAAAACTACAGGTTCTGGGCAGAAACAACTCCTCCAAGGGCAGGTAGGCTGTTCAGAGCTCCCCACTCTCATTAGTGAACAAAGAAACTTTCTTTTTGCCCAAGTAAGGTATGACCAAACACAGAAGGTTAAACACAGTCCAGGTATCAGCAGGTATCTGAAACTGGACTTTTCTTGCTTAGTAAGGCGGGAAAATAGCAAGATTTGTTTGGTTTTTGTTTTGTTTTTTTCAAGAAAACAGTAGAAACAAATGCAAAAACACTTTTATAGTGCAGTAATGGCTGTCACACTTGAGTGGGAAGCAGGGTTGCCAGATTTCCGACTGGCCAGGTAGGGACTAAAAAAAAAAAAAAAAAAAGACTTTCACTGTAAGTGAAGACTAAAACCTTTGCATTAAACACAAGAAGCTCCGTGTTTAGCGATTTTTGATTGGCCCGTATGCCGGTATATGGGCCAATCAAAAAAAAAACAAAGCGGAGGCTGCCCGGGATTTAAATTGGCAGGGCGGGACTCTGGATCAGGCTGCTGATCTCGGGACAGTCCTGCTCAAATAGGGACATCTGGCAACCCTGGTGGGAAGCTAGTAACAATTTACATAACAGTCAAATACACAAAATGTGGTGCACACAACTTTCAAAAACATTGCAAGTTTGTGATAAAATTTAAGAATGCGGCCTTGCAAGTTTGGTACTTATCAGGTTTGCAATGCTATGATTTCATTTTAGCATCTTATGGCTTTCACAGCTATTATTTTGCAAATAATGGCACATAAGTCAGACCTAGTATGCAGCCAAACACAGACATTCAATACACACAGAAACCCAACACATGTACACACACACGTGCACACACTTGCATGCACAATAACTTTCAATAGAGAATTGTCTAGATTTCCTTTACATAACTGTTATAATTTTATAGTTTCTGCTATAAATATGCTTTGTTATATTCTTGTTCTCCCTGCATAAATACCATTTTTGAAGCAAGAGATCTGTACCTTTTCTGCAATTATCCATAAGATAGGGCTATGAAGGTAACAATATTAATCTGAAGAAAAATACATCTGCATCAAACTTGCGAGCATGTGCTCAGGCTACTGATGCTGATTTGTCCACGTTACTAACTAACATAGTGTATTAAACAGGTGCAAAGGCAAGTCACAAGGACTGCTTATCAGTTAACCAACAAGTTTTGCTGAAATCTGTCTGATTAGCTGAGTGTCTTGGGGTCTCAGCAGAAGTACGTCTGCCTGTAAGGCTCTTCTAACTTTTAATCAGGAGGAAATATAGAACTTCTGTAGACTGCTTTTGTCCTACTTTTTCACTTATATTAACAGTAAAGATGAAGCAAATGAATTGTCTGTGTTATATTTAAACATCACTTGTGAAAATACAGTTCTCCGCATAATTTGATTGTGCCTCAAAAAGGGGAAGTTCATTTAGCTGAAACCAGTTCTCTGCATTTCTGCTTGTGTGTGCAACTTCATAGTTTATGCCTATCATGTATTTTCATGCAATTATCTGTCTCACGTGGCCTCTGGATTTAAACAAGTTCAGCTGCTTGCAACTTAACTGAAGATAATATAGTTTTAACAGAACTTGTACTTGACAATCTTAGCAGTTTTCTGAGTAATAGCTGAATTAGAAGTTTACTCCTCAGTGCTAAACATAAATTAACATTACTCTGAAGAGGGTGGCCATCTGTACAAAAAGGCTGAGTTTCTTAGCTCTGTATGTTCTCTTCCTCAAAATCCTCAACTCACAAGCCCCTTTAAAGGAACAATCCCAGCATTTCTTTGTTTACATTCTGCAATATTTACCTTGAGCAGTGTGTAATTCTGAGCATTTATTTTATTTGTATTTTTATTTGCATTTGTTGACCGGGAGTGTCCGACTGGACGTAGGTCCATTTTCAGTGGAGGCCTGGGGTGACAAGCTCCACAGTTAAAATATACAGACAGTAGTTACATTGGATTTACATAGCGATTAACAATTTGATTAACATAGCAATTAGTTTCAAACATAGTTACAGATGAAGAACATAGTACATCAGTAGACAACTAGAATCTTTATCTGGGAAGTACATAACAGACATTAACAATTGTTACAATAAGAAGTTCCTGCTGTATAATAAAGTAGTAGGCTTATGAGCATCCGAGCTTGCTATATTCAAGGTAGTTAGTGGGGTGGAAAGAAAGGTAGTGGTTGGATGGGGTGGGTGATATTAGAGTGGGAGTTGCAAGGGCATAGCCAGCATGTTTTTAGGTGCACTTTTAGTAAAGTTTTGAAGTGGGTGCATGATGGTACGGAGGTAATTGTGGGTGGGAAGGAATTCCATAATTTGGCTATGGCACAAGAGAATAGTGCTTCAGCAGCAGAGTTATTGGCTTTAGTGATCTGCAAGTGATTTTTGTTGCTGGATCTTAGTGGTCTGTTGGTGCGATACGGTTGGAGTAGATTCTGGAGGGATGGGACATTTAGTGGATGGTTTACTAGCTTGTGGGCGAGTGACAGTTGATACCATTGAAGGAGGTGAGGGAGTTCAAGCCAGGCCAGTTCAGCAAGTGAGAGACAGTGGTGACTATGGTAGGATGCCCCTGTGGCGAATTTGGCGATTTTGTTGTAGCAGGTCTCTAGCTTGTTTAGATCGCATTGCCTTAGATTGGTATATATTGGAGAGGCATAAAGTAAGGTGGAGATAAGGTGGGAATTTGCTACTGAAATCTTTGCTGCTTTGGTGAGAAGTTGCTTATTTCTGTATAATGCTCATAGTTTATTGTGGACTTTTTTTATGGTCATGGATATGTGAATGTCAAATTTTAGTTTATTGTCTATTTCCACTCCTAGCAATTTGGTGTGTTCTGTTGGGTGCACAGTGGTGGTGTCTTTTGCTGTGATGTTAAAGTGAGAGTTGTTTTGAGGATGTTTGGTGGGTCGGAAGATGAGTAGCTCAGTTTTGTTTGGGTTGAGTATTAATTAGGCATCAGATAACCAAATTTCAACAGAGGAAAAGGCTTCCTGTGTGACTTTTTGCAGTTTGGGTAGGGATTGGGCTGAGCAGATGATGGTTGCGTCATCTGCAATTTTATGAGTGTGCCATGTTTGGTGGCAGAGGCTAGATTATTGGTGAAAATAGAGAAGAGTAGGGGTCCAAGGATGGATCCTTGGGGGAACCCCTATAGAGACAGGTAGGGAGATATGTCATTCTGCCATACAACAGATTGTTGGCAGTCAGACAGGTAACTCTGAAACCAGTTGGTGACTGATTGGGAGAAGGATAGGTTATTTAGGACAGAGATGAGTTGTTTGTGTGTGACCATGTCAAATGCTTTAGATAGGTCTAGGAAAGTAGCAGAGGAGAGATAGCCATTGTTTTTATGCAGTGGTAGTAAAGGAGAGTAAGGCAGTGGTGGTGCTATGGTTTGGTCGGAAACCATGCTGAGTATTGGAAAGGAGGTTGTTAGTAAGGAGGTAGTCTGAGACCTGAGAGTGATTGCATCTCTCTAGTATTTTGGAGAGTGAAGAGAGAATAGCTATGGGGCAGGAATTGGACATTTCTGTGGAGGGGCCGCCTTTGTGGAGGGAAATTATATGTGATACTTTCCATAGTGTGGGAACGTAACTTTCTGACAGAGATCGGTTAATCACGATGAATACTGGGCAGGCCAGAGCATCAGCTGTGATTTGTAGATCTTCACTTGGGAGGTTGTCCGCTGCTAATTTGGTGGGCTTAAGTTTAGTTAAGAGTTTTTTTTATGTTGGAGGTAGGTACAGGAGAAAAAGAGAAGGCAGTGGTGAGGTTACTAGTTGTAGGTGTGGGTTGGAGGGGAGGGGGGTTGTGTTGTTTAGCTAGTGATAGCATGGTTTGTGTGAAGTGTGTTTTGAATGAGGTAGCAATATTTTCGGAGGAGTGAGGGATGTTAGGAGGAGGGGTACTGACTTTACCTGGGTGGAGGATGGAGTTTATGGAGGACCAGAATTGTTTGGGGCTGTGTTGGGAGGAGTCTAGGGAAGACTGGTAGTAGTGGAATTTGTCCTGTTTTATTAGCTTTTTGACTCTATTGCATAGTTCTAGGAATTTCTGTCTAGTTGAGGGGGTTTTGGTTTTGCACCAGTGCTCCCAGGCTTTATCCCTGTTTTTCATTTCTGACTTAGTGGTTTTCTGTAACCATGGGGAGGGTCGTGCTTTGGTTCTGGAAAGTCTTATTGGGGCATGGTAATTAAGGAGCATGCCTGAGACTTGTCTGTGTAGGGTAGGGGAGGGTTAACCACAGGAAGTTTCAGCCTTTTAATCACAGTCCTTTTTTTCCTGACCTACTCACAACACCTTTTAGGCTGAGCCATTCATTATTTTAGTTTGTGGCTTGTTATTTTCAAAGAAAGTTATCTTCTAAATGTTTAATGATCTGACTTCTAGTTTCTGTGGAAAGGATTAGTAAACAGAATTATTCAGTCTTTTTTGAGATGTTAATTAGCTTATCCAGTGGCTTTTGTCTTCATCAAATAATACATTTTATTACCTGCTGCTACTTCTGTAGAAAGCATGTGCGATTTAACTCACAAGCATTAGTACATGGAGTTCTCTGTTCCTTGCATTTCATGTTATTTGATGCCTGCTTTGGAATCCACATCGAATGCACACAGTAAAACAATGAAAGCTAAATGTAATATTTTCTTCAGTACATGCTCATCTACTTGCTTTTCAACAGTTTCAAACAGTGAGATTCCCATGAGTGCTTTCATACCTTGCATTGCATGCCTGCAGTTCATTTCTGATGCTACTCTCTGCAGCTTTATCACCATTCTGTTATGCATCACTGCCTTTCATTTTGTCCTGATCCAAATTCACTGTTTCTTGACTACCTTACCAATTATATCCTTTAATTTCTGAGTCCCCGATTTTCTTTGCCAATGGGTCTAAATATAATGCAAATACCAAAGGGGAGAGAAGACACCCTGCCTGGTTCCTCTGCTCAAGCGATGATTATCAGAGAGTACCCCGGCCACTTTAGTTTTCACCTCTGATCCTTCATATATCCTTCTAATCATAGGTTTATAGGATGATGCTATGCTATTGGCCCAGAGGCCCTTATAAGCCTAGCCAAGAATTTCACCCATGTTCTCCTAAAGTAAGGACTTGTTTTCCTTGTCCAGCAGAGACATAGGTGGGATCCCAAGGATATATTTTCTGTTTCTCATTCAGGTTCCTCTTAAAGACAGCTAGTGAGGTACTCTGCTTGACATGGAGAGGAAGTCTATTCCACAGATGGGGGGAGTCATTGGGACACAAATCTATCCCGCCAACAAATTCTCTTAATGTCACAGACCAGGTTGAGACCTTGCATGTGGGTGGCACGAGTGGAGTTTGACTTACAGATATGCAGCAACTCCATCAAAGCTGAGTCTGAGATGGTCTTGTATGTCAGACTCAGGTCACCTCTGAGCAGTCTGTATGAGACTGAGTAGTGGGACAGGGCTTTTAGCCTATCTGTATAGGATAGTTATTTGTGACCCTGGATTTTCCTGGTCAGGAAGCTCAGTGGTCTCTCCAACTGCTGAATGTGCTTTTCAAGGTACATGCGAAAGGGGGGGCATTATATTCGATAATGGGTCTGATAAGGAAGGAGTACAGGGATGTTATGACCTCCTTGTTCTTGGAAGAAATACTCTTACTTATGAGGTGAGTCATGTAGAAAGCCTTCCGAACAACGGAGGCAACATGGTGGTCAAAAGTCAGGTTGCTATCAACCTGGGTGCCCAAGTTTCTCTTGACCCATTGCTTGCTTAGTACATTGTTATTAATGTAATAGTTAGTGGGGACACCATTTTCCCCAAAGGGGATAATGATGCATTTCTTGGCATTCAGTTTGAGGCCATGCTTCTGGCATCAGTCATTAGTTTGGTTAAGGCCCTCTTGAAGGATATTCACATCACTAGGGGAATTTATGACAGACCTCAGCTTGCAGTCATCTGCAAACTTGGTCAGCCACAGACCACTGGTTTTGGCTTGCACCTCAGAAAAGTATATCCCAAACAGTGGAGCCCCTAAGACCGATCCTTTGGGTACGCCACTTGTTACGAGTCTACTACTAGAGGTGGCTTCTCCTATTTTTATTGAGCGAGTTCTATCAGTGAACCAGTTAGCTACCCATCTGGTAACACATGGGTTGATGCCTAGCTGGGAGAGTTTATCTATTATGCCCGAGTGGAGAATAGTGTCAAAGGCTTTGGCTAGGTAAAGGTAGGTGGTGTGCACTTGTCTTGCTCTCATCCATGGCTTTGGTGACTGTTTCGAAGAAGGTGACCAAGTTTAATAGGCATGATCTTCCTTTGACAAAACCAAACTGTGTGGGATCAAGTGTTTGGAGGTTGCCAATGTCCTTGTTTATAAGGTCCATGATAATGCATTTCATGGCCTTGCAGATCATGCTAGTTAGGCTGATGGGCCTATAATTGCCTGGGTCAGTGGATGCTCCACCTTTGTGTAGAGGTAGGACAGTGGCTGTCCTCAATTCTGCTGGGACAAAGCCAGTGCACAGGCTTTGGTTAAATAGGGTACCTAGTGGTGCTGAGAGCTGTTGCCTGAGTTCATGTAAGACACAGACAAGGAGGTTGTTGGGTCGCATGGAGGCTGTATTTTTTGCCTTTGATGGGGCATTAATAACCTGCTCCCAAGTGATGAGGGGAGAGAGGCAGATGCTGGGGATGTCCTGGTTTACTGATGGGGGGAGCAGGGTGGTGAAGTGCTCATTGAACTTGTCTGCAGCAGGTTGGCTATATCTATGGTGTTTGTGTATGTGGTATTCTTGACCACCAATTCGGAGCAGATTTGGGAGTTACCTTTCAGATTGTGGACGTATGCGAAGAAGGCCTTAAAATTGTCCTTAGTGGATGTGGCCAATTTGGACTCAAAGTTAGCCTTAAAGGATTTCACCAGTGACCTTATTGGCTTGCTCAGACAAAGGAGAGATTGCTTCCAACTTGGCACCTGCTCCTTCTTTTTCCTGGACAGCAATTTTTCCATTTATTATAGAGTCTGTTTATTGCTACTGTCCACCAGACAGGTTTACTCTTTCTTGAGGAAGATAATTTGGTCCTGTCAGGTATTGCTGAGTCCAGGTAGGTATATAGGTGCTTATATATTTTTTTGGTGTAGGTTTGGACATTAGTGCTTGATTCAACTGAAGGGATGGTGGCTGTGAAGCTGCTTATACCTGCTCACAGGAGGTTGTAGTCAGCTTTGGAAAAGTTTTTTTGTTCAACCCTGGAAAGGGGGGTTCAGGAGAGATGTTGACTTCTAAAGTGATTGCTTTATGGTAGGATCTTACCAAGGAGGATGACACTGTAGGGATGCTACAGTGGCTACTCATGTTTGTTAGTACTAGGTCCAGGATATTTTCACCTCTTGTGGGGGTGTCGACCAGCTGATCCAATGCATTGGCATTAACGAAGTTGAGGAATCTCTGGGCTTTCGTGTTTGAGGTAGAATAGGTCTTCCACTCTATGGTTGTGTAGTTAAAGTCACCCAGGATCAGGGTAGAGGGTTGAATCTTGATGGATTCAAGTAAGTCCAGATAGTTGCAGTGGGCCTCCTGAGTCATGGTTGGAGGTCTGTAGCTAGCTATGATTTAAATAGGTGTTTTGTCAATAGTTAACTGCACCTGCAATGTCTCCTGTGTGGCATACTGTTTGACCAGCCTAGAGGTGTGTATGTCTTTGATAAATATTAAAACTCCACCTCCTTAGGCTTTGTAGCCCTCTGTTTGGGGTCTGAAAGTATGGTAGGACAAGTAACCTGGTAATGCTGTGGTGCTCTCTGCAGCTTTGAACCAGGATTCAGTGACTGCACAAATGTCAGCATCTTCCAGGGTGAGGAATGCTTGCAATGAGTGCAGTTTCATGTTAAGACTCCTAGTATTTAGCAGTGTGACCTTTAAATTTCATTTAGAATAATTTTTCACGTTGGTAATTTTGTCCTCATCCTAAAAAAGGCACTATTGGAAGGCAGGAGCCTTTTCCAGAAGTCTGAAGCCCAGGGGAGAGAGATGAAAATCAACCTTATAATTTTATAAGGGAATGAAAATGCTTCAGTTGCTCTGCTCCTAAAGTCCCAGCCTACTCTGTCAAATGCTTTCTCTGCATCAAGACCAACAACAGTGGTATTTTCTTACATTCTGCTTCCCTCTGGATCATCAGCGTTCTGTTAATGTTGTCAAAAGTGTGCCTCCCCTCTACCAAACCACACTGATCCATATCTATCAATTTTTGGCATCACTTTTAGCCATTATAGACATAAAACACTTTACGGTTCAGTATTGAAATGGGCATGTATAAACTGGATCTGACGGATCTTTGCCCTCTTTAGGTATTACAGCTGCCACTGCTTTTTCAGGATGTTGGTACTTCTCCTCTTAAAATACTGTTAAACAAAACCTTCCAGATCTTTATTAGTTTTTTCCCTTCTACCTTCCAAACTTCCACAGGAATATCATCTATTCCTGAGGACTTTCCTGAAGCTTGGTTATACATCACCATTGTTATCTCATCTCCTCCTATCCTAACTGCTCACTTAGTACTTACCTATGAATTGGAGAAGATGGCTGGATAATGAATCCAGTGTGAGACTAGGATAAAAATGTCCCCCAGTACTTTTAACGACCATGACCTACAGTTTACCTAAAGCTATTTATTTTCATATATAAGCCTCATAGAAGAGCTGGTATAAACCTCTACTCTTTCTCCATTGCTAAACAATGGAACACCCTACCCCTAAATATCACAACCTTAGACTCCTTAAGGGCTTTCAAACTCAACCTAAAAAATCATCTTCGCAACACACACACATCTGTCCCTGTTGCAATTCCAAATACTAACATACTTCTTATCCTATATCTTCATCCTAAGTATATTACAACCTCTCTTCCCATACACTCTCCTTTCTCTTACTACCTCCCACCATCCTTGGTGCCAAACCTCCATATTTTCTTTGCACCTTTCTCTCCTAACTGATGACCTATTGCTCACCTCTAATCTCCACCTCTACATCTCAAACTACATTTTTTCTATATTTTTCACATTCTCCTTACCTTACTGCTAAACATCTCTTGTACTCCTTACCTAGCCTATATACATCTCTCGCTGCTGTAGCCTACCTAGTCTCTAAAACTCTCTCTCTTCTCTAGTCTACTATTCCTTACCTATCCTCTCTACATCTCATCTCTCTCTATCACTGTATCCTCTCTCCCTACATCTCATTAATCCTAAACAGAAAGCTATACCCCCTCACACTATTTAAACATACAACAACTTTACCTACATGAATTCACCTATCTTCTTACTGTTCACTTTATCATGTATCCCTGACAGACCCTAACCTCAAATTAATACTCTTTCATAGCTAAGCCTTACTATGTTTATTTAACTTGCATAACAATACTTTAAAACACATTGTACAATTTCTCATTTTTGATTGTAATATGCTGTACCAAACTGTATGTGTAATGTCTATTTATCTTATGTAATAATGCTTTTAGCTATTGCATTTCTTCTCATTCTTGATTATAATATGTTAAACTAAACTGTATGTGTAATGTATACTGTATATTGTCAAAAATTCTGTACTTTATGTGGAGCTTTTCTCCCTGGGCCTCCATTGAAACTGGGTTTCCTGACCCAGTAAGACTTCCCTGGTCAATAAATGTCAGTAAATAAATAAATAAATTATTGCTAAGGCTCTCCCAAATCATGTTGCATGTGAAAAAAAGTATATTGTAAGCCAACAGTGATGCTTCATGTACTGAGAGGTGGTCAGACATGCCACACTGCCAGAAATTATTCATTTCCTCAACTACCCACTTAGGCTCATTGCAGAGGCATAGTAGATTTTGAACTTATCCTCAACAGGGTTCCAATGAACTACCAGGCACATGGACATACAATACAGTAACAATAATTGAAGAAGTGTAATTTCACAGCATATTATGTCATTGGATGTGGGAGAAAATGCGCTATCAAACTTCACAGGCAGATTGTACAGGTTCAGATAAAGTTCTGCCATTTAGAACTGAACTGGAGACAAAAATAATGCAAGGCGGTAATGGTGATTGTTTCATGTCTGTGCTATTTCAGATATAAATTAGCATGTAGCTAATATGAAGCTTCTGGTTTTCCAGAATAAGCTAAGTAAAATAGTGTTTTCATTCATAATCCCGTGATATAGGTATAGCACACACAATAAGGGATCTAAAGCAGGCTTTAGCACTGCATTGATGCCAAATGAATCATTTCCTCCAGTGATCCATTCAGCAGTTTGTCCTTGCCTGCACGAGCACTTCACTGGCACCAAATGAAACATTTCCTGCACGCATCCCTTGAGTCATTTGTCCATGTCTCCATAAGCAGTCAACTGTCATCAAGTGGAACATGTCCCCCTATGATCTTGGGTCAAGCACTTTTACTAAGATCAAATGAACCACTTCTCCCAAATGCACATTCAGTAGTTTGTCTATGTAGGGCCAAGCACTTCACAAACATCAAATGAAATATTTCACCCAGTGAGCTATTTCATAGTTTACCCATGCCTGCAAAAGCACTTGGCTGACACCAAATGAAACATTTCCCGAAACAATCCCCTCAGTAGTTTGCCCATGCCTGCACAAGAACTTCACTGACACCAAATGGAACATTTCCCCCAGCGATCCCTTAAGTAGGTTGTCTGTGTCTGTACAAGCATATCACTGACATCAAATGAAACACCCCCCCCCTCCAAAAAATGTCAGCACAGACTTCAGTGATGACAGAATGAATAATTTTCTCAAATGAACCCTTCTGTAGTTGGGCCATTATTGCTTGTCACCATATCCTCCAATGATCATTTCAGTAGTATGTGCATGTCTGTACAAGCACTTTTACTGTCACCAAAGGAAGCATTTTCCCCTATGACCCTTGTTAGTAGCTTATCCATATCTGCACAAGTACTTCACTAACACCAAATCAAACTTTTCCCCAGTGAGCCTTTCAGCACTTTTTCCATGTATGCCCAAGCACTTCTCCAACACCAGCTGGAACATTCCCACCCAATGATCCCTTCGGTAGTTTCTCCATTTATGCACAAGCACTTCACTAATGCCAAATGAAACATTTCCCCCAAAGACAGCTTCAGCAGTTTGTCCATGTCAGCCCCAGCACTTCACTGACATCAAATGAAATATTTTCCCCAAAGATCCCTTTAGCTAAGATGTCAAGAGGTATGCAAACCTCTTAACTGCTGCTTGCACTGCTGGATCAATCTTAAACCCCACCCCCCCAACCCTGAAACACAGTTGTGGATCAAAACATGCGTGCTAATACAAATCCTGCTGTTCAAGCAACTTTGCAATTTCTATCTAGAACTAAGAGGTCAAGAGGTATGCAAACCTCTTAACTGCTGCTTGCACTGCTGGATCAATCTTAACCCCCACCCCCCAACCCTGAAACACAGTTGTGGATCAGAACATTCGTGCTAATACAAATCCTGCTGTTGAAGCAACTTTGCAATTTCTATCTAGAGCTAAGAGGTCAAGAGGTATGCAAGCCTCTTAACTGCTGCTGCCCCTGCTCAATCACTTTCACTCTTCACATTTGTATACACATATGCGTACACACACACACACACACACTGTTTTATGTTTTTTTTTCACTTTTGCACTCGCTGACAAAAGTTGTTTTGAGTGTAAGTACACTGGCCTCTGGAACATTTCAACAGCATAAGGAAGATGCCATAGGAGTATCCCAGGCAGCTGCCATTCAAATTCTCTTGCATCTCCTGGCAGCAATGTGGATGATTACATCCACTTTCCAGTGGCAGTCATGGATTAAAGAACTGCCATGCAACAATTTTGTTCTCTAGCCAACTTCTCCTGCATCCTCAGTGCAATAGAGCGCACCCACTTTCCACTTAAAGCACCTGCTGTACCTGATGCAGAATGGTACATCAAAAGAAAGGGGTGTCAGGTGGTGTGCTCAGCAGATCCCTCAGTACTAATATCATGGTGACACACTCTGGTTGTGTCCCTGATGTTGCAATATGAAGGGAAAGTGGTCTGATGGCTGCTTTCCAACATGGTGAAATACCGAGGGACTACCAGTCAGTAAGGACAGGACCACAGCTGTGATGTAATCAGAATTCACAGCTGTCAGCATTAGGCATGAGGACAACATATGTCCTGGTGGTACAATATGAGGCCAGTAACACTGTTATCTCATCTGGGGAGGCAGTGGCAGCCCACCTCCAGTGGCATTCCTTACCCTCTCATAGCTGCAGTCTGTCAGCTGCACTGAGGATCATGCCAGAGTAACATCACTGACAGGCATCACTGGATCTATTGTGACTGCCCCAAGCATTGATCATGTTTGGATGGTCTGTTCACACTTCATTCCTCCAGACAGTATTGCCCATCCATCCAAGAAGACTGCAATCATGCTGGGGAGGAGCCTCAATTCTAATTTCATTCTCTCTGTGCATGAAATTGTCTTCCCTACTTCTGATTGACATATATATATGTTTTTATTCCGTCCATATCTATACCTCACTGAGACTGGTTCCGTTTTATCCATATGTTATTATTGCATATGGGGACAATCTCCTTGTCACTGCTTGTCTTTAACCCATCTCTGTATGTATGTATGTTGAATTCTATCCCCCTCTTTTATGTCACAGACAGATACTAATGTAGACCATTTACAAAAAAAAGACTGACAACATATATAAGCTGATTAATACAGACTAATGATAACATAGGTATATGATAATAGCAATCTATTCCACCATAATGCCAGCAGGTGACCGGTTACCTTTGAAGCTAGCTGTACATCAGCTATACTTTTAAGTGAGTTAGACATTTGATAAAACAAATGAACACAGTAATTAGGACTGTCCATAGAGATTCATGTGATATAACAGAAGTAAATAAGATATATTACTGTGCAGGTAAATTAATAACAGATAAAGTCTTACCACAAAAACACAAGGCAATAAGGGAAAGGAAGGGTAGAAACTGAATGCCATCATCGAAGTATCAGATAGAGAAAACTGTAAAGCAATTAAGTCTAGAAGAGTCACTGTTAGAAGAGTATAGAAGAGGGAATAGATCAACAAAAATAATCAGAAAGATAGATGTGATAAAAACAGTGCACAGTATCAGAACAGATCTGGATCTGTCGTGCACTATCGCAAATAATAAACTAAAATATCAGCACAGGCTGAAAAACTTAAGATATGCAGATAGATATAAAGGAGAAGTACAAAATGAGAAATGTATTGATGACCCAAAAAAGTTTATAGAGAACTGGGAAACAAGTAAAAGGAACTGAAACACCACCAAAAAAAAAAGAAATAGATACATTTTCAAGAAATATCTATAAAGATCCTGTGGAACATAACAAAGATGCTAAATGAATAGAAGAAGTAGAAGAAAGAATAAGAAGTTCAAATGTACAGGATATGAAATGGGATGAAGCAATGGCCAGAGAGATTGAAACAAAGTTAAGAAGGCCTCCTAACTGGAAAACCCCAGGCCCAGATGCAGTACCTAACTTCTGACTAAAAGTATTAACATCTTTACATGAAGATTTAGCCATGAATAAGAACTATTTATATGAACACCCTGAATAGACACCAGCCTGGTTAATAGGAAAAACAATACTCCTACGTAAGCGTGAACCTTCAAGCTATTCGAAAAACTATAGACCAATAGCTTGCCTTCCAATGACGTATAAACTACACACTGGAATTGATGCCGACAAGAGTTTATAATCATTTAGAAGAAAACTCAATCATGGCAATAGAACAAAATGATAATAAAAGAAAGTCATATGGAACAAAGGATCATTTACTGTTAAAGTCATAACAGAGAACTGTAAAAAGGGGAGGAATCTCCAGGGCCATTAGCCTAGTAACCTGCTTGGTAAAAAGCTAAAGATCCTATGAACAAAAAAGGCAGGAACAGAAAGAGATGCAGACTGGAGAAAACACAACAGGACTTTAGCTATGGGTGATCTTCAGCTCTATGGGATGCAAGAATTGAATGCACTTACACCATATGAAAAGAAAAAGAAACTTTTTTGTGTAACCTCTAAAAAAGGCATAGTCTCAGACCCTAAGCTTTGCAATATTAGGAAAATCTTGGGGAAACCTGTCATGCCTATTGCCTGTCTGATTTCCCAGTACTAATTGTAAACATGTAGGATCATTAATAATTTGTATTATCTGCACTGACAGTGGGTAAGATAGAAGTTCACAGTATGCTGCATTAACAACTGAACCAAATCTAGTCTACCCCAAAAATCATTTCAAGACCATGAGACATAAAACACTTAGACAAATGGAAGAATAAAAGGACTGCATCTAGGGATGATAGTCTCCATAAATACCTTTAGATGATGATTGATAACATTACAGTATATGTCTCTTGTCTCACCAAGTAAAACCTCTTGGATAGCAAGAGCCTAATCAAAGAACGGTGGTGACATACACACAAGAATAAGTCCAGCTATAGACTTGTATCCTTACCTTGCTACCTGATCAAGGCTCTGAAAGTAGTTAACAAGCAAACAAGTACTTGCAGATAGTTAACAGTCAACATGGGTTTTGATATGTGTGAATTTAATTTAGTTACTTGTCAACAGGTAAATGAACTGGTCTGTTTCAGACACTTTAAACCATCCATGCCCTCAGACTACAAGGGCAAGGATAAGTGAAAAAAGCAGGGACAGCATATTGTTAAAAAAAAAAACAGCCAGCCTGGTTAATGATATGGGAAAAAAATTGGAGTATCCAGAGAAAATACACAGACAAGAGCCGAATATGCAAATTCCACATAGCCATTCACTGGCTGTCAGGCCTGAATCCTGGGCCCCTGGAACTTTGAGACAGTGATCTTAACTATTACCCAGGTGCCGGTCATGGATATTAATCCCTGAGTCACAGTGCTGCTGTAGTTATTACTGTTCTAGTTAGCCTAGTGGGCATGGTATTTCCAAAGTCTGACATATGGAAGGCAATTGTTAGAATCTATCTTAATTTATCAGATGTATTCAACACTATAAACCTAGCAGAGTCTGGATTTGATAGTTCTCTGGTGAGATAGTGTCAAAACAACCTCTCTGACTCTTCACAAATAATTGCATAGTTATTTACTTGTTAACCACACAAGTAAAATGGTCCATCACAGACCTTTTTTCATCCATGATCACAGCAAAAACAATATAGTGCAGCCAGGCAACAAGCATGTTTAGAAGGGAACTGTAGAACCTGGAAAAAATCACATAAGCACGGGTAAAAAACATACAAAGCTCCAGCTAGCCATAGCTAGGTCAATGACACCTTGTACAGTTCCCAGACCAGTACCTCCTTCAACTCAAAATTGAGAATCAAAAAAGTCCCCTCATAGGTTGAGGACCAAAAGCTCCCTCTCAAGTTGAGGTTCAAACAAAAAAAAACTCCTTGTAACTGTACAACTGTAGTAAATAGTTTATTGTAGCTAGTAGCTCCTTGCTCCATTTACTAACATGTAAAGACATTCACTGAAGCAGACACAATATTGAATGTTCTTCATGTTTCACTGCTGCAGTCATTACATTTGGGTAATCCTGCTGGCAGGTTGCTCTCAGCCGGCCTGAATTCCAAAGTCTTGGGTCCTGCGTCAGCTGCTGTCACCCCTTCCCTGACGTCAGGTCGTCAGGGGTATAAAAGTTGCGTCCGACGCCATTTTCTTTAGTCTTTCTTGCCGCGAGGTGCCCGAAGCAGAAGCAGTTTGCAAGTGCCGGTCGGCTGACTCCTGAGATTTTCGTGTTCGAGTTTCAGATCCGAAGTCTTCAATAAAGCTAAGTACCCCATTGGGGAAACTTTTTTCTTGCTCCAGACCGATGTCAGAAGAAGTTAATAATTGTATTTCTTGTGGGAAGCAAATACCTCATAAGGATTTTCATTCTTACTGTATTCCTTGCCTAGGCCCTGATTACAACATTTCTGGTTGTCAGTTCTGTGCTTGATTTAACCAACGCACTATTAAGTGTCTGTATGATTTTGCTTTAAACTACTTCAGACGCCAGTTTAATTATCCAGAAATGTCGGACAGCCATCCGACTACTGGAGTTCACAAGAAACGCAAAGAAAAGGAAAGAGACAACCGAGGCCCAAAACCGATAAGCCAGTCATCGGTTCGCCGGTTCTCAGTGAGGCACTTTCACAGCCCCTGACACCTGCTACTTTAGAGCTGCAGGCCACTACCGACTCCCATGTGGAGTCGGTCATGCCGCTGGAAACTCAAGGTATTGGAGCCTCGGGTATTATCCCTTCAGATGGGTCCGGACCCGCTGAGCAGACACCGGCTTCTGAGGGTGTATTCAGGCCTAAACATCTTTACATCAAACCGACTTCAGCTTCACAGGCAAGGACTAAAGCACCTTCCAAAGCAAAGAAAAAAACTCAAGAGCCATGTGGTCAGGCCTCTATAACCAAAAACAGTTTCCATTTCTTCTGATCAGTAATATTCTCTTCCCCCCATGAGGACTCTGATGCTGAATAATCTATACCTTCAGCTTCTCCTCCAGTGGACTATTCTTTTGGGGAAACCTTACATACCATAAGGGAACATTTCCACTGGGAGACCCAAGATTTTTCAGACTCTAAAAAGAGGCTCAGGGATTTTCTTTTACTACCTCAACACAAGCCACTAGCCATCCCACCTGTGTTAGACATTGTAGATGATGTGTTTTCAGAGTCTAGTCTGACCCCTGACTCCTTGCCTCCAGCTCATGTTAAGCCTGACAGATATTACAGGGTTCCTGACTCATAAATTCCTTTTTAAAAACCCTGCTGCAGACCCAGAAACTATTTCTCAGGGTCCCAAAGGAGTTAAGGCTTCTGCTGCAAAAAACCCTACCCCCCTCTGACAGATAATCTAGGGCACTGAATAGATGGGGAAAAAAAGGTTTACACATCTGCTACCTTGGCTATAAGGGCCTTAAACTGTCAGTTTCATATGCTCAAATATCAGCAACATGTCATGGCATTGCTTAAACAGAAAATGTTGTTAAACTCTGAATGTGCAGAAAACAAGGAAAAGCAGGATTTATTGCATGCAGCTGAACAAGTTGGAAAGCATACTTTGCAATGTGGGTTTGATTCTTTAGAGGCCTCCTGCAGGGCCATAGTTACAGGTTCTGTAATTAGGAGGCATGCTTGGTTAAAGGAACAAAATCTACCAGATCATGTTAAAGTTAAATTATTAGATGCACCTTTACAGTGTGATACTTTGTTTGGTGTTAAGGCAGAATAGGTGTTAAAGAAAATGGAGGACAAAGCTAAATCTATGCAAACGGTCAAAGATTTTTTACAAGTATAGCCACCTAGGTTTAGTAGACAATGGCCAACAAAGAATTGGTCCTTTCCTGTGTCAGACAGACCTCAAAGGGGCAGATCCAGACACCCTAGAGGCAGATCCCAGGAGCAAGGTTTATACCGCCCAAAGCAATGGGGGGGCGTCTACCTCCAAAATTGGAGAAGACAAATCACAACCATACAGGAAACAGTCCCAATGACTTCTCTCTGCCTGCACCAAGCACTTATCTCCTGGCAGCACCCTTAGGGGGAAAATTAGCACTTTTTTCACAAAATTGGCACATTATAACCCAGGACAAATGGGTCCTAAATATCGTGTCACAAGGCTACAAGTTCCATGTCCATACCTTACCAAAAGCAAACGGCTGGCCAGATCTGCCAAAAAATCAATGGGCAGAGGCACAAAAACAAGTCTCATCCCTCATGGACATGGGGGCCATTCAACAAGTACCATAGCAAGAGCAAGGACAAGGATTTTACTCAAGACTGTTCTTGGTACCCAGAAAGGACAAGGCCTGGAGGCCAATACTGGAGCTATCTATTTTAAACACATTCCTGGATATACCAAAATTCAAGATGTTGACTTTGCAGCAGCTTCTGCCCATGCTGGGCAGGAATGCTTGACTTGTGACTTTAGACCTAAAAGAGGCATACCTGCATGTCCCAATCAGACAAATATGCAGAAGATACCTCAGATTCAAGGCTGGCTCAATGCATTACCAATTCTCTGCACTGCCCTTTGGCTTATCTACTGTGCCCAGGGTCTTTACAAAGTGCATGGCACCAGTAATTGCATTCTGCAGACAAAGAGGAATACAAATATATCCTTACTTGGATGACTGTCTAATTCAAGCAGAGAACAAGGACATTCTTCTACAGCATCTGGCGTTTGTGAAAAGACTTTTAACATGCCTAGGGTACACAGTCAATGAAAAGAAATCAAAACTAGTACCCTCTCAAGAGATAATATTCCTGGGTGCAAGCTTAAGTACAACTGCCCAGATGGCTTATCTCATGCCAGACAAACAAAGGCAACTGACGACCTATTTCAAAATGTTGGCAACAAAGGCCCAGTTATCTGCAAGAAAAATTCTGCAGGCTTTGGGCTTCATGGCATCCTGCATCCTACTAATTCCATATGCAAGACTGCATATGAGGAAACTTCAATGGTACCTAAAAAGTGTTTGGACTCAACATTGCCACAGCCTGGAAACCATGATTACTCTCATTCCCTGCTTGCAACAGGAGTTTCGATGGTGGGCAAAGACTTGTCACCAAAACAAGGGACAGCCATTCACATTACCCCCAGCCAGGCAGACACTAACAACGGATGCATCAGATTATGCCTGGGGGGCCCACATGGAAGGAAGATGCATTCAGGGCACATGGACCTCAAACCAAATGCATCTACATATCAATCAAAAAGAGATGCTAGCAGTTCAAAATGCCCTGACAGCCTTCAAGGGCCTACTTCATCCAGGACAACTACTGATAAAGACAGACAACACCACTGTCATGTGGTATATAAACAAGCAGGGGGGCACACTTTCTTACCCCCTTTGCAGACTAGCCATGACTTTGTGGGACACAGCATTGACTTACCAAGTACATCTGCAGGCACAATTCCTGCCAGGAAGGAAAAATACTCTGGCAGACGAACTAAGCAGAAACCTCATGGATCCCCACGAATGGCACCTGGATCCACAAGTCTTCAGCATGATAACAAATAAATGGGGATGCCCGGACATAGACCTATTTGCCTCCCCTCACAACTACCAACTAAAAAGATTCTGCACAAGGAAATATCACAGACAAGCATGGAAAGTGGACGCCCTATCAGTATATGCATTTCCCCCTCTGCCTCTCCTCCCCAAGGTACTCCTAAAGGTCAGACAGGAGAAGCCAAGGATGATACTGATTGCACCAGACTGGCCCTGCCAGTACTGGTATCAAATACTAAGAAGCTTGTCTCAATGCCCAGCTTGGACCTTACCTCAGATACCTCAGCTACTGTCCCAGCAAAACAGTCAGATCCTACACAGCCAACTCAGAACTTTAAACCTGACAGCATGGCGAAAAATGTAGTCATACAAAACACACCTCTCAGTAAAGCTGTGATGGATGTCATTTTGGAAGCCAGAAGGCCTAGTACTAGAAAATGTTATGCTGGAAAATGGAAGAGATTCTGTGCTTGGAACCAGGCACAAGGCACTGAAACAGCTGTGCCAAATATTCCTCAGATTTTGCAATACTTAACTGAGATGCTGGACAAAGGCCTATCTTTTTCATCTATTAAAATTCGTGCCTCTGCCATTTCAGCTCATTACAATGTAGAGCCACCAATCTTTTCTCATCCCTTATTAAAGCAGTACCTCAGAGGAGCAAAAAATTTAAGACCTCCAAGGAGATCACCAATGCCTGCATGGGACCTCAACTATGTCTTGGAAAAACTCACCCTGCCTCCTTTTGAGCCAGCGGCTACTGCTGATATAAAGTTTTTATCTTGGAAAACAGCTCTGCTCCTAGCAATAACTTCTGCAAGATGAGTTTCAGAGCTACAGGCACTCATGGCTGTGGAGCCTTTTATCATTTTTTATCCAGACAGGGTCTCTCTGAGGACAAACCCAACATTTATTCCTAAGGTGGTGTCCAGTGTGTCTCTCAACCAAACTATTCACCTGACAACCTTTTACCCAAATCCACAGAACAAAGGGGAGAGAATTCTGCATTCTTTGGACATACACAGACAGCTTTGATTCTACTTGGACAGAACCAAAGTTTTCAGAAAGACAGAGCAATTACTAGTGGCATATGCTGCAGGATCACAAGGAAAGGCTATCGCAAAACAGACTATTTCAAAGTGGATAGGCCACTGCATTCATTTCTGCTATGTACACCATGGCAAGCCAGTACCTAAGGGCATTAGGCTACACTCAACCAGAGCTGCAGCCACTTCAGCAGCCTTTCTCAGGGGAGTACCTACCAAGGACATTTTAGAGGCTGCTACTTGGAGTTCAGTGCACACCTTTACAAAGTACTATCATCTGCCACTCTACTCTAAATCCAGGGCAGGCTTTGCCACTGCAGTTCTGCAGGGCCTCATAGCCGCTCCTAATGCTGTTTAGCTCCAGCCTCCCAACCTTAGCTTTGGAACTCTACCCAAATGTAATGATTGCAACAGTGAAACACGAAGAACATAGTATAGTTGTGTACACTTACCATAAATGTAGCTGTTTGAGTGTATTCACTGTTGCAGTCCAGGTTACCCACCCGCCATCCCTCTTTCTTCTAATTGAACCTATCTTTCCTTCTCTGATTTATACAACCTATATGGTGTATTTGCTTGTAGATGAAGGTAAAGTTTATATTGGTGCATGTATTTAAATATATATATAAATTTTGGCTACCCTTTTAGGGGGCACCTGATATCTGGGGCAAGAAAAACTAAAGAAAATGGCGTCGGCCGCATCTTTTATACCCCTGACGACCTGACATCAGGGAAGGGGCAACAGCAGCTAACGCAGGACCCAAGACTTTGGAATTCAGGCTGGCTGAGGGTAATCTGCCAGCAGGATTACCCAAATGTAATGACTGCAACAGTGAATACACTCGAGCATCTAAATTTATAGTAAGTGTACACAACTGTACTTTGTGCCTGTTTAAATGAATGCTGCTTCAGCCCTTGCACCTAGTTGGCAACTTTTCTATAGTTCCAGTCATGCCCCCTAATACCTTGTATCTAGGGCAGCTGTCCCCCTTTGCTCCAACCAAGCTCTGTACAGATGCTGACTGGAGGTCATAATTGAACTTTGGACCCTAAAGCTGAGAGGCAAATATCTAACCACTAAGCCACTTTGCTGCCCTGCAAAACAGATCTTGTGTATAGCATCTCAAAAATAATTTGTCCAGTATTTCTTTGAAGGTTTATACTTGGTCACTTATTATTCTGTCTTCATAACTGACCTTTGATAGTACTGGTGAGGTGTTACAGTGGTTTAGTGTGTCTGGCACTCATGCTGACTCTTTGATGTATCTTCAGAAAAGTCTTCGGATGGGTTTCACTGAGCTTATTGACGGGTTCGAGGACAAAGATAATAGATTGTGAAGTCTGAAGCTCTTTTTTGAGAGCAATTTTCTCCATCAGGTCTACATTTCAGATCTAAATGGCATATGGAACAACAAATGAGTAGTGAATAGGTTAAAATAAACTTGCTACAGTTTTTAGAGTAGAGGGATACTTTTGTTCTTAAATATGAGAGGCCATTTTCTCCTTTATTTCAACTTAAAGGTGAGGGGGCACCAAATCAGAATTGTACAGAAGAGTACAACATAAAAGGTATGAGAAAACATATGTCAGTCATAAAGTACTAGCTATCTGTTATCTGGTGCTACAACTTTTACTAGATGAGATTTACTGCAATCCATCTACCTCTAACTTTTAAGAGCATTTAGCGTTTGTTGAAGACTTCAAAATACTTAAAATTAGTAGAAAACTTATGCACAATGGATTTCAAACATGAGATTAAGTACAAAAAGGCCACTGTACTCTTTAGAAGTAAGTCAAAGGCTAACTGAACACTTGTCTGTGCTTTGAAATTATAAATATTCCCATTATTTGCAAAATATCCAAATGGGTGGCCTAGAATGAGACCAAACAGTGGAAAATTGTCAATGCAATCATTAAGATAAATTCCTCTTTGTTGTTTGTCTTTTCGGCTTTTTCCCTGTAAGGGGTCACCACAGCGGAACTCCGGTCCGCTAATGATTGGCAGTAGATTTTTATGAAACGCCGAGGTGCCAGCTCGATGCCCAACCTTCAACGAAGGCATGCCCATTTATGCACGCATGTCTTTCAAACGCTACCCAACCACTGGGAGGACATACAGACTCCACACAGAAGGCACTCTCAAAATTCCTCTTTGTAAACATCTTATATTCCCTGCAATTTCTTTGACTGGTTGCATCCCTGTTTTCTGTAGTCCAGGGTTAGTTCAGTCTGTATTATTTGATTTAAATGTCAAATCGAAGCATCATGTTTACACGCTCTTCTTATAAGCACTTGTAGTGCTTAACATTAACACTTCTGATTCCACTGCTTCCTTTTGCGTTCTTGTACCATTGCCCATTCTGTAGACCTAAATGCTAAACTATTGTAGAATATATTTCAGTAGTTCATTATTCCCTATTATACCATGACCCCCCCAAAACGTGCACGCTGATTGGCCAGCGTGCCCGTTGTAAATCGAGATATACTAATGGAAAAAGGTCCGCCGTCGGACTTTTTCCATTAGTATAACTGTTTAACATTGTCTCGCTATGTTAAAGGGTTTAACATAGCGAGACAGCTAAAATAAGCAACGGAGATCTCCGCTGCTTATTTTAGCTCTCGCCATGTTAAACCCATTTAACATAGCGAGACAGTGTTTAAAAGTAATGGAAAAGAAGATCTCCGTTGCTTTTTAGTCTCGCTATGTTAAATGAGTTTAACATAGCGAGACATAAAAAGCAACGGAGATCTTGCTTTCTCCGCTTTTGCTCATTACTCTGATGTACTGCGCAGGCGCCGAGTACATCAGAACTGCCGCATGCCAGACATCTGCGGAAGGGCAGTAAACAGGCATTATATTATGCCATTATTTAAGAAAAGTAACAGTTTCTTTTCTTAAATAATGTCATGATAATAGCAATAACCACTTCTGGGTGTGGGTAATGCTAAATAAATTACCCGTTGGCTTTGTTTGGTCCTCGGGCTTCACTCAGGACCAAACCACGCCAACCGTGGGTAAATTTAGCATTACCCACACCCAGGCATGGGTTATTGCTATATAACATACTTTCAAATTAATAACTTCCTTATTACTATCAACACTTTGTTACATGGTTAAATTAGCACTGTTACTGTCATTTCCCTGTAGACCTAAATGCTAAACTATTGTAGCATATATTTCAGTAGTTCATTATTCCCTATAATATACTTTCAAATTAATAACTTCCTTATTACTATCAACACCTTATTACATGGTTAAATTAGCAGTGTTACTGTCATTTCCCAAGTGATTATCATGTACCAACTATAAAGCCACATGTTAAAATAGGTTTGTACCTGTGAACCCTCTGATTCCTGATTTCCAAGAAAATCTGTTCCAGAAAAGAAGTTGAATAAGACTCTTTGCTCAAACATCACAAGAAGCTCTAAACAATTAGAAATAAATGTGAAGTGACTGTTTCTCTTGCTTTTGACTCAGTCAGACTAAGTAAACACCCATCAAACATATACAGACATAACCTGGCAGCATGACCTCTCAAAAATGTCATAACACTGTAAATAAACACCACAATAACTTATAACACACATAATCAGGCATTACAAACACCACACTCACAAGCCACAGAATTTTCTTTTTAACCCATTAAACCACACACAGACAAAAACATCTTTCTCGGGTTTTGCCCCCCCCCCCCCTCCCCGCAATCCTCATGTGGGAGCTTTGATACCCATACCCCTTTTTTACTTGTATGGTCTAAACAGCAGATGTATCATAGGAATGCAGCCAATGCTGCCATCACAGAAACCACATGCATTCAGTAATGTGTAGATTCTAAAAGCTCTTACTCAAATAGAAACACATACCATTTCTTCGTGCAAGTCCTTAACTTTTTCACAGTTTGCTGCATAATTCATCTATCAATACAAATCAGTTTAATCAGTATAGTGCACAACTACTTGATTACTCAAATTTCAATACAGATTCACTCCAATGTTCACATATTGCTGACCTGGCTGTTTGAATATATGCATGTTATACTGAAGGCATACAAGGCTTGTTCGTCTGAGTCACTTGGTAACTCTCTTGCTTGTAGCCATTGCTATCACTGAACTTTCTGCAGTTGCAGCTGTTTCTCCTCTTCCCCTTCTTCATACAATATAGCCTCTTGCATTTATGTCTTTGTTCTCCTCTGTGCCTCAAAGCTATTTAACCCCAAAACAAAACACGTGCAACACATAGCTCACAAAGCCAGTGTGCCGAACAGACACAGCCCTTAAGGCTAAACAACACACCTGATACACTTGTAATAGGTGACTCTATCGTCAGGCACACTGACGTCCCGCTCAACAGGCTGAACAAGGAGAAGGTCATGGTGAGCTGCCTGTCAGGTGCTAGGATCCGCCACATAACACAAGCACTCAGGTCACTCCAAGGCAAGTACAAATATGACTCAGTCATTGTCCATGCTAGTGTGAATGACCTGAGATGTACCTCCCTGGACTACATGAAAAGAGACATAGAGGAGCTCTCTGAGCATGTGGCCCAGGCCGGTATGACCCTGACCTTGAGTAGCATCTTACCCTCACCAAGAATGATGCCACAATATGAAGACAAGATGATCAATTTCATCAATTGGCTTAAGTATTGGTGTCATTCAAAGGGGATCCAATGCCTGTCAGCCTGGGATGACATGCTCGACAAGCCACGATGCTTCGCTAGGGACGGCTTGCACCTGTCACCCCTGGCTGGATATTGGCAAAGGCTCTTGCTACCCCCATAGTGCCTTTTTTAGGCAAGGCTCAAAAGACAAACCCACCTCCATAGGTATCACAAGGGATAAGAAACTAAGAGTAATGCTACTCAACGCCAGAAGTCTAAACCTCAAGATGCACGCACTCGAAACTCTCCTTAGCATGGAGAACATTGATATCTGTGCAGTAATAGAAACCTGATTCAAGGCTCCCGAGAGCACCCCAGCACTACCAGGTTATACCTCATACCATGCTTTTCGGCCCCAAAACTTGGACCGACCCACAAAAGAAGGGGGAGTATCAATATTCGTCAAAGATACCCACACCTCCAGGTTGGTGGCACAGCACAAAGCATCAGAGACTATCCATGTGCAACTAACAGTGGGTAAAACTGCCTTCCAGTTTATAGCCTGCTACAGACCACCCTCCCTAACCCAGGAACCCCACTCGGCCTTCCTGAGAACACTGGAAAATATGAAGGTCTCTCCAAACACCATTATATTGGGTGACTTCAACTACCCAAACATAGACTGGGAGCATTACTCTAGCTCCAACACCCTAGCCCAAAGGTTCCTAGAATTTATAAACTCAAATGCTATGGAACAACTTGTTACCACTCCCATAAGAGGGGAAAACATACTGGACCTGATCATCACCAACATGGGGACTCTATGCTCCAGACCAGAAGTGTATCCCTCACTGGTAAGATCAGACCATAAACTAATCTCACTGGATATTCACATCCCGACACCACCCCCTGCCCAGAAAACCATAGTGAAAAACTTCTCTAAAGCAAATTTCACACTCCTCAAAACCGAGGTGGAATCCTTCAAAGCACCTGGGCCTGTGGAAAATACGGCCCAGACCACAGAATCCTTTATAAACGCATTCTATGAACACCTTCAGGAATGCATGGATCATGCGATCCCAAATAAAACCAAGACCCAATCCTCCAAAGGCAGACATCCTGTCTGGTGGACCCCAGCCATAAACAAACTATACAATAGAAGGAGGAAGCTACTAAATGACAGAGCAAAATTCCAAAAAAGGGAAGGCATCTCTGATCAGTATTAGCAAAAAACTACGGGCACTCATAAAATCGTCTAAGGCCAGCTTCGAGAGAAAAATTGCACAGGACACTAAGGATAATCACAAGGCTTTCTTTACTTATGTTAGAAACCTGGGTGGTAATACCCAGATATGCTCAGAATTAGTCCAAAATGACAAAAAATACACCAAACCCACAGACATTGCCAACATTCTAGCTGACAGGTTCAGTGCAAACTTCTCCTCCCCACCAAAAGGGCAAATATCTATCCCAGCAGAGTGCTACCCCCCTGACATCTCAGATGCTCAGGTAAGAGCTGCCCTCTCCAAAGCAAAAAACACAGCATCAATGGGACCAGACAGTGTCCCAGGCTGCGTCCTACATGAACTCCAAGAAGAGCTAAACCCAAACATAAAACTACTGTTCAATGTCAGCCTTACTACAGGATATGTACCCAAAGAGTGGCGTACAGCAACTGTGGTCCCTCTCCACAAAGGTGGTGCCTCAACGGATCCTGGAAACTATCGCCTCATAAGCCTGACTAGCTTGGTCTGCAAAGCTATGGAAAGGATCATCATGGACCTCATAAATAAAGATATTGGGGACCTACAGACACTGGATCCTACCCAGTTTGGCTTTGTTAAGGGCAGATCCTGCCTCTTAAACCTGGTTGATTTATTTGAAACAGTCACCAAGGCCACTGACGAGGGGAAGGTGGTCCACACAGCCTACCTGGACCTGCAAAGCCTTCGATACAATACCCCACTCGGGCATTATAGATAAGCTCACCAGCTTAAATATAAACCCCTATGTCACTAGATGGGTTGCAAACTGGCTCAAGGACAGAACCCACATGGTTAGAATTGCTGGAGCCATGCCAGACTCCAAACCAGTTACAAGTGGCATCCCACAAGGCTCAGTCCTGGGACCTCTCTTGTTTGGTATATATTTCTCAGAGGTACAGGCCAACACGGAAGGACTGTGGCTGACCAAGTTCGCAGATGACTGCAAACTGGATGCCATAATCGACTCTCCAGCTGACACAAGCATCCTCCAAAAGGACCTCAGAGAAACAGACAACTGGTGCCAGAGCCATGGCCTCAAGCTAAACGCCAAAAAGTGTATAGTCATGCCTTTGGTAAAAACAAAGTGCCCACAAATTACCACATAGGTGGTAATCCATTAAGTACAGAAGAAGTAATTAGGGACCTGGGGACCCAAGTTGATAGCAATCTCTCATTTGACAACCACGTGGCCAAAGTGGTTAGAAAAACATTTTATATAGCCCTCCTAATCATGAAGGGATTCACATCTAGATCAGGGGAGGTCATCGTGCCTCTTTACTCATCCCTCATCAGGCCCATAATTGAGTACAATGCCCCTTTGGGATGTACCTTACCAGACACCTGCAGCAACTGGAAAGACCCCAAAAGTACCTCACCAAGAGGATCAAAGGGCTCAAACAGATGCCATATGCTGCCCAGTTAAAGAAACTCCAGCTCTACTCAGTGGCATACCGCCTGTTCAGAGGCGATCTGTGCCTGACGTATAAAGCCATGTCCAACCCGGAATTAATGGACATGCTGCACCTCAGAAAATCCAAATCCCATCGAGCTACACGCGAGAGAGACTTGAACCTCAGCACTGAAATAAATAGGACATGCTGGAGGGACAGATTCATAACCCAGAGGCTCCCTTCACTCTGGAATAAAATCCCAGTCCAGGTTAGGCAGAGTCCCTCATTGACTCTCTTCAAGAGGAATCTTGATGAGTGGATGGGAGATCGTAAGTTTACCCCGGGTATCACTTCTGTGTCACTGTTAGACAGAGGCACAGTATACTAACCTCAAAAAAGGGCATAGCAAAATTAATTTAAAATGGGTGGCGAACGCCAAACACATTCTGGCTAGACTTATAAATGCCCTAGGGCAGATAGCCTAGTATGAACCTATGAATTTATGAACCTATGAGCTTGCCCTCTGTTTCTATGAAGACCTCTCACCCATCTTCAGTTTCGTTACAGTTCTCCTTATTTACCATTACCTTTTATTCTGATCACGCACACACACACATATACATTTTATTTTCTTCTGTGAGACTTACTACTGTTTGTTGATATAGCCATGAAAAAATGCTTAAATTTCACAATGTTAACAACGATTCAAGGAACGTATCCTTTTCTCTCTTTCTCGCTCTCATTTTATCACTTTGCAAGATACAGATATTTCAACACGGTGGGTGTTTTTCACAAGCTGTTCTGCATTCTTTGTCCTTCTGGAGATGTGATCTACAGAACTTGACATGTAGCACTGTAACTGAGGGTTTGCAGCCATTTATAGATTAGTAGCACCAGCTTCTTGTTTGTGTTTAGGACACTCATTTTTATTCTTTGCAGTTTTTTCCCCACCTAGGCATACCTCTCAACCTCTTAGAGCAAGAAATTTGGACAAAGCCACAAATAATGGGGAGGGGACAAAGGCCCGAAAATAGGGACACACTTTAAATATTGCTCTTACAAACTTATAAAGTTGCTAGAATAACAGGTTTTGCATTAATATACATTTTATGAAGGCTATGAAAGCTGAAAATCAAATGTCTGCTATTATTTTCTGAGTTCAGTACTCAGTGATTTACTAGTGATTTACCAGAAAACTACAATTTTATGAGAAATGTTCCAAAAATACAAGTCGAAAATCTGCACAGTTGAGAGCTGACCCAGCCCTACTGCTCTGTCACTCTCTCTGACTCATCCCTGTATGTCATTCTGCAGGCCATTTTTTAGGTTACTGATGGGCAGCACCAGTATGTCAGCTGTTCTTTCCATTATGTATTCTGTGTCTTACCTTCAGTGCTTGCTTCATGTACAGAGCCAGGTGGCTTTGCATTTGTTATGCTTTTAGTTCACTAAGATCCTTGTTTTAATGTGATTGTGTGCTGCAGTATTTACTCTCTCATGAATTTGGCATTAGCCTTAAGTCAACTTTTCTGACAAGACAAAGCTGCTAAAAACGAGTCCAAATGTTTTTAGGAAAAGTTTCACAATGAAGCATGTTTCTGTGTAGGAGGAGGCATAAACAAGGGTCAGTATAACTGTATCCCCTACTTCTTATTATAACAATATTTGAAGTTGCTACTCCAAGAGAATATCCCTCATTGAGACCCACTTTGCCAGGATGATTTTTCTTTTTGATTCAATTAAACTGCAGTTGGAAGCATCATACTCTCATTAAAGCATAATTGGAATTTATCACATTATTCCCTCATTATTAAATAGAAACAGTTCTTGTAAAAATACTAAAAAGAACTAATAAAGGAGAGCTGCCAATGAAACCATATACAGCCTGCTGCTTATCCACCCTTTACACAAAACATTAGTGATCACTACTCCTGTGCCTTGCATGCCATCAGATTTGCTACCCAGTGTCCCATTTTGGGCACAGTCTTAAACTGTTTATTGCACTTCATTTTAATGTGGAATGGTCCAGAAAGTCTTATTAAAATTCAGACAAGCCACATTCTCTCCTCCAGTCTAACATATTTTGTTAAAACACTGACACATTTGACATTATCCTTTTTTTTTTTGGCAAATCCATGCTGTCTAAGACCTTGTAACCCAATTATTTTAACTGTACTTCAGCCATTATTTTTCTGTGATTATACTAATTCCCCCTCAACCAATATTTAACTGAATGGTATACAGTTTCAAGGCTCCTCTGTCCATGCTTGCACCTTCAGTAAGTGAGACTATGTATGTCCTTCCATTTCACTGTTGAAGTATGCAATAAAAAAGGAATCCCCAGCCAAGGGTGGCCTGATATACACCCAGTATACCCAAGCCTTTAGGTTGCTTTAAGGTACACTGTATATCATACATATGCTCCTTGTGGAGTGCAGGGCATAAAGGTGACATCTGGACATACCTGTGATGTCTCTCCTCTTGGCCAGTAATCAAGGAGCCTGAATCCTCATCACTAACACCAGTGAAGGACGTTGACTCGAAACAAAGATAGGTACACACAGTATTTCCAGATGCTAATCTCTACACAAAGCACAATTTCCCTAAAGAGCATATAGGGAACACACTAAGTTTGGGGTCTGGGTTTCCCTCTCTCTCTCTCTCCAAGATCCTAGAAAGACTGCCCACTGGCACAGCTATAGAGATGAGTCCTCAGAGGAGTGTCCCAGGCCATGTCTTCCACTACCCTGTCTGTGAAACCTGTGCTCTGTGTCCCTTCTCCAAGTAGCTGATACGCACACTCGCACACAATTTAAGATATGATTTTCACACACAAACAAACACACACACACGAAAGGCTGGCACAGATTTACTAGCTATGCCCCTCTGCCCAGACTACAAGGTAGATACTGCCACCAGGACACTCCAAAGCCAGCTACTCTAAGGCTTTTACAAGGGTACCCAATTATACTGAGTGAAATTAATACTAATACAAATGGTAGTGTTTGACCAATGCAGTAAGCCTCCCAGGAGTGGCCACAGTATCACCAAATAGATATAAGTACTCTCAAAGGTCAAAACATTGTCTAAAAGACTAGCCACAATGAAAGGTATAAATTATAAAAACACATGAAAATACTAAATATCTATTTACAATAAACACCAGTTTCAATCACAGGAAATATTAAAATAACAGATGAATATATTCAGGCAGATGCAGGAAAATAGTACTTATCTAATCTCACTATATTTTCCTGACTGATCTAAAGAATTACTATTCCATGGTTGCTTACTAAAGCAAGGCAATATGAAGTGGGTGAGTGATCCTTCTATGTCAAGTTTCAAAAACAGACTACTCTGAGACTTCTGTCTTATCTAGTATTAAATATCATTTCAGTGCTGGATTACAGAATTACATCACATACATCTGGTCATCTGACCTCTGGTTACCATACTACCTCCACTTTACTAGAAACTTAACCAGAATCTTGCACTTATGTGTTACCATACACAGAGACAGAGCTTTGCTAAGATGTGTTATAGCATCTACAAGCCATAAAACCATTTCAACACTTATACCCTTCCAGGGTAAAAATTAGCTCACTGCTAATGATAATACAGCAGGATTCCTAGTCCTTGTTTTCACAAACATTTAATTTCTGGATGCATTTAAAACTTTAAGATACAATCTTTAAGCCTAAATGAAGTAATTTAATTTCAGACTATTTTTCAATGTTAGCTGGACTCAGATTAACCTCTTTTCTTCCAATATCCTCTGTTACAGTATATTAATTTCAATAGTTATAATACAGTCTGACATACAAGCATATTTCTTTTGTCTTTCCAGCAGGACCTACTGTTGGTACATTTTTTTTAATACAAGCAACTTTGCAAATACATTTTCAATACACACACCTGTACAAATCAGTTTGGTAGACAAATAACATACAATTCTTTACAAAACTCCAGCTAGTTATGCTGGCATATGTTACGCATCCACTGCCCTACTGGCATAGCTGGCAATACCTCACATCATCACAGTACCATCCTCAGAACTTCTTTGTCGCCAGTCTGAATGCCATCTTTTGATCGTCAATCTGAACACTCGTTCCATTGCTGGTTCACCAAGTCATTTTAGGTAAGTGCCCCGTTGGGGTTTCTAGCCTTATCTTTTTCCTTTTGTATTGTTGCTTGTGGGGTTTCATATCATCCAAGAAGGGTAAATGCCAGTGTGAGAGATGGATTCCCCATAGACTGTCACAAGAAGTGCTTATTTTGTCTTAAAAAAACTTAGCAGACTGCCTTCACCTCTTTGTTATTTGAGAAAATTGAAAAATAAAAACACTTAAACTTAGGATTATAAGCAACAGTGATAATCAGTCCAAAATCGTTGATGTCAGTTCATTTTCTACTGAAGGAAACTCAAGCAGATGTAGTTACCAGAATAACTCAGCTTTTATTTATAATGAGCTGTCTTGTCCACCACCTAGACTTCAACAGATCAAGTTTTCAATTACAGCTTTACTTGCGGAAAACTAATACTTAATGAAAACAAAAGATCATAAATCATGCTTGACAAACAAAAGTAGTCACCACATGCCCTAACATGCCCATTTTCAATATATCTCTCAGCCAGGAAAAAGTGCCCAAATACTTTAAGATCACCGACATCATCCCTCTAAACAAAAACCATCTCCAGCTTCATTAAATGATTACCGGCCAATTGCACTTACCTCAGTAGTGATGAAGTGTTTAAAAAAAATGGTTAGGGATCATAAAACACCCTGCCTACTTGCTACATTTGATCCTTTACAAAATCATTCTACTGCAGATCCCATAGCCTTAACACTTCATCACACCTTGGACCACCTCGAAAACAAGGACTGTTACATACGCATTGTGTTCATAGACTTCAGCTCTGCCTTCAGCACGATTATTCTACAACAACTGCTGTCTAAGCTAAGTAAACTGGGCATAGAAAACATAATATGCAAGTGGATCCTCAACCTCCTAACTGAAAGGCCAGAAATAGAGCTGGAAAGCATCCCTCAAACAGCATCACCCTAAACACCAGGGTCCCACAAGGTTGTGTACTCAGTCCACTTCTTTTCACAGTTCTAACAAATGACTACACAGCTATGCATCAATCAAACAGAATCATCACATTTTCAGATAACACCACAGTAATCAGCCTTATCAAGAAGGAATATAAGGGGGCCTACATGGAGGAAGTGAACCGACTCTTTCATTGGTGCACTAAAGACAACTTAGCACTAAATGTTGGGAAAACCAAAGAAATCATCATTGATTTTAGGAAGAAGAAAAAGCCACGCACCCCTATCATCATCTAGGAGTACATATCTTGCAAGACTTAAGTTGGGCCACAAACACTTCCTGCCTTATAAAGAGAGCCCAACAATGTCTCCACTTCCTTAGGAGACTTCATACAGCTAACCTCCCCCACAGGTCCTACATACCTTCTACAGAGGCACAATTGAGAGTGTACTCACAAACATCTTTGTCTGGTACAGAAATTGCTCTCAAGCTGATCGGAAGGCACTGGATAAGATTGTCAAACAAGCTACAAAAATCATTGGTTCCAACCTTCAATCCCTAGAGGATGTACATTCAAACAGATGCTATGGCAGGTCCAAAAACTGAAAAACCAAGGTAAAACTGCCAACAAGGTAAAACAAAAAATGTAAAAATATTAACCCTTAACTTCACTATGTTTTCGTTTCTCAATAGGAGACTTCATCAGATAGATAGTCCAAAAACTATTGAGGGATATACACCTTCCGACTCATGGACTGTTCAAACTCCTACCAACGATGAAATGCTACAGAAGCTCTCCGGTCCAGCTGGTGAATCTGGGAATCTTGAGGCAATGTTACAACTGCCTCATGTACACAGACAACCCTCTCCTCCTCCCAACAAATTCCAACACATGTGAGAGATGCAACCATATAGCCAAACTGGAGGCTAAGCTCTCTCAACTCAGTACTGGCGTAAACAGTCAGGAGGAGAAGGAAACCACACTCACTACAATTCCAGTCTCACATAGACCTACCACAACAGCAAACCAAACACATAAACACACAAAAACATACTCGGAGGCTCTAAATAAAAATCTGCCTAAGCAGCAGAGACCTCCAAAGCAGACACCCAAGCAACCGCTACCCCAAAACAAAACACGTGCAACACATAGCTCACAAAGCCAGTGTGCCAAACAGTCACAGCCCTTAAGGCTAAACAACACACCTGATACACTTGTAATAGGTGACTCTATCGTCAGGCACACTGACGTCCCGCTCACCAGGCTGAACAAGGAGAAGGTCACGGTGAGCTGCCTGTCGGGCGCTAGGATCCACCACATAACACAAGCACTCAGGTCACTCCAAGGCAAGTACAAATATGACTCAGTCATTGTCCATGCTGGTGTGAATGACCTGAGACGTACCTCCCTGGACTACATGAAAAGAGACATAGAGGAGCTCTCTGAGCATGTAGCCCAGGCTGGTATGACCCTGACCTTGAGTAGCATCTTACCCTCACCAAGAATGATGCCACAATATTAAGACAAGATGATCAATTTCAACAACTGGCTTAAGTATTGGTGTAATTCAAAGGGGATCCAATGCCTGTCAGCCTGGGATGACATGCTCGACAAGCCACGATGCTTCACTAGGGATGGCTTGCACCTGTCACCCCTGGGCTTTCGGATATTGGCAAAGGCTCTTGCTACCCCCATAGTGCCTTTTTTAGGCAAGGCTCAAAAGACAAACCCACCTCCATAGGTATCACAAGGGATAAGAAACTAAGAGTAATGCTACTCAATGCCAGAAGTCTAAACCTCAAGATGCACACACTCGAAACTCTCCTTAGGATGGGGAACATCGATATCTGTGCAGTAACAGAAACCTGGTTCAAGGCTCCCGAGAGAATCCCAGCACTACCAGGTTATTACCATGCTTTTCGGCCCCAAAACTTGGACTGAACCACAAAAGGAGGGGGAGTATCAATATTCGTCAAAGATACCCACACCTCCAGGTTGGTGGCACAGCACGAAGCATCAGAGACTATCCATGTGCAACTAACAGTGGGTAAAACTGCCTTCCAGTTTATAGCCTGCTACAGACCACCATCCCAAACCCAGGAACCCCATTCGGCCTTCCTGAGAACACTGGAAAATATGAAGGTCTCTCCAAACACCATTATATTGGGTGACTTCAACTACCCAAACATAGACTGGGAGCATTACTTTAGCTCCAACACCCTAGCCCAAAGGTTCCTAGAATTTATAAACTCAAATGCTATGGAACAACCTGTTACCACTCCCACAAGAGGGGAAAACATACTGGACCTGATCATCACCAACATGGGGACTCTATGCTCCAGACCAGAAGTGTATCCCTCACTGGTAAGATCAGACCATAAACTAATCTCACTGGATATTCACATCCCGACCCCACCCCCTGCCCAGAAAACCACAGTGAAAAACTTCTCTAAAGCAAATTTCACACTCCTCAAACCGAGGTGGAATCCTTCAAAGCCCCCGAGCCTGTGGAAAATATGGCCCAGACCGCAGAATCCTTTATAAATGCATTCTATGAACACCTTCAGGAATGCATGGATCATGCAATCCCAAATAAAACCAAGACCCAATCCTCCAAAGGCAGACGTCCTGTCTGGTGGACCCCAGCCATTAACAAACTATACAATAGAAGGAGGACGCTACTACATGATAGAGCAAAATCCCAAAAAGGGAAGGCATCTCTGATCAGTATTAGCAAAAAACTACGGGCACTCATAAAATCGTCTAAGGCCAGCTTCGAGAGAAAAATTGCACAGGACACTAAGGAAAATCACAAGGCTTTCTTTAGTTATGTTAGGAACCTGGGTGGGAATTCCCAGATATGCTCAGAATTAGTCCAAAATGACAAAAAATACACCGAACCCACAGACATTGCCAACATCCTAGCTGACAGGTTCAGCACAAACTCCCCCCCCCCACCAAAAGGGCAAATATCTATCCCAGCAGAGTGCTGCCCCCCTGACATCTCAGATGCTCAGGTAAGAGCCGCCACCTCCAAAGCAAAAAACACAGCATCAATGGGACCAGACGGTGTCCCGGGCTGCATCCTACATGAACTCCAAGAAGAGCTAAACCCAAACATAAAACTACTGTTCAATCTCAGCCTTACTACAGGATATGTACCCAAAGAGTGGCGTACAGCAACAGTGGTCCCTCTCCACAAAGGTGGTGCCTCAACAGATCCTGGAAACTATCGCCCCATAAGCCTGACTAGCTTGGTCTGCAAAGCTATGGAAAGGATCATCATGGACCTCATAAATAAAGATATTGGGGACCTACAGACACTGGATCCTACCCAGTTCAGCTTTGTTAAGGGCAGATCCTGCCTCTTTAACCTGGTTGATTTCTTTGAAACAGTCACCAAGGCCATTGACGAGGGGAAGGTGGTCCACACAGCCTACCTGGGCCTCGTAAAGCCTTCAATACAATACCCCACTCGGGCATTATAGATAAGCTCACCAGCTTAAATATAAACCCCTATGTCACTAGATGGGTTGCAAACTGGCTCAAGGTCAGAACCCACATGGTTAGAATTGCTGGAGCCATGTCAGACTCCAAACCAGTTACAAGTTGCATCCCACAAGGCTCAGTCCTGGGACTTCTCTTGTTCGGTATATATTTCTTGGAGGTACAGGCCAACATGGAAGGACTGTGGCTGACCACGTTCACAGATGACTGCAAACTGGGGACGATAATCGACTCTCCAGCTGACACAAGCATCCTCCAAAAGGGCCTCATAGAAACAGACAACTGGTGCCAGAGCCATGGCCTCAATTTAAATGCCAAAAAGTGTATAGTCATCCCCTTTGGCAAAATCAAAGTGCCCACAAATTACCACATAGATGGTAATCCATTAAGTTTAGAAGAAGTAATTAGGAACCTGGGGACCCAAGTTGATAGCAATCTCTCATTTGACAACCACGTGGCCAAAGTGGTTAGAAAAACATTTTATATAGCCCACCTAATCATGAAGGGATTCACATCTGGATCACGGGAGGTCATCGTGCCTCTTTACTCATCCCTCATCAGGCCCATAATTGAGTACAATGCCCCTTTTGGGATGTACCTTACCAGACACCTGCAGCAACTGGAAAGACCCCAAAAGTACCTCACCAAGAGGATCAAAGGGCTCAAACAGATGCCATATGCTGCCCGGTTAAAGAAACTCCAGCTCTACTCAGTGGCATACCGCCTGCTCAGAGGTGATCTGTGCCTGACGTATAAAGCCATATCCAACCTTGAATTAATGGACATGCTGCACCTCAGAAATTCCAAATCCCATCGAACTTAAATAGGACATGCTAGAGGGACAGATTCATAACCCAGAGGCTCCCTTCGCTCTGGAATAAAATCCCAGTCTAGGTTAGGCAGAGTCCCTCATTGACTCTCTTCAAGAGGAATCTTGATGAGTGGATGGGAGATCGTAGGTTTACCCCGGGTATCACTTCTGTGTCACTGTTAGACAGAGGCACAGTATACTAACCTCGAAAAGGGCATAGCAAAATTAATTTAAAATGGGTGGCGAAAGCCAAACACACTCTGGCTAGGCTTATAAATGCCCTAGGGCAGATAGCCTAGTATGAACCTATGAACCTAAGCATTCGATGCAGGACATCCAAATTCCATAATAGCTTTTTCCCACATGCTATCAGGCTGTTGAATAACAAACCCATAGCCAAATGCACTATATGGGTAAAACATTTTTGTGTGCAGTATGTCATTGTTGTTTACATAAACTCTCTGAATTGCTCACTTCATACGTCTCTACTTGCACTAGGAAAACTGTGAATTGTAAGTTTATGGTATATATTGGTGGAGGGTAAGTTTACATGTGTGCACTCTTTATTACAGTACTGTTTTTTGCATACCTTTATATTTCTACTGAGTCTACTCCTGCTGTTGTATTTCTGATGCAAATAAAGCTTTCAAATTTGTTTTACTTTATTTACTTTTTTGTATCTTTTTTTATTTTTATTTAATTTGTTTTTTTGTTAATTTAATCTATATTCCTTCTGTAAACTGTTATTCATATGGTACGAGTATCGAAATTTCGTGCAGTGATATACACTTTTTCCTCTATGATGATTTGTATGACAATAACGTTTACTTTGACTTTGACTAACCACAAGAGAACACATTACAAGTCAGGTAAACCAGGTGAAAAAAAAAAACAAACAAACACCAATACTAATAAAGAAGCATACTAAAAATAAAATAAAATAATTTGCACAAGAAAATAGCCACACTGTAGACATATGGTTCAGGTCCAGAATCCAGACCCAGACAGGAGTAATGACCAATCCATACAACTGACATTCCAACAGTAAGAGCCAAAACAGTCAGTCTAAAAAAATAAAATAATAAAAAGAGCCAGTGCTGAAGAAGTAGTCAATGGCAACTATACAAAAACAAAACAAGTAGTTCAGTCCAAAATGAATCAGATGGAGTATGGGAGCAGCCCCTCAGCTGCCTAAAAATCAACAGTACAATCCAGACTAAAATAAAAAATACTAATAAAACAAATTCCAAATAAACTATTGTGTAGATCTATTAATTAAGTCCTAGTCTGTCTCCAGACAAAAACAAGGTAAAATAACACTCCTTTCACTAAAGGCCATTTTACTCCAAGGTGACAATAAGACCCTTGTAAAAGGAGAATAAAAACAGAATGATAAACCAAACAAGAAACAAAAAACAAAAAAATCTAAGAGCCAGATTAGTTTTCTGGATCTCAATATTTGTAAGTGCATACAATCACAAGAACTTTAACATGATTTATTTCACAACCCCACCTGGGTAAACCTGTTTGCCTCATGCCAGCAGCATGCATCTGCAAATGACTAAGCATAATGTAAAAAGTCACAGGATATGTGGATTGCTTGTGTGTCCAGAGAAACACCTAATTTTCTAAAGAACCTAAAAACCTCCATAGAGATTTTCTTGATTGGGGGTATGAAAGTGGGACTATTACACATTTCTGATCCTATTAAGGACCTCGAAGAAAAGGAGGACACTTCCTTATACAAACCACAAAGAAGACTGTTATATGTTTTCCGACCTCATTACACTGACCAAAGGAAGGAAAAACTGAAAAGAAGTATGATGCTAACTTTCAATAAAGATCCCTTTGAAATCTTTCTTTCTTTTCGGCTTTTCCTGGTTAGGGGTCACCACAGTGGAACTCCAGCTTGCTAATGACTGGCAGTCAATTTTTATGGTGCCGAGTTGCCAGCCCAATGCCCATTCATGCATGTCTTTCGGAGGCCACTTAACCGCGGGAAGGACATGCAGACTCCACACAGACGGCACTCCAGCCGAGAATTGAACAGGAGAACCTCTTGCTGTGAGGTAACAACGCTACCGCTGTACCACCTCGGATTCATGACAATTGGTCCATTATGTCTAGTAATAGAATGGTGAGCAAGATTCTGGACCCTGGTCCTTCTTTTGTTTTCAAAACAGACAGGAACTTTTGATCATACTTATGTTCAAAAAGGACAGTATGGTACATTTAAATGTGGCCTCCTTTCTGTACCATTTGTGAGTTCATGAGCTGCGGGGACTGTTTCATCTGCTCAAGCACAGGTAAGAAATGTAATAGCAAAGTGGCTGGGAACTACAACAGGAGGAATGTTGTTTACAGAGCCCAGTGCTCCAAGTGTCAAGTTTTGTATGTGTTTGTGGTTTTTTTTTGTACATGGGCAAGACTATTTCTAAGTTTAAAAGGAGGACAGCCCAACACACATCTAAAATTAGAATCAGACTAGGCAAGAGTCCTCTTACAAAGCACAGCATTGAATCCCCATGTCGTGCTTTTCTTCACTTTTCACACTTTGGCATAATAATGATGGGCCCTTTTGAGGGAAACTGTAATGCCATTCAGGAAAAGGAACTAACATGGGAACTTCACCTTAATGCTTAGAACCCACGTGGATTTAATTCTGCTTGTTCAATTAAACTTATTCTACAGCTTGGGAAACTGGACCACAAATTATTTTATTAATGGTTATGACATGTCATGTTTGTCCCGGTCTTCATTTTTAACAAGAATTTTTATGCCTTTATTTTTTGATGGTTTCTGCTTGTAATAAGTCCTATATACATATTCATTTGCATGTGTTTTTCACATTTTTTTGCAATTGTTTTTCCTTATATTTTTAGTGTATGGTTGATTTCTTGGATGTTCACTTTTAATATTGACCTGATTAAGGCCTATGGGTAAAATGCACTTTTTTGTTGGTTTTTAATGAACATATAATTACAGTTTCAAGTTATGTTTTTTTATATTGATGTTTCTTTTGTCACATCTCTCAAGTTACTGTGGTAGGTGTTGTTTTATAGAGTCATTTGTATGTTGCCACACACAAGCTCTCACACAAACACAGAGACACACACACACACACACACACACACACACACACACACACACACACACACACACACACACCTTCTTCACTTTGGCTATCGGATTTTTTGTCTTTTATTTCTTTTATCATCACTCTGGTTCTTAAACTCCTTTTACAACAGTCTTGCTGTCACCTTAGTGTTAAATGACCTTTAATGAGGGGAGTTTTGTTATAACTTGTTTTTATCTGGAGACAGACTAGGACTTAATTACTAGCTGTGCACTCTAGTTTATTTGAACTCTTATTTAGTAATTCTTATTTTAGTTTGGAATTTACTATGGATGTTTAGGCAGCTTAGGAGCTGGTCCCACACAACATCTGATTCATTTTGGATTGAACTTCTTGTTTTGGTTTTGTAAGGTTACTATTAATTATTGCTTCAGCACTGGCCCTTTTTATTATTTTATTTTTTCAGACTGGTGTTTTTGGCTTTTACTGTTGCTGTTAGTAGAAAGGATTAGTCATTATTTTTAACCCTGCCTATGGACCTGAGCTATATGTTTACAGCATGGATATTTTCTTGTGTAGATTATTTTATATTTTATTTTAATAGGCTTCTCTTTTAGCAATGGTTTTATTCATTTTTTTGTCACCTGGTTAACTTGACTTGTACTGTGTTCCTCCTTTGGTTAGGGCATGCGGTGACTTTTATTAGCATTATGCAGTCTTTTTGTATCAACAACATACAGAATATATGTCAGTGTGTCTGAGGTTCAGGACTTGCCTCAGTTTTTGGACTTTTTGCTGTGGCCCTTCATTGTGGGGCTGTAAGGTGGCTCTTGTTTACATCAGGTTTATTTATACTGGTAGGCTACACTATCATGAGTTATTCTGTTTTTGGCTCATTACTATGTATGAGTTTGTCAATCATGATTTATAATCCTTTGTTTTGTTAAGTATATATTTAGTTTTACATAGGATACTCCAGTATCTAACAACTGCTATCATTTGGCTACAGCATTTCTCTCATGGCTTAAAACTACCTATTCTATTAATATATCCCTCGTGCCTTCTTTCCACCCTCTTCCACCTCCTTCCAGTACTGCTGTTATGCTCTATATAGTGAAGTCATATCCTGCCTGACTCGGGGCAATCCAGTGAACAGCTAGTTATATGAATCATCAACAGAGTTTTCATGACAGAAATGTAGAATAGAGTGCCAGGCCTTTGACACAGCCAACTCTCACCAGCAGCTGTAGTCCATTCTCAAACCCACATCGCTGATGACACAGACACCTTACCTCTGTACCTGTGCACAGTGCTGTCATGTTCTGTGTCATTTCAAATATCCTCATTATAGTGATTACTTGAGCTCTTTCCAAAAATGTTTTCGTCTTTCTTCCTGCTAGTATGTAGCTTATAACTATCTGCAAAAATTGTACAACTTACACAGTCAGCACATTAGCTATTTAATTAATTAATCTGCGATTGATAAGTGGATTTCAGCTCCAAGAAAGAATGTGGGGTTAAAGGGGAAAAGCCAACAAAGAAAAACACAGATGGCTCAAACAAAGCAGTGAATAATATAATACATTCTAATGGGCTAGAACAGATGCTACAAAGTGTCTGTAGCTTTTGAACTCCTGGACCTGCTCTTGAACTACATAAACAGTTTAGGTAGTAGAGAAATACTATGAAAATGTGCTTGTTCTCTAAGAGCAAGGGCAGAGTGCACTGCATAAATCCTGCACACTAGAAGGTGGTTGTAAGGCAAACTGGAAGAAACACATAGCCTTTGTGAACAAGTTGATACCAATAGATAACAATCAGTCATAGCTGTGTGTGTGTGTGTGTGTGTGTGTGTGTGTGTGTGTGTGTGTGTGTGTGTGTGTGTGTGTGTGTGTCTATGTACGTATCTGCCTGAACATCTATCTGAAAATGCCACTGTGCTCAGAGATGACTATAAATAAAAAAGAACTCCCTAACACAAATGACATTTAGAAATTATAGCTAAGGATGCAGTGGAGGAGGAAAACATCTGGAGCAGTTCTGTCTGGCACCAGGAACAATTAAAATACCTTAACAATTAGAAATATTCCCAAAAATCAGTGCTTAAATTAGGATACTGTTTATAGGTCAGTTTCTCCAGTGGCAGAAATAAACTGTCTCACTAGGCAACAAATCTTGGAGGAGATGCCTGTGAAGTGTGCTTAAATCGTAAGTACATCAGTAATTGTATAATGATCACAATGCAGTAATACTGAACCAGGCAAAAATCCACTGGATGAGCTGTAATGCTAATGAATTAATTAATTAAAACCTGAGCCAAAAACAAAAAAATGTTAGTGACAGTACGTTACTGTTACAAAATATACATTACATTTTTCTTCAGAAAGACTTAACTATATGAGCATATAATTCATCCAGTGGAATCAAAAAGTTATTTTGTTCTTGCAGACAATTCATTCATCTTAAACTGTTACAGAAAGTTTTAATTCCATACACTTAAAGAAAAGTCAGATTAGCACTAAGCATCACCGTTTGTTAGCTTTAACAGGAGGTGAGAGTAGGCTAGGATTTAGAGAACACGTATTTTCTGTTAAATTTGTTAATCAGTTAAATTAATTGGTTCTTCACATGCCTTCTTATTTCATCCACAATAAGAGGGCATGTTACTATTTTAATTTAGTGTAGCCAATCAGAATTTTTTAGAGGTAACAAGATTATTCAGAGAAAATGCACATAGTCACAGGAAAAACATACAAACTCCTGGACTGCAAGCCAAACCATGAAGCTGTGAGGCAGGAAAAAACACTAAGCCACTATGCTGTCCATAAATTAATGCATTTGAGACAGGAGACTAATGCGAAATGCAGCATTATACTGCATGCAGTGCTATGATTCAGAGTCTAGGAGCTCATATATACGGGACCCCCCACACACACACACACACACACACACACACTGGACTATCAGTACTGACTATAGGAAGTTTGCTCAGGGCACTAGAAAATTCCCTCACTTTTCTAAGAGACGATCTGGGTGAAAACATGAAGAAAGAGAAGATGTTACTATGCAGACTAAAGTGTCTGAGGAAGCAGCAGAAGCTGTAAGTGTCCCATTTATATTTTTATCAGTTTTTAAATAAATCATGGATCTTGGCAGTACTGATGAATTTTGTTTAGCAATAAAATTGAGGTGACATTTAATTCTGGGAGGAATAGCACCTTCTTAAAGGATCATGTCCACAAAATAGAAACCTTTGCCATGCTGATATATCATGCAAAGAGTTCAGAGTTGGGAATCATGGAACTTGTAGGGCATAATTTATGTGCCACAATAGTGTGATGTTTATGCTGAGGTATTCAAAATCATCTGAGAAGATATGACCCATGTCCAAAAAAATGCAGAATGGACAGAGATGGACTGGAGTGCTATGACACAGCATACCTGTCAACCTCTCGGTCCAAGAAATCTGGACAAATAAAAAATAATGGGTGGACTCTTCTTCTTCTTTCGGCTGCTCCCATTATGGGTCGCCACAGCAGATCAACTGTTTCCATTTCCTCCTGTCCTCTGCATCTTGCTCTGTCACACCAACCACCTGCATATCCTCTCTCACCACATCCATAAACCTTATCTTAGGCCTTTCTCTTTTCCTGTTACCTGGCAGCTTCATCCTTAGCATCTTTTTCCCAATATACTCTGCATTCCTCCTCAGCACATGTCCAAACCAACGTAATCTTGCCTCTCTGGCTTTGTCTCCAAACCTTCCAACCTGGGCTGACCCTCTAATATACTTATTCCTAATCCTGTCCATCCTTGTCACACCCAGTGCAAATCTTCAGCTCTGCCACGTCAAGCTCTGACTCCTGCCTTTTTGTCAATGCCACTGTCTCCAGCCCGTATAACATAGCTGGTCTCACTACCCTCTTGTAGACCTTCCCTTTCACTCTTACTGGTACTTGTATGTCACAAATTACTCCTGACACTCTTCTCCACCCACTCCATCCTGCCTGTACTCTCTTTTCACCTCTCTTCCACACTCACCATTACTCTGAACTGTTGATCCCAAGTACTTAAACTCATTCACCTTCGCCACCTCTACTCCCTGCATCCTCACCATTCCTCTATCCTTCCTCTCATTCACACACATATATTCTGTCTTAGTCCTGCTGACCTTCATTCCTCTTCTCTCTAGAGCATATCTCCACCTCTCCAGGGTCTCCTCCACCTGTTCCCTACTCTCACTACAGATCACAATGTCATCTGAAAACATCATAGTCCACGGGGACTCCTGTCTGATCTCGTCTGTCAACCTGTCCATCACCATTGCAAATAAGAAAGGGCTCAGAGCTGATCCTTGATGTAATCCCACCTCCACCTTAAATGCATCTGTCACTCCCACCGCAGACCTCACTGCTGTCACACTACCCTCGTACATATCTTGTACCACTCTTAGATACTTCTCTGACATTCCCGACTTCCTCATACAATACCACAACTCCTCTCTAGGCACCCTGTCATATGCTTTCTCTAAATCGACAAAGACACAATGCAAACAATGCAAATGCAATGGTGGACAAAGGCCCAAAAATAGGGGCAGATTTTTAATATTGTTCTTATAAACATAGAAAGTTGCTAGAATAACTGGGTTTGCATTTATATGTGTATTCTGATGGATATGAAGTCTGAAATTGAAATACAAACTGGCTCATGGACAGAACCCACACTGTGAAAGTAGCGGACTCCAAATCCGACTTCAGACCAGTGACAAGTGGAGTACCACAGGGTTCAGTCCTGGGGTCCTCTCCTGTTTGGTATCTACTTCTCTGAAGTACAGGCTAACACAGAAGGTCTTTGGCTAACAAAGTTTGCAGATGACTGCAAACTAGGAGCCATAATCAAAACTCCTAACGATGTGGACATACTACAAAAGGGCCTCACTGAGACAGATACCTGGTGTCAAAGCTATGTCCTGAAGCTCAATGCCAAAAAGTGTATTGTCATCCCCTTTGGTAAAAACTCTGTACCCATGAACTACCACATAGGTGGTAGTCTACTTAACACTGAAAGTGTGATGAGACCTTGGGACACAGGTGGACAGTAGTCTCTCCTTTGATAATCACATAGCCACAGTGGTCAGGAAATCCTTCTACATGGCTCACCTCATCACAAAAGGCTTCTCATCCAGAAAAAAAGAGGTAATTGTTCCCCTCTACTCATCACTCATTAGACCCATTATAGAGTACAATGCCCCTTTTGGTATGTACCTCACAAGACATCTACAACAACTGGAAAGGCAACAGAAATACCTCACAAAGAGGATTACTAACCTCAAACAGATGCCCTACGCAGACTGTCTAAAAAAACTCCAGCTTCACTCCGTCGCATATCGCCTACTCAGAGGCGATCTCTGCCTAACATACAAAGCTATGTCAAACCCAGAGCTGTTGGACATGTTCCACTTAAAGAAATCCCAATCCCTCTGAGCTACATGCTCTAGGGACCTAAACCTTGTCACCACAATAAACAGAACATGCTGGAGGGATAGATTCCTGTCCCAGAGACTTCCCATACTCTGGAACAGACTACCTATCTATGTCAAACAGAGCTCCTCATTAGCACTCTTCAAGAAAAATCTTTGATTGGATGGGAAATAGGAAATTCACCCCAGGTATCACTTCTGTGGCTCTGCTCGACAGGGGCACAGGAAAATAATTTTCTTGGGTGGCGAAAGCCAGGGTACATTTTTTGCTAGGCTTAAATAGGCCTTAGGGCCAATAGCCTAGTACCTACCTATGAACCTGTCATTATTTAGTGACTTCATTCCTCAATGATTTTCCAGAAACCCACAAATTTTAAGAGGAACAAAAATCAGAGGCAAAAATATGGACATTCTGCAAAACCCTGGACTGTTGGGTGACGTGTACAGCAGCCCTGTTAAAAAAGGAACTTTGAGAATAGAATGCATGGCTAAGGAGGCTATGGTGAAGGTCTTATAGATAGAAATTCAAAGTGTGACCTGAGTAAGTGGAAGTGAGTGAGCGAGTTTAAACTTTGTTTAAAGTATGAATGTTTTCGGAAACTTTGCAGCAAAGATCAAAGGGTGACAATGAGTTTGTGAACAAAAGACACACACTGATTAAAAATTAGATGTAATATACCTTTAGTATTGTTTGTAAATACAGTGTATATGAGAAGCTAATTACTTACAAAGCAGAAGCTTTCCTCTCCGGGCATTCATGCTGTGCTAACTACAAGATCCATGTACTGCTGACTTTCAGTGGGTAGAAAGGCCAAACTTGGAAAGGAGCAGACAAAGGGCCTCAGTCAAGTCCTTCTAGAAGACAAATACTTTATATAGCATAGATTCATAACCCAGAGGCTCCCTTCACTCTGGAATAAAATCCCAGTCCAGGTTAGGCAGAGTCCCTCATTGTCTCTCTTCAAGAGGAATCTTGATGAGTGGATGGAAGATCGTAGGTTTACCCCGGGTATCACTTCTGTGTCACTGTTAGACAGAGGCACAGTATACTAACCTCGAAAAAGGGCATAGCAAAATTAATTTAAAATGGGTGGCGAAAGCCAAACACACTCTGGCTAGGCTTATAAATGCCCTAGGGCAGATAGCCTAGTATGAACCTATGAACTATGAACCTATGATACTGCTTTGTTAGTAAAGCTCCATCTCTGTACTAAACTGCTAGCATGTATAAACACTGTTTAATGAATAAAAAGTATTCCCTTTATGACAAGCATTGGCTTCACTATGGCAAAAATAATTAGCTCACTATCGGGGGGGGGTTCTTTGCCTCCTGAAACCACTGATCTTGATGCAATTTTACTGGCTTTCATAAATTTAGGATTGGAGTTCTGCTGATTGGGGATATTAATGATAAATTTCACTGTTGTGTTCCATCCCTAAAGGATCTCATGACTTTACAAAAAAATGAAAAACAAAATGGAATTCATGTTTATTGGCAAATATGAACAATGGAAAATCTTGAATCTTAAAAAGACTTCCCCACCAGCTATTTTGAATTCCATTCCAACTGTTCTCTCTTTAATTAATATTAATTTTATTCGTGTCATAAGGGAGTAGCAAGGATGTTGTGTGTAATGTGTTAAATGCACTTAAGCCTGAAATGGATTTTGAAATTTTTTTAGATTAAAAGCAGTATATAAATACAGGGGAAAATGGGTTACAGTGCCCTCAGTAGCTTTGGGCTGGAGATAAATAATGGCAGTATAATCCACAGGGGCAGCTAAAATATATATTCTAAATGTAAGAGGGTGTACTATAGCTGCAATAATATTAAACATGTAAAATATAATGAATCAAAATCAAATCACATAGCCTATGCTGTAAATATGGCCTTGTGTCTAAATATTGTATAAAGGAATGTGATAGCTCACCAAGTCATGTTAACAGAGAATAGACATGAAATATATCACAAAAAAGTAAAATAAATAAAGATAAAAAATGGAATTGTAGAAATGTAAGGTAAAAACTAATAGCCATGTAGAGACAGACAAGTCTGATATAATTACTGCACAGTATGTTACAGTGGAAGTAAAGTGAAATTAAGATCACATTTTGATTACTACTTCTGATAATGTAGGTATGAATGACAAGGACCTTTAAGGTCAGTTAAATAATAAGAAAGAAAGAGTAACATCATTCTTCATCCAGATTAAGTAATGACAAGCAACTGCTATGATATACTAGAATATAAATATTTCAATGAAGATGAGGGGAAACAGATACCAGATGAAAATAAAGAATGAGCTGGTGGTAAGAAAAAAAGTGAAAAGTGTAAATATTTAAAAAGGCATGCCAAGAATCATATATTTAATATTTTGATGGAAAACAGTATAAGGTTCAATTTTAATAGCGCAAGATCTATGTTCTGAAGTGATTATAGACTTTAAAAGTACCAAGTGAGATATCAAGCAAAAATAAAGCTAGAATTGCAAAGTGTATGAACATGAACACAGATCAAAAAATTAGACATTAGAATGATATATGTTATGTCCCATAATCCTTGGGAAGAAAAGGAGATTTTATACAAGAAACAGGATATTATTTACTTATTAAATAACACATTATTTTGTTGGGGAAATTTTCTTCTGAATAAAGGCATGTATAAGGCAGAAAGTTTTAAACATAAAATAATTCTTAACAGTATTATCCTAAGAAATGAATTCAGGCAAAGGAACACTGTGATTTATTTTATGTACAGCAGAAGGCTGGAAACTGCGATTTACCCATGGCATAACCTTTGGGTATGGGCAGAAGTCAGAACATCCAGTGAAAAGTAATGCTGACAGTGGAAGAACATCTAAATTCCGCACAGAAGGCATTTCAGCCAAGGACTGAAAAAACGTGTTGAGACAGCAGTGCTAATCAATGATATATATAATATAAATATATATGTGTGTGTGTGTGTGTGTGTGTGTAGGTAAAGAGATACATATATGTGTGTGTGTGTAGGTAAAGAGATACAGCATACATATATATGTGTGTGTGTGTGTAGGTAAAGAGATACATATATGTGTTTATATGTGTGTATGCGTAGGTAAAGAGATACATGTATGTGTAGGTAAAGAGATACATATATGTGTGTGTGTGTGTGTGTGTGTGTAGATAAAGAGATACATACATATATATGTGTGTGTGTGTAGGTAAAGAGATACAAACGTGTATGTGTAGGTAAAGAGATACATACGTGTGTGTGTGTGTAGGTAAAGAGATACATATATGTGTGTGCGTGTGTGTGTGTGTGTAGGTAAAGAGATACATCATACATATATATGTGTGTGTGTGTGTGTGTGTAGGTAAAGCGATACATATATGTGTTTATAGGTAAAGAGATACATATATGTGTGTATGCGTAGGTAAAGAGATACATTTATGTGTGTATGTGTAGGTAAAGAGATACATATATGTGTGTGTGTGTGTGTGTGTGTGTAGGTAAAGAGATACATACATATATATATATATATATATATATATATGTGTGTGTGTGTGTGTGTGTGTGTCTGTGCAGGTAAAGAGATACATACGTGTGTGTGTGTTTGTGTAGGTAAAGAGATACATACGTGTGTGTGTACATGCGTGTGTGTAGGTAAGGAGATACATACATGCGTGTGTGTGTGTGTGTGTGTGTGTGTGTGTGTGTGTGTGTGTGTGTGTGTGTGTGTGTGTGTGTGTGTGTAGGTAAAGAAATACGTGTGTGTGTGTAGGTAAAGAGATGCATATATGTGTGTGTGTAGGTAAAGAGATACAAATATATATGTGTGTATGTGTGTAGGTAAAGATATACAGATGTATAAATATGTAGATGCACAGCTATATAGATATAGTAGCAATAATGCCCAGTATGGTGGAAGGCAAGAGTTGCAGACAAATGATGGATTTCCCATCCCTTAAATATGTATATGCGAGTCTGCATATGGCTGTATATTGCACCATCACCCAACCAGTCCTTCAGCTCTCTTTTACAGGTGTGTGTGTGTGTGTAATCTACTATGAGAATGCACCATTTAGCACTGTAGTACTTATCTGATGAGAGTGACATTCTGCTCCTCATTTTGCCTCACAAAACATATATTTTAACAACATACCACTAACTACTAAATAAGCACTGTTTTGAAGTACCTGAACTGTTCTCTGACATAATGAAGTCAGAATAGAGGTATGACGTTTTGTATTATACTTTATAGTAATCTAGAAGTAGCATTCATTTTTTTAAATATAATTCTAAAAACAGTATTTGGCATTGTAGAACATTTTGGCTCATCTAGACTTTGGACATCATGCTTTGCATTTTAGTTGATGGAACCAATGTTGAGAATGTGTTTTGTCTTAAACTCATTAAACCCTATTGACGGTTCCAAGCATTTCTTCATGATCGCCCTAGTGACACCTCTAGCTATCCAATATTGCCCATTCATATTCACATTAGTAGTTCCATAACCATGCTTCATAAATGCTATTGAAAGATTTCTTCTTAACACTTACATGATGGATGATGCACATTTTTTGATGCTTGACCTCTGTCTAATGCAACTAAAGAGATATATTAAATGTTATTCATATATTTGTTTATATTTTCATAATTTTCATATTTTTTTATGTATCTCAATAACCAAGCAACACAGACAGAACTGCTTTGCTTCCTATAAATGCTCACAGTTGGATGAAAAAAATGTTAGTAGTATGCGAGAAGTGTGAATGATTACTGAGATATATAAACCTGTTTATGAACATTACAGAAAATAATTCAAACAAGCAAGAAAGAAGAGTGTGGCAATACATGAACCATGCAGTTCACATAAAAACCCAACCATGTAACATAAAATAAAATACAATTTTAATGAAGGAGGTAAGCGCTTTCACACCACGGTTTAAAGAAGCTCTTATGTGAAAGCGCTTACCTCCTTCATTAAAATGTTATTTTATTTTATGTTACATGGTTGGATTTTTATGTGAACTGCATGGTTTGTGTTTTGCCATACTTTTCTTTCTTGCTGGTTTGATTTACTATTTAGCTGGCAATAACATGTTTGCCCTTTATGGTATGACACTTTGTTACATTACAGAAAATAATACTTACTGTGTTTATTATGACTTATAAACTCTAGTTTAAGACTTAAAAGTAATTAATGTGACCACTATAGAGATGGGCAGTTTGTCATTTACACTTCTTTAAAAACGCTTGCATTCTAGGGAAATTAACATTTGTTTGAACTATAAGGACATAACCTGATGGTGTCCCCGGCTGTGTGCTCCACGAACTCAACGAGGAATTAAACCCACAGCTAGGACAGCTGTTTAATCATAGTCTTACCTCTGGATACACTCCAGGAGTGGCGCACTGCAACTGTGGTCCCACTTCACAAAGGCGGTGCCTCCACCGACCCTGGAAATTACTGGCCCATTAGCTTGACAAGCCTTATCTGCAAAGCCATGGAGAGGATCATAATGGACCTCATAAATAAAGACATAGGAATTTGCAGACTTTGGATCCATCCCAGTTTGGCTTTGTCAAAGGCAGATCATGCCTTCTAAACTTGGTTGACTTTTTCGAAACAGTCACCAAAGCCATTGATGAGGGAAAGGCAGTCCATACAGCCTACCTCGATCTGGCAGGCCTTGATACAATACCCACTCGGGTATCATTGAAAACTCATCAGCTTAAATGTTAACCCATACATCACAAGATGGGCTGCAAACTGGCTGGAGTGACAGAACCCACAGGGTCAGAGTTGCTGGCCATGTCAGACTCAAAGCCTGTCACAAGTGGTGTACCACAGGGCTCAGTCCTGGGCCCACTCTTGTTTGGCATCTACTTTTCCAAGTACAAGCAAACACAGGAGGGTTATGGCTGACAAAGTTTGCAGATGACTGCAAACTGGGCCATAGTAGACACCTCATCTGACACAGAGATCCTTCAGACGGGTCTCACACAACTGCATAACTGGTGCCAGAGCCATGGCCTAAAGTTACATGCCAAAATGCATAGTCATACCCTTCGAAAAACAAGGTTACCCCTAGCTACCAAATAGGTGGCAATCCACTGAGTACAGAAGAAGTTATCAGGACCTGGGGACCCAGGTTGATAGTAGTCTGTCATTCGACACCCATGTAGCTAAAGTAGTTAGGAAGACCTTCTACATTGCCCACCTTATCATGAAGGGATTCTCATCTAGATCAAGGGAGGTCATAGTCTCCCTATACTCATCACTCATCAGACCAATGATTGAGTACAATGCCCCATTCAGAATGTATCTGACCCGACACTTGCAGCAGCTGGAGAGGCCACAAAAGTTCCTCACCAAAAGGATAAAGGGTCTCAAACATCTGTCCTATGCTGCCCGACTGAAAGAACTCCAGCTCTATTTAGTCGCTTACCGCTTGCTCAGAGGTGACCTTTGCCTAACATACAAGGCCATGTCAAACCCAGATTTGATGAATATGCTTCACCTCAAAAAATCTAGATCCGTCAGAGCCACAAGGGCGGGAGACTTAAACCTCGACACAGCTATTAATAGGACATGCTGGAGGGATAGATTCATCACCCAAAGACTCCCTATGCTGTGGAATAAAATCCCGGTATATGTAAGGCAGAGCACCTCGCTGGCCTTGTTCAAGAGAAATCTTGACCAATGGATGGGAGATCGCAGATATACCCCAGGGATTACCTCAGTGTCACTGCTCAACAGAGGCACAGCAAAATAATGGGTATAGTTCCCCATACTAAAGGGGTGGCGTAAGCCACAAAACTATGGGCTAGGCTTGTAAATGCCCTCGGGCAGATAGCCTAGTATGAACCTATGAACCTATTTTATCAAAAGACTCAGGATACAAACATTGAAAGTTAAATAACAAATTTCCAGAGGTTCATTGGAGGGAGGGAGTTATTTAGTGCTGTACCCATAATGTACTTCTTGACTGGAGCTCTGACATGGGGGTTGTACTGGAACTGTAACATTTTGCATTCCATATATAGCAAAGGTGGAGAAACAGTAAATAGAAAAAAAGCTTGAATTCTGTATTGCTTGGTAACAATGAAAATGCTGGTTTATACACTTGTGGTTTAAGTGCTCTTATGACATCTAGTTAAAGAGCTCTCAAACCATAGCATTTGACAGCTGTCAAAAGAGTTGTCAAATAACAGCAGTTTCATCCAACATTTACTGTCATGAGTACAGGCTGTTAGGCAGATTTGCAATAGTGTGATTTGACTCACTGAAGCATCTTTAGCTGTCAGCTGTAATTTATTATTGTATATATGTAATGGCCTGATGTTTGTGAAGTCTGACCATTCACATTAAGACATTATGAAGGGCCATGTTCTAAATATGAATGTAACTAATAAGAGGTAATTTAAATTATATTATTATGCTTAGGCTAAGTGGTATTATTGATCATACAAAAGTAGAGTGGCATTACATCTGGAGTGTTACTTGTCCACAGTGTACAGTGTAGTCCCACACTGTGGAAAGAATCACATATAATTCCCCTCCACAAAGGCGGACCCTCCACAGAACTAACCAATTACCGCCCCATAGCTATTCTCTCTCCACTCTCCAAAATACTAGAGAGATGCATACACTCTCAGGTCTCAGACTACCTCCTTACTAACAACCTCCTTTCCAATACTCAGCATGGTTTCTGACCAAACCATAGCACCACCACTGCCTTACTCTCCTTTACTAACACTATCCTTCAGCATAAAAACAATGGCTATCTCTCCTCTGCTCTTTTCCTAGACCTATCTAAAGCATTTGACATGGTCCCACACAAACAACTTATCTCTGTCCTCAATAACCTATCCTTCTCACAATCAGTCAGCAACTGGTTTGAGTTACTTGTCTGACTGCCAACAATCCGTTGTATGGCAGAAAGACATATCTCCCCAACTACCTGTCTCCATAGGAGTTCCCCAAGGATCCATCCTTGGACCCCTACCCTTCTCTATTTTCACCAATAATCTAGCTTCTGCCACCAAACATGGCACACTCATACAATACACAGATGACTCAACCAGCCCCTACCCAAACTGCAAAAAGTCACACAGGAAACTTGGTTATCCGATGCCCGATTAATACTCAACCCAAACAAAACTAAACTACTCATCTTCCAACCCACCAAACATAAAACAACTCTTACTTTAACATCACAGCAAAAGACAACACCACTATATACCCAACTGAACACACCAAATTGCTAGGAGTGGAAACAGACAAACTAAAATTTGACATTCACATATCCATAACCATAAAAGAAGTCCACAAAAAACTAGGAGCGCTATACAGAAATAAGCAACTTCTCCCCAAAGCAGCAAAGATTTCAATAGCAAATTCCCACCTTATCTCCACCCTACTTTATGCCTGTCCAATATATACCATCCTAAGGCAATGCGATCTAAACAAGCTAGAGACCTGCTACAACAATATCGCCAAATTCACCACAGGGGCATCCTACCGTAGTCACCACCATCTCTCACTTGCTGAACTGGGCTGGCTTGAACTCCCTCACCTTCTTCAATGGTATCAACTCTCACTCGCCCACAAACTAGTAAATCATTCACTAAATGTCCCATCCATCCAGAATCTACTCCAACCCTATCGCACCACCAGACCACTAAGATCCAGCAACAAAAATCACTTGCAGAACACTAAAGCCAATAACTTTGCTGGTGAAGCACTATTCTCTTGCACCATAGCCAAATTATGGAACTCCCTCCCACCCACAATTACCTCCATACCATCATGCACCCACTTCAAAACTTTACTAAAAGCACGCCTAAAAACATGCTGGCTATGTCCTTGCAACTCCCACTCTAATATCACCCTCCCCATCCAACCACTACCTTTCTTTCCACTCCACTAACTACCTTGATTATAGCAAGCTCCGATGCTCATAAGCCAGTACTTATTATACAGCAGGAACTTCTTCTTGTAACATTTGTTAATGTCTGTTATGTACTTCACAGATAAAGATTCTAGTTGTCTACTGATGTACTATGTTCTTCATCTGTAAATGTGTTGTAAGTAATTGCTATGTAAATTGTTAATCGCTATGTAATCCAATGTAACTACAGTCTGTTTATTTTAACTGTGGAGCTTTTCTCCCTGGGCCTCTGCTGAAAATGGACCTACGTCCAGTCAGACACTCCCGGTCAACAAATATAAATAAATAAATAAAATAAAAATAAATAAATACTTGCAAAACTTTATTACAAATGACAGAAGAATATGGTAGAGGTCCTGTTTTATCAGGAAACCTTTCAGTTTCACTCCATTACTTCAAATTGTTGATATTTTTAGGTGAAAAAGAATGAAAGACAGATTATGTTGTATTGATGTTTAAATAGAAAGGGTCTTTTAAACCATATTGTCAGAAGCAGAAATAAATTACAACTAAACCGGGACCTAGATGTGAGACTGAGAAACCAGAAATAGCCTAGTGAAGTTATAAATGGGAGACCAGTATCAGATCAGCTTGAATAGTACTACTAACAAAAAATGAAGAAAAGTGCCTTGAATAAAACTAATAAACCAAACATACAAATTCAAGGTAGTACTAAGATCCACAGAAAAGCATGCTGGAACTAAATAAAGAAAAATGCAACTTAAATAAAACGAACGCATACAAAGAAGTTAAGCGCTTTCATCCAGTATACATAAGGACTTCATTCAAACTTCTTATAAGAATGAACAAACATGATTAAATAGTATTTAAATAGCTAAGCACCTTTTCATCCAGTCAAATTATCAAAATAGAAGTAAAAT